>NC_092674.1:21808000-22417500 GCF_964355755.1 Antedon mediterranea | reverse complement strand
TTGTTCTCCAAAGAACCGAGATTCTTGCAATTAAGAAATGTACAGTATTGCTATGGTGTAAAATAAAATTTAATCAGTTGTTGAACTACTACTACAATGGTTGTTATAATTGGTGAGATTGTCAGTCAATTTTCAAGTAATTCTCGGATGAGACTCGAACCTCTTCAGTTTCTCAATATATTGAGTATTGAGAGCTTACTTATGCACTATTTTGTATTTTTTGTATTTTGTATTAATATTTGTCCTCAGTGAGGAAATTCTGATTAGGCCCTCCATGGACCCACGGCAGCCAGCAGTGCAGCGCAGCGCCTACCAGATTAGGCAATGAGAGTAAAGCATCTTGCCTAGGGATGCAATTAGTATGGTACAGATAACCTCGAACCCATGCCTATCACATGCTAGTCCGATATTACCATTACACCATCACTCTCCAGTATATACAGCACCCGTCACGATTTCTAGACGGTCTCCCATCCAGAACGCAACCGGGCCCAACGTTGCTTAACTTCGGTGATCTATATAAGAATGAACTATTATTTTTATTATTATACAGTACAGTTAGACAGAGTCTGGTAAAACATCTTACTAAATAAATTTAGTTATTATTGACATACCTTTTCAATACATGCATTGCAAAACATAAAATGTTGTATACCATAAATATCATTTTTTTAAAGGTTTCCTGTAAGGCGATAGTTTCAGCTAAATCTTTCAAGACACAAGATTATTTTAGTATGCTTGATGAAATATGCCCTGAAGTACAAACAGCTAGCCCTGGTGATTTACAAAGTAAAGGGTAAAGTCTTATTATTTGATATATTGTATTGTTACAAACGTTGCAACTTTTCGTTTTCTTTTGGAGTCTTCCGAAAATTCACCCAGAATTTTGGTTGAAGATTAAATCAGCCTAAGCCACTGTCACCAATTAGGTGTGTAAATCCATATTTACTGTCCATAGTTGCTATAATAGTGCAACATGTCTCTGGTAAATATCGTAATTCTGCTAAACGCTTTTTTGCGATAATGTACTCGCATGGCACGAGATTGATGAGAAACTAACGCATCAAATTTTCTGACTTTCCTTGATCAACCCAAACTGAGGCCCATCCCAGGCGGCGGTAAATATACCTTGGGGTTGGAACGTCTGTAGTTATAATTACTATATTCATTCATAATGAAAGATGATTTATTATGCAAATTTTTATTTTTATGAGTTTGAACAATGATACTCTTTCCATTCGCGGAATATAAACGGTCAACAGTCAACACTTCTGTTTTAAAGTAAACTTTTATTCAATTAATCAAGATTAATTGAAATGGCCACACAAAAGAGTTCTGTAAAATTTAAAGGAATTGTTCTACATTAACTTATACACATTTCTATTTTGTCTTCAAGAGTTCCCAGTTTGAAATCTATTATCATGATGGGTGATGAAGAGTTCCCTGGGTCATTTACGTTCAATGACCTCTATTCAATGGGAACATCTGAACACTTTAAAGTAATTGAAGAATGTAGAACTAGTTTGCAATTTGATGAACCAATCAACATTCAATTTACATCTGTAAGTTTACAATTTATATAAAATAATTAAGTTTTAATTAATTTATTTAATTTTTCAATCCTTTATTTTCTTTGCAGAAGCCCGTTATTTAATCTGTATTAACTATTATGACTTAATTCACTCGCTATGGAGCTAATGTTATAAATGGCTACTTTGCATTATAAATCCTTTTATGACTCCATGTTTATGATAAGGCAGATCCAAGGAGGTTGAGTGAGAGGAGTGGATAAAGTGTTCAAAGAATGTGAAATTATTAAAGTTCAGCAATTTACAATGTTTATGCCCTACTAACACCCTTCGCCCTAACCCCTCCTGCATTCATTTTACAATAAAATCGTAGAGGTCTTTTAACACAATTTTGTTTACAAAGGGAACAACTGGTAACCCAAAAGGAGTGACACTTAGTCATCATAACATAGCAAACAATAGTTTAATAGTTGGTCGACAACTCGATTATCACTTAAAGGTAAGTAGAATCTCAGATTTATTTCTGCCAAAAAAAAGGACTATTTCAAATTTACAAATTAAACTAAATTTGAATCATGTTAAAAAAACATTTTTACATTATAGTGTACTATTCAAAAGCCATTAAAAAAATAACAAAATGTATGTTGAGTGTGAAGGGGGAAGTGTGATGCAGCTGGGATTTTTTAGAATAAGTCTTCTTATACCAGCATTGATTAAGCTTGGTTTCTAACTTGGACGCAATGCAATGACATATGCACAACACAAGTAAATTAACCAATCACAAGCGACAGTCCAGATGATCCATTGCATCATTAGTGGTCAAATTACTTGCGGTTCAGAGTGGGAACCAAGCTTAAAATGTGACCAAACTATATGGGAACCATACTGTAGATTAACAATGATGATTTATTTTTACAGCATCACAAGATTAGTATGCCTGTACCTTTGTATCACTGCTTTGGAATGGTACTGGGTAGCCTGGCAACAGCAGTCCATGGAGCTACTACTGTTTTCCCATCTCCTAGCTTTGAACCAGAAGCAACGCTTCAAGCCATACACAATGAAAGGTGAGAGATTTATCCAAATTCTGGTGCGTGATGTTTGTAGGTGGTACAGATGTTAGTATGACGTCGTAGAAATATTGTCATAATGGTAGGTGTTGGTATGTGGTAGGGATATTGGCATAATGGTATGTGATGCTAGTATTTGGTTGAGATGGTGTATGGGGTTAAAGATGTTGGTATGGTGGTATAGTAGCATTTGGTGTGTTGTAGAGAGTATGTTGTAAGTATGGTTGTGTAATAGCATTGGTATGTGGTAGATTTTGATATAGTAGCATTGGTATGTGGTAGAGTTGTTGGTATGGTGGTATAATAGCATTGGTATGTGGTAGATGTTGATATAGTAGTATTGGTATGTGGTAGAGTTGTTGGTATGGTGGTATAATAGCATTGGTATGTGGTAGATGTTGATTTAGTAGTATTGGTATGTGGTAGAGTTGTTGGTATGGTGGTATAATAGCATTGGTATGTGGTAGATGTTGATATAGTAGTATTGGTATGTGGTAGAGTTGTTGGTATGGTGGTATAATAGCATTGGTATGTGGTAGATTTTGATATAGTAGTATTAATATGTGGTAGAGTTGTTGGTATGGTGGTATAATAGCATTGGTATGTGGTAGATGTTGATATAGTAGTATTGGTATGTGGTAGAGTTGTTGGAATGGTGGTATAATAGCATTGGTATGTGGTAGATGTTGATATAGTAGTATTGGTATGTGCATGGTAGAGTTATTGGTTATTTGTATTGGTATAGTAACATTGGTATGTGGTAAATGTTGGTATAATTAGTATTAGTATATATTAGGGATTTTTTTAAATAATAAATAATAAATTTTTTTTTTTTTTTTTCTCCTATGTAGATGCACATCGCAGTATGGTACGCCAACTATGTTTATTGATGTGCTACATCACCCAAACTTTGACCAGTATGACCTGACATCGTTGACAACTGGTATCATGGCTGGGTCACCCTGTCCAATAGAAACTATGAAGCAAGTTAACACAAAAATGCACATGAAAGATGTTACGGTACCAATTCCAAATTTTTTTGGGAAATTAAGAGTTGAATAAATAATAAACATAAGTAAATAATTAATAATTTTTAAACTGTGGCTCTCAATAAGTTAGTAGTCTTAAATCACTTATTTATTTAAGATGTCCTCAAATCGTAAAATATCTGTCTTTCTGCCTGTTTTTTAGATAGCTTATGGACTGACAGAAACCAGTCCTGTAACGTTCCAATGTGAAATGGATGATCCGATTGAAAAACGAGTCTCCACTGTTGGTATGCCATCACCACATAATGAGGTAAAACTGTGACAAACATAAGTCAATATTGTTTGAACTGGTACAATTGTATTGAGATGACAAAACCATGTAATATGAATTGAACTTGCTGTGCACTGAACCCCGAAAGTTGAAGGCTAAAGCTGCATTCACACTTCTTCAGAAAATGATACTGTTTTGTTAAACAATGGAAAATGATATACATAATTGAATAGTGCCATCTTCTCTTTATTTCCATTTAACAGAACAAGTGTGAATGAAGCTTTAATTTGGGCACAGTGAAGATCCTATCATTGGACTCCATTGGCCTCTGGAAACCAATATTTCTTATCTAGCAGAGATTAGAATAGAGTTTCCTAGATTTCACCAATATTACCAACCACCACATGTCCACTATCTATAATCACTTGTCACAGTATTAGTAAAACCACTTTAGGATATTATTCTTAAATATTTTCATTTAAATAGTTGGTATATTTTACTTGATTGGTCAATGTAGACTGTCTGGAAAGTACTTTAGTTTCATACAAACATTCAATAATGTAATGTCTTTACAGGTAAAAGTGATTGATCCCGAAACAGGTGTAGTCTTACCCATCAACACATCTGGTGAACTTTGTACCCGTGGCTACACAACAATGCTTGGTTATTGGGAAGATGAGAAAAATACACAAAAGACAATTGATGGTAATGGATGGCTGCATACAGGGTATGTTGGTGATAACTGGATTCTTCTTCAGGATTCATCTCATGGCCAAAATAGTGTCACTAATTAAGTTTTTAGTCTATAATTGGCTTACTGTGTGTTGAATTAAAAATGAGTTTATGTTTATGAGTTGGATGGTGAGAATAATTCATGTATTGAAAGATTTATGGCTCTATTTGATGAGACGGAGCCAGGTTAAATAGAGAAGTCAAAATGTCAACAATGAAATATTCCATTTAACGAATACAAAACATTCATTATTTTTGTTTTATAACACACCTTTTTTAAAATTAATATGTACAAAAATCTAAACATGTAAGCATGGAACTATACATTTGTAGCTCCTTGGTGTAAGGATTGATTCTTTATTTTCCACACAAATTTCATAAAAATATATATAAACAACAGGATAACCACAAGCAAGCAAAGCTTTTAATCTGTGGCACTCTTAACTTTAAATGTAAATTTACAAATACATTACAAAAATGTTTTCATGTAGTAAAGTATAAATTATTAAGGAAAATACTTGACAGACACAAATATATACTGAAATGTAATTAATTAATTTGAAACGATAAAGATACACGATGAGGAAATCTGTGATATATGTCAGATATAATAAGAAATAAACAGTCATTCTCAGATCTATATTTACAGTAATACTATTTTTGACACACAGTGATCTGGCTACTATTGATGAAGATGGATTTGGAAAGATTGTGGGTAGAATAAAGGATCTAATTATACGAGGTGGTGAGAATATATATCCAACAGAGATTGAACAATTTCTTTACAAGCACCCTAAAATAGAAGATGTACAGGTTAGTATATACAATATCTTTTTAGGTTTTTTGTTTATGCATAAAATTAGATATTTTTTACTAAAATCATTTATTATTACTTTAGATATAGATTTAATAATCTACAGTATGTGTTTGATTTGATGCGAGGCATGAACAAAAGTGCTTGATATAAAAGCAGAGCAAAATAGATTCAGCTTAAACTGTTTGAGAAAGGAGATCAAAATCAATCTCCAATCATCTAGTATAAAACAGTGTTTTGTTGCTGTCGCCACTGTTTTCAACCATAGTTAGCTTATCTTCTCTTATCTCTATTTTTTAGGTCATTGGTATACCTGACAAACGACTGGGTGAAGAGGTATGTGCTTGGGTGAAGTTAAAGGCTGGTGAAACGGCAACAGAGGATGACATTAAACAATTCTGTAAAGGAAATGTAGGTATCTCTAATACAAGAAAAACAATTTGGACAAGATTTGAGGGCCAAGTAAAATGATTCAATGCAGACTTTTCTATAGATTGATGTAATAACATTGTTAATTTAATTATTTGCTTCACAACTCAAATTCTGTTTTTCACTATTCCACTAAGCGAATTTTTTTCGCGCGAATTGAAAAGGTCGGCTTATACGCATGCGTATTTGTCTTTCCATTTTCCAATTTCCTCTCTGCATCGAATTATAGTTCTATGAGTTTTTCGCTTCAGCGAAATAGGTACTTCAAATTGTTTCTACTCAGTAAGTGAGCTATGATGCGTTATGAGCACTTATGCGGATCGAAAAGCTTAGCAGACATCATATAAAAATCGCTCTTGTAGTGGAATAGGGTTGTGTGCTTTTTTCTCTGTAAAACTTTGGATTTGCGCGAAAAACATTTACAAGGTGGAGAACAGATTTAAACATCTGGTTTTCTAGACATTTTTTACTCTTATTTGGATATTTGTAGAGTTTGTATAACTTTCAATTTTTTTTCTTTAGATTTCTCACTTCAAGATACCAAACATTATCCAGTTTGTGAGTTCATTCCCACTCACTGTAACCGGTAAAGTTAAAAAATATGTCATGAGAAAAGAAATGGAAGAAAATTTATCAGACAAATAAAGTAATCTTTACAAAAAGGACATACATTACCTTGATATGAATTATGATGATAATATTTGATAATCGGTCTTACAATAATATGATAATGCTGAAGAAGAATTGTATTGGTAATATACGAGAATGTGGGGCATGCATGGGTTACCAAACATTCATTAAAACATTTATATTTTTTTGGATAAAATATGCAGTTATATTTATACCATTTGAATAAAATAGGTTTAATTATAACAATAATGTGCTGCTACTTTACTAAGTTTTAAACATTTGAAATATTTTTCTATATGTTTTTTATATATATATAGGTATTTTTCTCTGAACAAGTTATATTCTGTATAATAAAGTATTATACTTCACAATCAAAAACAGGAATTAAATTCTTTCTGTATATATTCAGTGATTGGTTGAGCTGTTAAGAGCCATAATACGTATCCATAATACCAGCAAGAGTTCAACACACACTCACTCACTTGTTCTGGTGGTATAACGAAACTGTGGGTCCAGTGTACACCAATGTCTTGTACATCTTTCGAAACGACTATGGGGTTACCCTGTTGTTCTAGTTTACACAGCCACAGCCCTCTGGGAGTAATAGTCTTTTACTGTCACCCAGTATAAAAAACAAATAATACAGGGAATTTACAAAAAAAATGGGAAAATTGAAAATGCAAAAAAAATAACCTCCTTCTGTGACAATTTTTAATATAGAGTCCCCGAAAATTGCATTATACATTGAAATATGAACGGAATTAATTATAAGTCTACAGGACCAGACAACCTTAATTGGGGTGGATCTAAGAAAGTTTTAAAAAATATTGTTGCTAGAACTATGGTATAGTAGCCAATTATGACCAAAAAAAAGCAAAGGGTAGCCATTTTTAACGGATTTTTTAAAGAAATTTGCCAAAATGTGACATTTTTAAATATGTTAAGGTAACATGCGCAGAACACGTTATGTGCCTCTGCGCATGTAAATTATGATAAAGTAACCAATTATGACAAAAAAGCAAAGGGTCGAAATTTGGCCATTTTATGAAAATTTTTCTCTACTATAAGTACAGGGATTTTTTCGAAAATTACCCAAACATGACTTTTAAAATATGCTGAGTATGATATAGTAGCCAATTATATCAAAAAAAGCAAATGGTCGAAATTTGGTCATTTTTCGAAAATGTTCCTGTACTATAGTACAGAGATTTTCCCGAAAATTGCCAAAAATATGACTTTTTAAAATATGTTGAAGTAACATGCGCAGAACACATTATGTGCGTTTGCGCATGTAAATTTATATAGAACCCAATTATGACAAAAAAGCAAAGGGTCGAAATTTGGTCATTTTTCGAAAATTTTCCTGTACTATAGTACAGGTATTTCCCGAAAATTGCCAAAAATATGACTTTTTAAAATATGTTAAGGTAACATGCGCAGAACACATTATGTGCGTCTGCGAATGTAAATTATAATAGTAACCAATTATGACAAAAAAGCAAAGGGTCGAAATTTGACCATTTTTCGAAAATTTTCCTGTACTATAGTACAGAGATTTTTCCGAATATTGCCCAAAATATGACTTTTTAAAATATGTTAAAGTAACATGCGCAGAACACATTATGTGCGTTTGCGCATGTAAATTATGATATAGTAACTAATTATGTCAAAAAAGCAATGGGTCAAATTTTGCCATTTGTAGAAAATGTTCCTGTACTATATAGTACAGAGATTTGTTCAAATATTGCCCAAAATATGACTTTTTAAAATATGTTGAAGTAACATGCGCAGAACACATTATGTGTATTTGCACATGTAAATTGATATAATACCCAATTATGACAAAAAAGCAAAGGGTGGAAAATAAGCAATTTTTACCGGATTTTTTTCGGAAATTGTTAAAATGTGACTTTTTAAAATATGTTGAGGTAACATGCACAGAACACATTATGTGCGTCTGCGCATGTAAATTATGATATAGTGACTAATTATGTCAAAAAAGCAATGGGTCAAAATTTTGCCATTTGTAGAAAATGTTCCTGTACTATATAGTACAGAGATTTTTCCAAATATTTCCCAAAATATGACTTTTTAAAATATGTTGAAGTAACATGCGCAGAACACATTGTGTCCGTTTGCGCATGTAAATTATGATATAGTACCCAATTATGACAAAAAAAGCAAATGGTAGAAATTTGGCAATTTTTACCCGATTTTTTCATTCATTCATTACTCTGCTTTTATTCAATATTTCTCTTTGTAGTATATATAAAATAAAACTGAATTGCGCGAGATTTACATATAAAATCGGTACAAGATTTCAAACATCAAAGTTCACAACATTAAAAAGTTAAATAATTATTTTTAAAAGGAAATATTACACATGGAAAAGACTACTGATGAAAGTACTTTATACAAAATATTATTTGAGAGAACTATTGTAATTGGTATTGTTGTTATGCCCGAAATGTTTTTATTTTTGGTTTATTAATTAGTCTACACAGGGCTGGAAAACATGAGTTGTTGAATATGTTAGTATTGTCATATATTTCACTTTGCTTCTTAGCGTTCCTAAGTATCCCGCCACACGTTTTGCGTGACTTGTAGACGCTACTGTGCGATTTCCAAATTGCATTTCGAATATAAGATATGAGGAAAGTGTATTCGTTAGAGGGTGGTCTATTTGAGAGATACCATAGACAGAACACATCGTTTTTATAATTAAGAACAGATACATCATATATATTGAACACTAAAATGCTTTATTTGTTCATAATCATAATATAATAACAATATATATTCTTAAAGATTGGCAAATATTAGTAGGCCTACGAGAAAAAAAAACGAATACAGATTCTACAGAAATGTTTTTAGGGTGTCATTTGGCAATTGTCCAAAAGAAGAAGAATACCAGAAGAATTAAATTTGCCATTATTTTGACAGGACTGGTGATTATCAGGACTAGCGATAATATTTAAATTTCAATCCAGAATTTACACTTTTATGTGCATAGTCATCGACTAAAGTGTGTTTGTCAAGGTACACATAGTTGACGGAAACGGATGCAGTAGTAGTTCCATAAACCGATACATCTTCAGATGAAGATGAATAACAAGGGCTTATTGATTCAAGTCTGTTATTTTGAACTACAAGATTAAAGCACCATAATGCTAGCGGATTAGTAGCAATTGAAGATTATCTGAAATTTGTTTCAGAACCGAAAAGTATAGTGCAGAACACAAACCTTTGCCACTTTCAAATGGAAAATTATTAAGAGGTTTATAAGCTGGATAGTTTGAATATTAGCCAACCGATTTTAAGAGAACATTAGCTTCATTAGATAGCAATAAAAAACCCGATAACTAACATATAATAAAGTTTCCATGTTGTTAGATAAAGTGGGCATACAGGTACTTGGCTCCGTTTTTCAAGAATTGAGAGATTATAAGAAATTCCTTCCAGATGCTGAACAAAATTTGCTTATTATTAGGCAAACGATTTTGAAAGAGAACGCCTTGTTGCGTTTAAGATTATCTGAAATATCTATCAGATTTTTGACTATGTTCTAGATGCTGAACAAAGTTTGCTTATTAGCCAAACGATTCTGAAAGAGGACGCCTTGTTGCGTTTAAGATTATCTGAAATATCTATCAGATTTTACACTATGTTCTAGATGCTGAACAAAGTTTGCGTATTAGCTAACGGATTTTGAAAGAGAACGCCTTCCTACGTTTAAGATTATCTGAAATATCTCTCAGATTTGGACTATGTTCTAGATGCTGAACAAAGTTTGCGGATTAGCTAACGGATTTTGAAAGAGAACACCTTGTTGTGTGTAAGATTATCTGAAATATCTCTCAGATTTTAAACGATGTTCCAGATGCTGAACAAAGTTTGCGTATTAGCCAACAGATTTTGAAAGAGAACGCCTAGTTGCGTGTAAGATTATCTTAAATATCTTTAAGTTTCAAAACGAGGTTGGCTCATTAGAGAACAGATTTTGAAAGAGATCGCGTCTGAGATTCTAAACGAGGTTTGCTCATTGGGCAACGGATTTTGAAATGTTTCCTTATTTTAATATTATTCAAAACGATTTTCAGATTCTGAAAAAAGTGCTCATTATCAAACTAATATAAATATATACGACCTAAAATATTCAGGATTAAAAGATTTTCTGAAGTCTCTTCTAGAGGATTCTAAACACAGTTTGCTTATTTGTAAACAAGAAAAATATCATGCCGTTGGTGTTTAGTCATAAAAAAAAAGCTTTCATGAAGAATAATGAAAAAAAATTTGCTTATTAGGCCTCTTTTTTGACATGAGAAAAAGATCATTTTAAAATAAAAAAACTGGAACATGCATTCATATGGCGAACAGACCTTGACTATTGACATTAGAGTCATCAAGATATGGACTGGGGATGATTGGGGTCATAATACCGATCAACCACTTATAATACTATATTAGGGACTGTGTACCAGCAACGCGCCGGAATTAATACATTGAAAATAAAGCAAAATTATAAAGATGATTATCATAAATGACAATAGAACAAGTAATATTTGAATAATATTATGATTCATTTCCATATGAAACATGACTTTGATATATATATATATTATACTGTCTTTCTATCGCAACAAAAATTTCCTCAAATACTTGTTTAAATAAATTAAAATTGTTTTATGCAATGTCTTTACACGACGGTATGTATCAATTTGAAAAGAAATTATAAACAAATAAATAACTAACTATTATAAATGTTATGATAACCACATTATACTAGGCCTAATTATAAAGGTAAGTAGTTTCGAATTGAATACGGATTGCTATGGGGGAAATACATTAAAATAATTATAATAATATCTCAGTACCATAAAAATGACGACATATACATAATATAAAAATATTAAACGACTTAAAAATAGATACTCTATTATTAAATTTCTACAGTTTGGATTAATAAGAAAGGGCGTCCTCTGGCGTTGAGTTCCCAACACTAACTATGGTGCCGCTATAGAGGGCAGTTTTAAAACTACAACCTTTTTTTTTACAATAACGATCGCTCGTTGCAAATCTAGTAATAATGTACACAATTATTATTATAACATTATAAACTTCAATTTGCTAGTTAGTTTGTTAGTAAGTACTGTTTTTAATCAAGTAACATAAATCTATTATAATCGTGTATATATATTATACAATTTCAATTATTTATTATACACTAAATTAATATAAAAACGCTTTAAATAACAAAAATGATAATCATAACTTAAACAATAATGATAGTATATGATATATAAATATGATGAACATACAAACCAAATGTACTGCAATACAATATTCATTTATGCATAACTGTATTCGTATATTGTATTATATAGCTAGTAGACCTATATATATTGTTTGATTACATTATAAAATATAGATTGTAATGCTATTTTTATTTATTAATACAATAAAATATACTGTCTTTGGCACCTTGGTTCAGTATAGGCATATATGTTTAGTAATGATACATAATAACCATTATCGCACAGCAGCTGTATTTTTATGTTACACAGGCTGCATTTTTTTTTCTTATGGTTTTATATCCAATTAATGTATACTTTTTATAAGATGATTTACTTTACTATTTCTATTTAATACAAAATAGTGAAGCATATTACCTTGAATCTTGATCATAAAGTGAATATTTTAATGACGATTGTTCTTGTTTAAATTGGATAAAACGATAAAGGAAGTAGTTAATTGTGTTTATTTTTTACGACTTTAACTGATCATAAGATATCAAACTAAACAGACACGGTGACTTAACTATTGTGAGAACTGGTGTTGTATGATAAAATAAACTCGGAAGGCACTTATATTAATTCGTTCTAGTTTTTGGTCACCGGCTTCATATCTTCCTCTGAAATAGAAAGGAAAGTTAAATATCATGAATTTTTGTTTAAAAAAAAACCACACAAGGAAACCACTTATAAGAATAGGTCGATTGAATTAAATTGAACATCCGGGTATCGTTAAAATGTAAGGGTTATAATTTTATTCAGGTTAATAGGCATTTTCTTCTCTAATTATAATTTTGTGGTAGTATTAAGACATCCACAAAACACAGTAGACGTTAAATATACAGTGATTACGGCTAGAAATCAAATATATAAAGGCTGGTTTTGTTTGATATTAACCAATTCATGTGAATTAATTCCAATCTTATATTTAATTACAAACATACTAATATATATCGCTATGCATGGCTATTGTTTGTTGAAATGTCCATTGTTACTGTATATCAGTATATACGTTTTGTAACTTCATATAATATGTAAAGCAGCAGTACATCATTTAAATTTTATGAGTCCAAATGTATAATGAGCATTATTTGTACTATTCGAACCGAGTTTTAAAATAATTTTAGTAATACTACCAGCAGGTCAAGTAACATGTTAAAAATAACTTTTTGGTCTTTATGAATAATCATTACAATTAATATTAATGGCTAATTAATGATTGAACAACAAAAAAAAAAAAATCCATGCATTGCATTTCAAATTGCATGCAACAACAACTAGAATTTTACTAAACGAATATATTGAAAATTTATATTAAGAATTGTATTTTAGACAGGGTGAACACTACTACCGCTCATAGACTAGAATACTGCCGAATTTAAGCCTACGCATAATAATATTTAACGTTTGAGGTCTGCTGTACATTGCCGAGCGTTTCCTATCGACATAGTGGGTAAATTAGATGCTACTTTTGGATAATAGTTTAGGAAATAGTAAGTTAATGAGAATCGAACAGATTCTTTGTTAATGACTGCAAATCTACCATATTTTTTTCTTCTTAATGGTTTACAGTCATGAAATACAATATCGTAATATAAATGGCTGACTTACTCTTTTTGCGTCTCGGAGAATCGTCATTACAGTCGGGTGTAGTTAGACTCGTCGCTCTCTTATAATTTGGGTCATTTTCCAACTCCTTTTTAGTAGCTTCGCTTTTGGAGACAGCTTCACTCTTTGATTCTGATTCTTTCTCCATAGTACTACTCCTACAACAAAGCAAGTAGTGTAATGTTGTAAAGAATGGTAAAATGACAAAATCAGGTTCACAAACTTTCGTAGAAATTCAAACCATATTGTAAAGAAATCAGCTTGTTCGCAGAGGTAATATTGCTCAGTATACAGTTAGGTCCACCCGTTTTTGTTCCAAAAATGGTCGGGAAACGAGATCTTCAGACGATCCCTGCCGAAATATGAATGTTTAATGACGATTTATCTGAACCAAGCTGCTTTTCACTTCCATATTTGGTTATGCCAACGAAAACTAAAAGCCAAGGGGTTCGACAAAGGACATGAACTTTCGAAAATTGTAAAAGAAGATGTTGTTCCGGACCGGTTTCTAGGCGACGGGATCAATAGGCCAACATTTGCTGGCATCACACGATGTTACAAGGAAATTCTATGTAATGTTTCTCCACCCCTTGCTTGAGAAAATAAGGAATACTGATAGAAATATCATATTTTGAATGTATTAAAACTAACAGAGGGGGTATGAATTTCAGACAAAGGGTAATTGTCGAAAAAAGGTGCCAGAATGGTGTCTGTTATGCTGATTATAGAACAAGATGCAAACAAAGACCGGTTGTACAGTATTATTTGCATTTTAGATCAAGTGGAATATTGAAATAAGTCATTAATATTCGAACATTCTAATAGAATAATAAATGCATGTCGAATTTATTGGCTGTTGTAGTTTCAGCAACAATACAAAAAGAATAACGGGGGAATTATGGCAATGCAAACGAAGTATGATATAATAATCTAGGCAGAAGTGGTATGCTGCAAGATTCACCAAAATAAGTCTAGGAACTTAAACGACCATTTTATAAAGTGTACACTATAACGTTTCGCTAGAAACAATGTCATTCACCATTTAATTTTCAGAGGCACCCGTGACACACTAGGATCTGCGAAATCCTGGTCTTAGTTTTATCATGAACCAAAGTTAACACTTTACCCATAGGTACGCTTCACGGGCACAACATACTATAATATGTCATAATAACGGTTGCTTGGCCAGATACTACAGTATCATAGTTATCTACTCACATAGTCTGAAGTAGATAATAATATGCCAGACAATTTTAGTAACTTCTGTGTACATTATTATTCGGAAAAATTGTAATCAGCGTACAATTAAATTACATTCTTTCCAATAAAACCTGTTATATTATTCAAAAGCAGCTGGGATTATAACTACTGCATATCCACTTTCCCTCTAAGGACAATAATACCGTTGAATGCCGGTAGTAGCACAAAGGTTATTAGCGAAAGGTTTCACAATTCGTGATTTTGCCAACTAATTCAAAATGGCTGCAAGTGTGGCAAAACGATTGGTTCGTTATCTGCAGCTTTGCACAAATATCATAACATCGACTAATTCAAGTCAACACAAGATTGTCAGCTTACCTATGCATTCTCTCTACACTTTATAGAAATAATTAAATTTGAAAATTAACGTTTGACGAAATTGATTGAATTCAGACAATGGTGGTATATTTTACTGTAACATACACTTTCGGCCGTACCGTTTGTATTCGTTAAGGCCATTCAATTTACATCATATAGCCGTGTTTATTGAGATTAAGGACTCATAGATAAAGGCTAAAACACGGAAATCGCTATAAAGTCATAACCATTTAGCTTTTAGGTTTACTACAGTACCTCCTGTGGCTCAAGAAAGTATTTAACAAAAATGTAATTATTTATATTCTTATTTGAATAAGAATAATAGTGGATTGACAATAATTCATCAATTTATGTTTTATTGATAACAATTTAATATTACAAACTCAGGATGTTTACTTTACTTCAATGACTTTTTTTTTTACAATATCTGTTACGTTAAAATCATATAGATATATCTATTGCATTCCTTAAAAATAACATTCCATACGAATGTAGTAAATTAAATGGTAAAATAAAACATTCTGTCTCTAAAATACATGTGGGCTGTTAGCCCTGCTAAAATTAGTATGTTAATTGGAGATTCATAGATATAAATAAGTAGATAAAAATAAGTATTCATAATTATTATAGGGTTCATCTGAATTAGAATGATTGAAATTCCACAGAATTATTTATAGAATTGTAGAACATTCTAGCATGTTTCATCAGTTCAGTTATGCATTCACAAATGTTAAATTTATTTGCTATGAAAACAAACATATTTGCAAGTAAATTACTATGCAATATCATACTTTATGAAATTTGGCAACAACTAAAGAACAAAAGTTAACATTTTACTTATAGTGCGCTTCACGGGCACAAAATACTATATAAGGTGGCAATATAATCGCTGTTTGGCCAGATACTACAGTATTATAGTTATCTACTCACATAGTGTGAAGTAGATATTAATATACCAGACAATTTAGTAACTTTTGTGGACATTATTATTCGGGAAATTGTAACCAGAGAGCGTACAATTAAATTACATTATTTCTAACAAAACCCGTTATATTATTCAATAGCAGCTGGAATTAATATAACTACTGCAAAGCTCAGGTTAACTTTGCCAAACTAATATAGCATCCTATTGAATATGCATATGCACTTTCCCCCTAAGGACGATACTACCGTTAAATGCCGGTAGTAGCACAAAGGTTATTAGCGAAAGGTTTCACAATTCGTTCATTGCCAACTTGTAATTCAAAATGGCTGAAGTGTTGGTTCGTTAGTCACAACATCTAAAGCATTGCATAGATATCATAACATCGAATATTACAAGTTAACAATAGATTTCAGCTTACCAATCCTTCTCTCTACACTTTATAGGCCTATAAATACATTGACTTAAACAATAATGTTTGACGAAATTACTTGAATTCAGAAAGTGAAAAAGATTAAGATTATTTATTGTAACACACTGATAAACAAAAACTCGACCGTTTTCGTCGTCACTGGCCGTACTGTTTGTACCTATTTCCGCCATTTACACTGTATAGCCTTGTTTATTGAGATTAAGAACTCATAGATAAAGGCTAAACTACGCAACTCACTATGTTATAACCATTAATTAAGCTTTTATGTCCTATTTTCAGTGGCTAAAATAAATATTAAAAAATAAATAATTAATAAAATTAGGAAGATAGATTAGGAATAATGATGATAATTTAATATAGAAACTGTAAAAAACTTCAATGATAATATATGTAGGGCCTACAAAATGTTTTTGATATAGTTTATTTTCAAAATACTTGATAATTTAACATTTATTTATTGTATTTTATAATAAAATATAACTAAACTTTCCATACGAATTTGATTTATTATATTAAGTAAATTAATAAAAATATTAAATAGAACTAAAGTAAAAATAGTAAAATAACATAACACATAATACTGCCTGTAAAATGTATAGATTGTAGGGTTATAGAGTTATATTGTACAATATATCACATTAGAAATTATTACTAGAAGGTTGGGGCTACTTAAAATACAATTTCAGCCAGATCTAAAACCATAAATATATTTTTAAAGTAGTGCATTTCTAGTCTGATGCAATATCCTAAAATTGAGTTTAGTCTTAATTTTAATATAATATTTATAATTAAGGAAAAAAGTTATATTTTCTTTGTTTTTGTTTTTATTTTTTTTCTACCATTTTGTTTTAATAATAAAATACTATGAATGCAACTAGTGTGTGTTAATTTATATCGATTAGCCTAAACAGCAACAACATTCACATATACATTTAGAATGACGGAAAATTCCATTGAGTTCAGTTTAGCTGGTTCAAAGTTCAGTATTACAGTTCAGCGTCATATTATGCTTTTTCAAAATATGTGTACATACTTTTCGTTTGAGACTATTTATAATATTTAAAGTTACCTAATTTAGCACTCGGTAAATTTATCAATATTTATGACAATATAAAATATGACGGTTAAAATTATGCCAGCTATAATACTTTGAGGTACTTCTATTTGTCAATCAGTGTTGTCTATGTTTGTCTTATTTTTGTCTTGTTTCACTGTTTTGAATTTCAATTGTAAAATACTAAAAATGTATCACTACAGAAGTAAATTAACGAAATAACAAATTATATTGCAAATGATATCAAAATAAAACAGCTAAAAATTACAAATGCTCTAATACCTTTATTAGAAAATATAGGATTAAAATATAAGTTATTAAGTTTAAAATCCACTACAAATATAATGTGTGATAACTACATGCTAGAATTAGGACACACTTAATTACTTTCTTTCAAATAATATTGAAGAAACCATGCTGAAAAAAACAGCAAAAAACAAAAATAATAATAATATGAAGAGAAAATGATTTAATGATATGAAGGTAATAGAAAAACAATAATGGTGGGCGATACCCACAACTAAAAAAAGTATTAGTAGTACAAGTAGAAAAGGAAAAGAAAAAAACCAATTTGTGTTGGTTTATACAAGATTAAAAATTTAAGCAATTTTTTTTTTTAATCAAAAACAATTTTAAAGCACGATTGACATAACATGGCTCTGGATGTTTAATAATGTGTGTTTTACATTTCCGCACGTTGCCTTCGTTATGATGCGAAATTGTATTTGTATTCGTTTGAATAAAAAAGTTCAAAGTTCAGTTTCACTGTACAGTGTATTTTGAATTAAGGAAAGAATATATTATTTTAATTATTTTGATGTCATTCTTTTATTTATTAAAGTTACTAGTCAGTTAAAATAGAATCATTGCTAAACGTCTGCCATTTAAAATAAAATAAATTCTATGGATTTTAATGTTGAGAAGATAATCAATAACTTAAACCTGCTTCGGGGCAATACAAATGCAAGAAAATGTTAAAACTAAGAAGAAACTAAATTTATAATCTAAATAACATTATAATTATCCCAATTGCTAAATTCAAAAATTCTATTTTTTGCACAAGCGAAATTTGCAGCTGTTGATCCTAGTGTGTAGGTGTGTATTGATTACTTAAAAGATTTATTGCCCCACCCCCCTCCAAAAAAAAAAACATGAACAACTAAGGTTCATAAAAAATGAGTATTATCATCAATAATTTACCCTACTGTGTGATTAAATTTTCCAACGTTTATTTTTAGAATAATCAACCATTCATTTACATACAAAATACACTTTTTTTTACAGTCTTACAGTTTTATTGTACATTTGCATGTGAAAATTCCATCCACTAATGACTAACAATGTAGCAAAATTAATTTAATTTGTTTATGACAAGAGAAAATAAAACATAATGTACATTCGTTTTTTTATTTCTAGAATATGAGGGTATAATACCACCTTTACTCACAGTAACACAAGCCTAAATCGATTTACAAGAGTTATTGTTATCAGAGAGCAGACAATTAGTTATATTCACTTATTCAATATTTAAATGTATGCTTAAGACATAAAATTACAATAAGATATTCTCAACCTCAATTTATTTCCTTTTGAAAAACACATTCATTCAACAACTAAACTTTTAAAAATGATATCAAAATCATTATAGCCTAAGTATTAAAGTAATAATAGTAGCGTACATAAAATGCATAGTGATACATTAAAAAGAGTATTTATTGCGATCTGGTCTACATTATAAAAGAAAGTGGAACAATAAAAATATTTGAAAGACTATAATAAACAATACAGATGTACTGCTAGAATTTGTGCGATTTTCCACCTACAAATTGGTGTATCTTGATATAATATAAAGTTAGCAAATTGAAACTAATTCGTTCTAAATGCACATTAATAGAAAGAAATAACTCTAAAAATCATAATTTATTGTTTCATTTTTTAATAGAAACATGTCATTTGTTGGTGAATAGTGTAAGTCTACTTCTGCCAAGATGTTGTGAATGAAATGAACTAAATTTAAAGATTGTGCTAAACTAAAGTTTACAATAAGAAACACCGTCTACAGCATGCAGGAGATAGATGCAATATGGTACAAAGGAGTTATTTCGTTGTATACAAGTCAATTATTTACAGTTATTGACTTCAATAACCTAAATAAGGTTGTATTAGTATAGAGGTCAATAAGGGTCAGGCTACAATGGCATGGAAATCCCTTTACGTTGCTGTTTAAACATGTTGAATTAAATGTACAATGGTGCGTTTGAGCATACACAATGTTTTGCTGCAAAATTGTGTTACTATGTTCAGTAGGCTATTTTTTAAAACAACAAACACTGCCTAGGTTCCATATTTTGGCCGCCAAGAATTAACACACAATAACTGCATATTGCCCTGCTAATGTACAAGATAATACCTTTTAAAACCTGTTAACTGAACTAACTATTGTATGAAATGATGGCCTATAAAACATAAAACAATATTTGTCTAGTTCAAACGTTGGGTAATGTAACATGTTCACAGCTTTCCCCAGTTTAGAAGGTTATATTTTTAGAATTTATAATAATTTAATACATTATTGAATAAATTAAAATCTGATATTGTATTTAATATGCCACTGTTTGCAAAAAAAATAATTAGCTTTCTCATTTTCATAACAAATAATTATGCTCAAGTGTAAAACACATAGGCATAAGGCATATTGCAGCAATTAGTCTCATTTTAAATTTCTATGCAATATTTTTATAATAAATAATGTAAAGTAAGCATAAAAATGTAATTTTCGTGTCTCATGTTACAGTATACGTTGTAAAATTTATATTCCTGTATCCCTTAATATCTGATAAAATAAAAATGTGTGATAATTGCAAGTGTGCTTCATAAATTAACGTTTAACAGGATAACAAAAAAAACCTTCAAAAGAATAGATTGGCGCTGATTAGTGTTTTTCGTTGAAAAGCAGATGGATTCAAAGCAACGAATAAATTGTCCTAAGTATAAAGAGTTGTATTTTTTTTGTTTTTATTCGTCTCAATTAAGAGTAGAATACACGAAAAAAGTATATTAAAGTAAAACAATATTTTAAAAGGCCCCTGAAACTAAATCTATTAGGCGTCGGAACATCCATTATCAACACAATAATTATCGACGTATTGCACTAACTTTGGAACCTGCTTACATACATTGACTGTTTAACTAGGCGTAATGGTTACATTTTGTATACTGTATTTATTAATATAATATTTGAAAAATTACGTACAACAGTGAAAACTCAAATCAAACATAATAAAAAAACAAAAAAAATAAACAACAATAATTCGGAAATAGAAATTCGTAAATTACGGTTACGATACGAGAATCTTCGAATCTATAAATACCTATCCAATCAAATATCGACAATATAACGTCAACACAATACTCTCAAATAACTGGCTAGTTTATGGCAACAAATTTCTATAAATGTCCGAACGAATGGCGAAAAATTAAATTAAGAAGCATCTCAACATCAAATTTAAGGTAGCAACTCTGTATTTTGTCCTATTATACAATTTACTGAAAATGCCAGGTGGAAAAGGAAGTGGAGGAAAAGGAGGTCGTGGTAACGGCTGTGGAAATGGTGGAAATGGTGGAAATGGTGGATATGGCGGGATGAGAGGCCAATGTGGTGGTCATTATGGTCAATCTTCATCGACATTAAGAGGCAATGCACCTTCTGGATCGCATCAGTCGAAGGGCTCAAACACTTCAAAAAATTAGTCACCAGGTATATGTTGGTCTTCTATTAATTAAGAAACACAAAAAGAGGGGGTTTAGGCTTAGGTTTGAAGAGTAGGCATATATACAAATATTTAATTGGTTTAACTGTATTTTCAATTTTCAAATTATCCAACGATTTGATAATTAATTGATCTGTGATTCTGAAAGTGTATTCGATTAACCTAGACTGTTATACCACATCATAGGCATAGGCTACATTCAAAGAAAAATGAAAGGGAGGCCTAGTTTATGTTTCTTTTATTTTTAAATAATAAACAAATCTTTCTCAAAATGTTAAAAGATTTGCAACAAATAATTAACATAGAATTACCATTGAAAAAAGGATATCAACATTATCCGTTGAATCATGCTTTTCTGTTGGTTGAATAAATATGTTGTACCCATGGAAAACAAGTTGTGCTGAATATGCCTCTGTGACAAAGACATTTGGATTTAAAAAAATTGAATAGGCTATTTCATATTACAATTATATAATAAAGATTTTTTTTTTTAAGTCTGATTGTAATAATCTTTATTTTTCATGTTTTTGGGTCAATACATCTTAAATCGAAAATAATATCTAATGTTAAAATAGTTAATTGTATCAACATGAGTCTACATTTATTTAAATTGTATTATTATTCTAAATGTTGATTATCTATCTGTTACTTTAGGTAGAATGAAATGCAACAGTGGTTGTGGTTGGATTCCAGATAATTTGCTAAACTGAACTACATGGGACTGCAGATATACTTCACTAGAAACAACTTCAATATGATCCTGACTTCTGTACTTTTTATTTGACATGGTCCAGAACTTGTAGAATAAACTTTGAAATAAATTTTTTTTCTTTGTTACATCCAACATAATTATATGGAAGAATAACTTTGAGATATTGTTGTATAATAATTGTATATAGTTTTATGAACATTAGTTCAGTGTACACCATTGACAAAGTAAATTGGTTTATATAATTTGTACTTCCAATATTAACCTTACAACAAGTACATGACATTTTACAATATATAACAAATATACTGCATATAAATGCACAAACCTTTAGTGCACATAAGACATATTATAGTTTTTTTTTTGTTATCATCAATATTATTATTATTTAAACAATGATTTGTTTTTTAACCTTGTAAAATTTATTTATTTTTTACTAATTTTGGGCCAGCCTGGTTTAACATGAAATTAAAGAAGTAAATATTTAAAAACTACTTTAAGTACATCGAGAATATAGCGAAATATACATAAGCATTAGGATAGATTAGATATAAGATATAGATGTAAGGCCTTTATATATAACACCACACAAAGAAAACATACATTTAATGTTGGATTCAAACGAAGTTAATGATATTGTAATCCATATTCTAATTTTTGAACGAGACTGTGATCTAACCCAGAGAAGTAGGTACATTGTATTTTTCATGTGTTTTAGTCATAGGCCTTTAAATCGTCGACATTCAATTTATTATGAGATGTAGGCTATAAATAAATAAAGTTCCTAAAATGAATATTTATATTGTTTTTTCTTCAATATATGAGTACGTTTTATTTATCCTATAATTTTTGATACAAACAACATGTACAAAATGTAAATGTATTTTCTGCTATAATGGAACGACTATTATTATTAATTTAATTAATTGCGTGGTTAAAATTCCCAAAAGTTTATTTACAGAATGATGAACCGTTCATTCATTCATTTTGCATACTTCTAGTATTGAATTTAGAACAGTATGAAATTCCAGAATTATACTGTATTACTATAAAGACTAATATAGTAAAATATGTATATCCAAATATTTTTAAACATATTTTTAAACTAATAATCAAAAATTTGTTTGTAAATTTACATAATAATATCTGCAAAATAAATTAAAATCTAACTGTTTATTTATTTTAGAAAAAAAAAAAGGATGTGGTAGTCATGGTAACCCAAGTCTACAGTACATCGAGTTATTATCCATTGACAGAACTTACAGATGGTTATATTTCCTCACCCAAACAATAGTTAATTTTTGCTTCAGATGAAAAACCATATGAGTATAATAATAATAATAATATAATAATACCATGATATTATATCATATACTATGATAATAATTTAAAAACAAGTATTTTAGATAGCATTTACTACGAGCTGGTTTATCTTATTAAACGAATTACAGCAAAACACAAGAAAAGAAGCAATATAAGTAGGCCTAGAATATATATAAAAGATAAAAGATTAATAAACAATACAGATTTAGAGTTTTAATATATTTTCTACCTACAAAATAAACAAAAGTTGAAACTAGGTGCCACATTAGAACTTTAATAGCATTATATAGAGCATGCTAAAACTTCATCTTTCAATCATCATTTTTTTCTTATTGAATATAAACATATAATTTTTGTGTCAGTCTGTCAAGTATGTGGTAATGAAATATTAAGAGATGGTGGCAAACTTCTGTTTATCTAAACGTTTTAAGTTTACAAACGAAAAATGCAGAAAATACAAAGGAGATATGTTCTATTGTACTTCATTATATACAAGTCAACCATTTGCAGTCATTGACTTTAATAACCTGAATAATTTCTATTGGTATAGAGGTCAAAAGAGTCAGGCTACAGTGACATGAAAAACCTAGCTCTTTATACTGGTTGAATTGAATGTACAATGATGCGTTTGAGCACACAAAAAATGTTAATACTGTAAAATGTGTTATGTTTATAAGCTAATGCTCTACAATAAACACTGTATATTCTCCTGAAGTTTGGCTTTCAAGAATTAACGTGATATCTGCATATTCCCTAAGTTCCCATAATTACAAACCATCTTTAATAAAGTAAGGTTACCAGAATTTAAAAAAAAAATCCTTTAACAAAACAGATTGACGCTAAGTTGTGTATTTCAATGAAAAAGTAGACGGAATTCAAAATAAACGAATACATTGTTCTTAAGTATAAAACGTTGTACGTTGTTTACTTACTCGTCTAAATTAACATTAAAATACACGAAAAAGGTATATAAAAGAAAAAATATAGAAATGTGTGCCTCTAACTAAAGATACCATGTGTGGGGACATCCGTTATCGACACAATAATTATCGACGTACTATAATGACGTCTGCTGGAATTGGCGTATTACAAATTCGTATTATTATTATTATTATAACCTTCTAATATAACTTATCCTTACACAATTGACTAAATAGATGTATACTGTAATGTGTACATTTTGTATAATAATAAATATATATTCTTAAAATTACATTAAATAGTGTCAATTCTAAATAATGTTGATAATCAATACATTCGAAAATAGACATTCGTAATTTACAGTTACTATACGAGAATCTTCGAATCTATAAATACCAATCCAATATCGGCAATATGACGTCAAAAACACTCAAATAGACATGATGTCAGCTTCCCAGATCATTTTCTAAACTGAACTACAGTAGAAGCTTGGTTAAACATTAATTTAAAAGGAGTATCAATATTTACTTTTTACTTTTATAATACTTTTATATTTTTAATGTCCACGTATTTTGTAAGGTTAACTGATTTAAAATTTGGCAACTTTATACTAAAATGGTGACAATACTATTTAAAGATATATTGTCCCCAGAAAAATGTAACACAATATATATATATTTTTTAATGTATTGTTCTTTATCTAAATACAAAGCAAATATAGACAATAGAAATATAGAGATAACTAAAACACGAGAGTAAAAAGACAATATAAACACAAAAGCGTGTTCTATAGGAATCCTCGATACAGAAAAAATATTAAAATATAATATAAATACATCTCAATTACCAATGAATAATGTATTTTTTTAATTGCATATTTAAATATATCATAATTTCCAATTTGTTTTTAAACTGATATTTGCTTCCACATTTTGATTGTATTTTAGTAACATATTTGTAATACTAATTTAATATCTTTAAGGCGGCAATACAAATTAGATTTGTTTACATTTGAAAAATAACGTACTTTTCTGCTTAAAAGAAAGATAACATTCCTTATGACATACAGTATTTCAACAAGGAATGGAATCTTCCAGATATTCACTTTTGCGCATTGCAGCACAACCTAATCCAATCAGAACCTTTCAAAATATAATAAAACACATCTCACTGGATGTTAATATATTTGTTATATGTGCCATATTGCAGTTTTATAAATTATATTTGACATTTATTTAATAACATTTAATAAAAATAAAATAAGTTTATCCAAATATAGTAAGTTAAAATAACAACATGAATTATTAAACATCTGAATTCGTTAACAGCAATTGCCCAATTTATTTTATAATTGATTATTTGCGAATCCAGAAGTTGTTAAATGATTTGTGTTATTTGGTTCTCTCAGCGGGTAAATTTGTTGTGTGGTAATTTTAATTAAACGAAAAATATTAATCACGATATAAAATGGTAGTAAAGGGAATTAAAATCGTAAAATACACATTATTGTGTACGTAAGGAGGACATTTCATTGTGTCACTACTACTGACATACAGATCAAATATTATATTGAAACTAATTCGTAGTAAAGTTTACTATAATTGCATTATATAGATATGCAATAACTTCATAATTGATTGTTTTCTTATTTAATAGAATCAGATTATCTGTTAAATCCTTAAATATAATTTGAGAGAGTCTGTAGACCAACTTCTGTCAATACGAAGGAGATACTGTACATGTCACATATGGTACAAATAAGACATGTCACTGTATACAAGTCAAATATAATTATTGATTTTAATCATTTAAGTATGCGTCTGTATTGATGTATAGAGAGCAGGCTAGTCAGGCTACAATGTTATTAACAAACTTAAAATTGGATAACGTATTGAATAAATTGTTACGAAGTATACACGTGTTTATTTCATTTGTTTATTCGTATCGTGGATACATATTATAACGCTATTAATTAGGTTGATAATTAACACGTTCAAAAATAAACATGTGTAAACTTGCACAACACTTACGACTTGAGAATTTTTCTCCAATCTATAAATACTAATCCAATCAGACACCTACAATAATAAACGTCAAGAAAATACTCTTTACTAACTGGTCAGTTTTTGGCAACAGTTTTCTATAAATGTCCAAACTATTAGCCCAAAAATGCGATACAACATTATATTAACAACTATCGGAAATTTGTTTATAAATTGACAAAAATGCCAAGTGGAAAAGGAGGTAACGGAGGTGGTGGCAAGGGTGGAGGCTGTGGAAAAGGTGGCGGTGGCGGCAAAGGTGGAGGTGGCGGTAAAAGCGGCGGAAATGGTGGGTCGAAAGGCCAGCACTGTCCTGCTGGAAATCAACACGGAAAATCTTCATCGACACTAAGAAGCAATGTACCTTCTGGATGTCATCCATCAAAGGGCCCAAATAATCCGAGCAATTAATTAATTATCATCAGGTAATTTGTGCTTTTGTAAAGTTATAGAAATAGAATTGTTTGCATATTATTATTAATAATGCATAATACAAGAAGTAAATTACTGAAAAATTTACAATGATGTGGGTATCAGTGGCTGGATCTCAATGGGGATACACAATAAAATATGCAAAAAGCTAAATCAAAACGTAAAACAGCCAGAAAAATTAGCAGAGCTTTTGGGCAACATTAGCTCTTCAGCAGAGCAAGTGACATTGATTGAACTTATTTAACATGTCAGTTGCAGTCAAGGATAAACAATTATTGTTAGCTAATTGGCAAAAAGTCTGAAATAAAGATACTATTTATTAACAATGTGATGCTCTAAACCACATACTTTAGTACCTTCTATAATATTTTGAGAAGTAATTTGGTAAAAGTTTGTCCGTCATTTTGTTTTTTTAACTTATTTTTTATTTGTATTATATCACTCCACATCTATTACCTTAATAATACAGAACCATAGCTGTTTCAATCAAAATATCTGTTTACTAACTATTATTATATAGTTATTTAGTGTATTATTTCATGGCATGCACAACAAAACACCAGTACCAAATAATTTAATTATGAAGGATACTATATTTATCATGCAAAAGAGGCTACAATACTACCTTATATTCAATGAAAAAGATGTTCACATTCAAGTTTTATTACAGTAGTATTGTAAACATTTTCGTTATTCTATTAAATGGTAAATTATGATTTAAAATTGGCGTTGACAAAAACGACAAACGCAACAAATGGCAATCATTTATGCTATATTCAAATACAATGCTCGTTACAATGATTTATAAAATCCGATACCACTAGAAGAGGGTCTCCATCTTGTGAATTGTGATTGGTCAATTCTAAACACCTGATTTCATTCTGTAAGCTGGTTGGATAAATGATTTAGAATTAACGTATAAAATAGCTCTCCTTGGGTAAACACATTAGTAATTTATAGAATCCACCATAATGGCGAAAAATTTAATACTACAGACTTTACAGATAGGAATTAATTTTCACAAAGGTAAAGGATCGAATACTGATGGGAATGAAGGGGAGGATCAAACGACTGGGTAAGAAATATAAATGTTTATGTAGTGTTTTTCAATGTTTTCATTATTTAAAATAAAAGGAAATTGCAATCTAAGCCAAATTGCCTATATACAAAATCAATATGACCTTTATATTAAATACTAAATCTCTACATTTCAGAGATCAAGGTAGTCCATCTTCATGCTGCACAGTGCTATAAAGATGAAATAATTATAATTACACGAAACCAAATTGCTGCGTTATCGTATACATACAAAATGGCAACCCGTAAGCTACACCGGAACAAGATGAGTTAAAACCATAACAGATGAAAGAGATGACAACAGAGCCTTGTTTGACTTTAGCTGGAAATGATGTCTTTTACTCAACAATAGATGAACAATTCTATATAGTTTATTTTAGTGACTGTATTGACATAGTAAATTTAGTAAATTTATAAACAAAATGTAAACATCAATACATCTCTGGAAGACAGATATTGTTTATTGTTCTTAACTTTTAAAATAAAGTTTCTAAACGACGATTAATGCATAACTAAACATTTTCTTTTTACAACTATTCATTATTCGTAGTATATTTATTTTCATGGACGTTAACATGTAGAATAGTTGCAATGGGTTGTCCGCATTATCGTGATATTTATTTTAAGAAGAATTGTGTAAGTTTAACTTAAAACAAGGGTTGTTTAGCCAGTTCTACATATAGTATGACCTGTGGAGTGTTTAGTCACTTTGTAACTTCAAAATTTTTCAATATTTAGGATTACACTGAAATTCCATTTGATAAAAAAATAGAAGATGTTTTAAAATACAATAATAAAGCGACCATTATACAGTACAATAAACATATCATTATGGCTTGCTTCTGCATATTACACATGTTGGTGAGATAGTACTAGTAAATAATTGGAACTCCCTCCACTCATTTTAGAACATTAAATTCATTCCATAGGTCTTATATAACTGATTGATGTTTCTTTAAAGATATAAGATTAAGCGATTAATTTAGGGCTTAATAGTGAAATGATTTTTTTAATCTACCATTAACAAAAACTATTCGAAACAAAAATAAATTACTCCTTGTTTTATTATTTACTATAATGTATCATTTTGTATTATTTTAAGATAATATTTTCTCCTTGAAAACAATTGTTTCTTTTCTTCGGATTTGTTTGTATTCAATTGTTGATACTATATCTTGCATGGATCTTATTAGAAAATAAAGCATTTTGAACAATGAAGGTAAATAGATTTGTTTTTGTTTTTATTGTTTTTTTTTTTGGTGTCAAGAATGTTTGGTGGATTGTCTGAATGTGCTGCTATAGTTGGAATTTTACAGGTTTTCAAAAATATTGTTTTAAGTTGAATGTTAGATACTACAATACATAGTTACTAAGTAAATAAAATATAAAGATAACAGTTATTTAAATATTAGGTCTTACAGGAAATAATCATGCGCATTTTATATTCCAAATAATCTAATTTTAATTTTTTTTAAAGTATATTTCAAGCTAAACATTCATTAAGACAAGTAATAACATAATTACGCCTGTTCCTTAATAAACCTAGGTCATGCAGTGCCAGCACCATGTTTGTAGAAAACCACATCTGCTCGTTCTACGAACTACAACGTAAGGTGGTGTTTGGCATGTTGTGCAGGTTAGGGAGGTCAGACAATATTGTCATAAAATGTATTCATGAATTTGCTTTTCCTTCATTCAATCTACATAGTAGATGGATGAATCTATTGTTCTAACCGTGATTATGTAGCATAGTTTTTTTTATATATATCTACATATATATATATATATATATATATATATATATATATATATATATATATATATATATATATATATATATATATATATATATATATATATATATATATATGTATTTGTTATATTTGCAATAATATACACTAATTTGTTACTGAACTATGGAGAATTGTTTTTTTCCGAAATAAAAGATGAATGAATGAATGCATGATGTTTACATTATGAGAGACGTATATAATCTTATCTATAATCTACTACTACTGATCACTTTATTATTATATTTAAAATGACGTGCACTCTCCCCTCCCCGCCCTAAAAAAAACTATCCATACAAATTATGGCTAAACAATGTATTTCGATACACCTCCAGCACACGACTGATGACATTTTAGCAAATCTAAACAGTGCCAGGATGTGAACGATGACCTTTGAAGACAAGTATGTTAACCACCAAGTAAAAATATTACTGGCTATTTATGTTTATTTGTATTTGAATACTTTGAATAGTATACGGTAATGACGATAAATAATAAATAAGATGACAATGATGACGCCGGGTTATATTGTAACAATGACAATTGATGGCTATATTGAATATTGCATTAAGAATATAAGGTAACCAGCCAATCAAGAGCTTGTGACATTTTAGTTTGTAATGTAATTCGTTATAAAACGTAGAAGCTGAATATAAATCGTCACTTGGAATTATTATATTGAGCATAAGTCGCCGTATAGTCGACAAAACATTGGTAAATAATACAAGATGCCTAATCCAAACACCGATCCGAATGAAGACGAGGATACCAAGTCTTCTTCTTCTTCTTCTTCTTCTAGGTAAGAACATAATATTGTACCATATGATATGGATTTATGTGAAACTGTATTATTATATAAAATGTCAAATTCAGCATGTTTTTTTCAAACTGACCTCTTTACTTTATAGTTCTATCTAATTACACAAGACCTCACATTTTTATCTCAATATTATTCTTTAGTTTGTTAATGTTTATCTTTTATTAAATGGTTACGGTGTATAGGCCTATATTATTGTTGATGATAAGAAAATAAAAGCAGTTGATTTTATGTTTTACTATTAAGCTGGTGTACTATCCTGTAAAGAAGAAACACATTTATGCTAAATTATTCTGGCTATATAATCATTGGAAATATCAACCTGAATATCACCTTGAAAACTACAATGCAAACAACCACGTCAAGATGTGAAACCAAAGTGTGGATTCGTTATTTAGCAGCCTACAAAACGTGTATGAATTCCGGTAAACTTTACAATGACTGACTGATTTATATTTACTTATAATTAAAAGAAATAATTTTTAAAATGTTATTATTCAAATTGTTGTAATTTCGAATAGGTAAATATGCCTATTGAAAAATATTATTATGCCTACATTATTACTTTTAGGTCAAACATTATAAAACCTATTAGGTCTATATCAATATTATACAAGCTTTGCTTTTTAGGAATGTTGCCCCTCTTATTTTAATAATTTTTACTGTTAATTTTTATTTTCTATGAAAGACAAGAGAAATAAATGTTTTTTTGATTGATTGATTGATTGATTGATTGATAGTAATTAACGTTAATTTTAACATGTTTGTCAATTATTGTATTATAGAATAGTAAATTGTAAAAGCATTGTATTGACTGTTCTATGATTTGTATGTCGTTAATTCCTTTAATCTGTAAAATGTGTGGAATATAATAATAGTTGTTTACAACCTTATTGAGGTGTGATATACAACTACAGTATGAATAAGGTTTCTTTAACACATCGTCTTATGGTGCCAGCTGAAAAGTTATCGTAGCATATAATATAACATTACCTAAAATGAATACTAATGTCTAAACATTGCCAATTCCCTAGTATAAAAAAATGAAATCAAGAGTCAATATAGATAATATGTTAAGTAACTTTTGATTTGGATCATGTAGTGTTATAGATTTTAGCTTAATGCTATAATAAATAACAATAACAAGACTCTGAAATAAAGCGAAAAAAAAATACATCATCTAAGAATACATGGGATTTGCATTTGTATCAATATTAAATATAAATTAATAATAGTAATACTGTCATGCTTAATTTTCAAACTAGTAAATTATTTTAGTGTTTAAAGTTTATCTTGTTTGGTGATATCTGTGTTAAACACCATAGTTTTAGATAGATTTTCATTGTATTAAAACTGGACTAAAATCAAATTTATTTAAAAGCATGTTTTGTATTTGTTTTCTTTCTAAATTGTTATTCATCTAGTAAAAACACTAATAACAACTAATATTACAAAATAGCTTATTTATTATTTTCGTTAAAATGGTTTAAACTATCACTTAGTTTTTGTGTACATTATGATGATTTGAAACAAAAATTATATAAAACAAAATTGAATAATCGTGTTAAGGTATTAGTTATATATTTAGATATTAAACATGTATTAAGGTACACAAATAAATTCCTTCTCATTTGAACAAATCAAAGCAAGAAAAGCTTCTAGAGGTAGAACAAAAAGCAAATTATCACAAATATTGTACACGTTGTTGTACTTGCTGTATAATATAAATTATATACAATATTTAAAATGTATTTGTTATTAATTTAATATAATTATAAATTTTCTTTCAGAATAGTAAAGAAAAATATTTAATATAAATTATTAAACAATTAATTTCGTTAACAGAGTTAAACCAATTAATTGAATAATTTAAAACTTTTATTGGCATTCATTTGTCAACAAATATAATAAATATGTTTATATTAGTTAAAATTATAAAAGTATATTAATTCAATGATTTTAACCCCGATGTTTTACTTCTGCTAACACATATTGAAAAACGGGATCTGCTTAAAATAGACCAGATACTAAAATAGTATCAGTCTGACTATCATTTGGACAGTGGGACATTCCAATCTTTCTATTAATTTGAAGATTGAATAAATGAAAAAAAAAGAAGATAATGATATTGTTTAATAACCTGTTGTTATACCAATAAATAAATAGTAACATTTTATTTTTATTTACTTAATTTGAGCTGATTATGCCCGTGATGATGCTGGTGATGATGTTGACATGATTCAGGTGATGCTACTATATAAAATGCTGATGTTGCTGATGATGGTCTTTCTAGTAACTAAAATATTGGTGACTACAAAAATTATTTTTCATCTCAACAATTACAAATAATCGATACGTAAAATTTGCATACAAATACAAAAGAACCATCAATCTGTGGAATAAACTCTGACCTATGATGCAAACTGGTATATATCATTCTGAGAGATTGGTTCTACAGTCATTGGGTTGTTGTATTAACATTACATACTGCTTCAACTTTTGTAAGCAAGAATATCAAAACCGTGCAGCATTATTACGATGTCTCAACAAAGACCTACTCAAAATAAGAACAGATTAAGAGAAAGTACTCCTGGAAATTATACAGACCAGAGAACACCAAATACTGCTATGAATCAAGGAATGTAGGTAGATTTTAAACTTTTCATGCATTATTATCAACACGGTCAAGAATCTGTAATTTTTATATACAAAATCATTGGTTGTTGATTGGTTATATACTCCCCTTTTTGTTATTATAATATACAATAAACAATCTACTTTATTATTTTGTATAATGTATTAATTAATTATTATTATTTGTTCAGTTGCAATTTATTATAAGTATTCAATATGTTTTATTAAATCATCAAGACAAGGCAACCATTTTTAACGACGATAATTATTGTATCTGTACATGCAAAATCACAGATTAACATCACATCTTTTAATATTTAGATTGAGTGGCAGCGGTCCTTCCTCCTTCTCATGTGGTTATTGCACAATGGTGTGTACGTCCAAAGCTGAACTAAAAAAGCATATGCTTGAAAAACACCCAGGAAAACCAATAAGAAATATTAAGAAATAATCAAGAAGGAAAGAAAACAAAAAAGACAAATACAGTATAATTCTTTATAAACTTTTAATTGCTAAACGGCTAATTTTACTTTGTAAAATGAATGGTTTTATGTTCTGAACATTATGCTTCTTATTTAAAACTCAAGACACTCAAGACATAGAGATAAAGAATGAAACTGCTAAACTAAATGAAGGAAAAGCAATTAGACCTATTAATTTGTGTATTAGCGTGTGTCTGCTAAAGAAAAAAATATGGTTTTGTTTTAGAACACATGGAATATAATCTATCCAATAAAAGGTTATTCGAAATCAAATTTTCATAAATATTGTACAACTTTTTGTGTTTATTGTATAATTTAAATTATAAAATGATATTTAAAAGTAGTAATAAGATTTCTAAGGTTTATTAGAAATATATTTACAGTTTGAATCGTTCACATATCTGGAAACTAAAGAATTTCGGATTTTGTTCACATTGACTAAGAAAAGGAAGAAAAACGTAGAAATATTTAAAAAAAAGCCCAGTGCATCTTTCGAGTCTCATTTTATCTATATCGACCACCTGGTTACTATTCCTATTATTATATTACTGCTACATAATTTAAACATTTTAAATTACTCCCTCCCCTCTCTTGGTCTGCAAAAAAACTCTCTCAATTTTGTTTATAATAGTATCACCATGACATAAAAATACAACTACAAACAAGATGAGAAATAACCCATTGATTTAAAAAATAAGTATTGATATAGTGTGAAGCTGTTTTCCAAATTACAGAATGTATACTGTGACGGGACAAGGATTTGAACAAATGATCTTAGATCGGAGGACAAGCATGTAAACTACCAACCGAATAAAATTACTTTTAATGTATATTTTACAATTCGGATATGATGATAAATAATACAATGATGAAAATCGACTGCTATAAATTAAAAGAAATCAATGTACAGTATAATAACTAGGAAACCCAACAGCTTGTGATTGGCAAATGCAACACGCATCAGATTACAGTAGTCTGTAAGATGATTGGTTAGATAGATATTGCAGAAGTTGCATATATTATATTGTTCTTACTTAGAATTGTCATATTGAGTGTGGGACTTCGTATATTATTTGACAAATAGTGGTAAATAATAATTATTCAAACAAAATGGCGACCACATTAGGACTCGAAACATTACAAGAAAATATCGGAATTAATTTTCACAAAGGTAAAGGATCGAATACTGATGAGAATGAAGGGGAGGATCAAACGTCGTCGTCTTCTTCAAGGTAAAAACATAATATAATATATGTATAATAGTAAAATGAAAGAAACACACACTTTTGAGTAAGACTGATCATTCTAACCTGGAATGTGAACTAGGCTTAAAATGTTTCTTATTATTGTGAAACCGGTTAATAAACTATTTCTTATCTTCTTTTTGTTATATTTAAATAAAAATGAAATATTAAATGTTTCTGATCCAAGAATAAGAGCAGTGTAAAATATATTTATTTAATTCAAATATATAATGTCAATTTAAATTTATGATTATTTTGATTGGCGACAACCTACGATGACGCATATCGTTTTTGAGTACCATTTTTTGTTTTGTAAAAATTCAAACTGACAATTGATATTTTGAAAAACTCTTTAGTGGTTGGTGGTGTACTATTCTCTAAGGAAGAAACATATTTACATTAACCTGGCTAGACTGTATAAAGTCTTTGGAATTATCAACCTGAATATCACCAAACAAACTACAACGAAAACAGCCCCGACGAGATGTGAAACCAAAGTGCGATTCGTTAATTGGCAGTCTCAACACGTTTATGAACACCCGTCACTCCTCCTAGCTTTATCTATGATATTTGCTAATTACAAGCAATGATTATGATTCAAAATATTGTTCTCTACTGAAAAAAAAGGATCTCATAATTAAATGAAAATACATAATTTTAAATTTCTGATAATGTATATTCTTGTTAATTATTGAGATTTGGAGAAATATAATTGGTTGTCTGCTGATTCAGGGGTAAACTTCGCTACCAATGATTGTTATCTTTACCCAGTTAGTTCAAGCAGTTTAAATATCATTACTACATTTCCATCTAAAGAAGAAGAATGTAACATTTAAATTGTATAGGCCCTACACTGAAACGGTTTGAACAGTTAAAAACAACGGTAATGAAATCAAAATCATGTTGGTTTCAATATATCTGTATTGCTTAGATAATCCCATAATAATCGATTAAAGTAACAGTGAAATTTAACATAACTTTTTATTTGTACTTCTATGTAAAAATATATTCTTCTTTGATCCACATTATAACTATTAAGAAAAGTTTTTTAACAGCTGATTATTATTACATTCTATATATGTTTAAGGTTGTTCATTCTCACCTGGAGTGTGAGCTAGGCTTAAAATGTGTTCTTATTATTGTTTAACTAGTTAATATACTATTTCTTATCTTTTTTTGTTGTTGGTTATATTTAGATAGAAAATGAAATATTAAAACTTTCTGATCCAAGAATAACAACCATGTAAAATCTCTTTATTTAATTCAAATATATGATGTGAATATAAATAATTATTTTGATTTTTGACAACCTAGGATAACGCATATTGTGTTGTTGTCGTCAACTAGTTGAACCCGATAGTCTGTATCGGGGACTCAAGTGACTACAAGCATAAACCTACCAATGTTGCTGGTTGCACACAATTTATCATAACATAACTGGTTCCTAGGTTACAGGTAAAAAATATCAACAGTTGTGATGACGAAGACAATGAATATCTTAAAATACAATAAAAACATTTTCCATTTCAACGAACTATAGCAATACAACTAATAACAATAAATAATCTTTCTACGATTGGTAAATATAAAACGCCTACATCTGATGTACACTGTATGATCGATAGATTTTTTGGAAGATACATATAAATGAAATTTAACCGATGATAATTGAATAAGACTTAACAAGTAGACCAAGTCGATAACGATGTTACTATGGCTTACTTGCACTTCTGTTTAGTTAGTTTTAGGTAGTAATTAAAATTCGTTTACGCTTCTATGTCAAATGTAATCTTTAACGTAACTGTGACATATAAGTATTCATTATGACAGATGTTTTAGAATGAAAGTTGTAAACGAATTGACCTATCAAAGTATTAGTTAGTACATAGTACATACGTTTCAAACATAATTGTACGCGACTGCTACCTTTCTGTTAAGTCTTGTTATTTTTAATCAAGAGCTGTTTCACTTGCCTTGAAAAAAACAATAATGTATCCTAACTCGATTTAGCGGTTCTTCAAATCCGTGATATTAAACAATTTTAGTAATTGGATTTGATTTGTTTGACGATTTTCTGTTACGACTAAAATTCTTCCTGTATTTTTGTTTGTTTTCATATACAAATTCATTTTTGTTGCTAGTTTACAATATATTGGTGATTGTTAACAGTGACTAATGGAATAAAGATGTTACTATTTTAATTAATAATTAGCAACTCAGGTACAAAGCTACAAAACATTTTTCCCCTATTTATCGACCAATTATAGTCCTCAAGAAAACTTAACCGAGTATACTGGACTTATAGGCATGCGCAGATTAATATTGTGTATAAATTTCATTTGACCTTTCATTTTGACCGTCCCCTTTCGCTTTCACGAAAACTCGCTATTGTATTATTCTCAATGACGATTGGTTACATAGTCTTATTTTATAAACCCAAATTATTTTATCATGACTGCCATAATAATGTCGATCTTACGTTGGGTCAGTGGAGGTGTGAAACCAGGTAGAGGAATCCTCTTCCCTGAGAAAACATATTATTTTCAAAGCATAAAATATTGATAAGTGGAATTTTAACAGCCTCCAGAAGGTTTTTATCTGCGAAACATATTGATAGCCTTGTTGGTGATGCAATATTTGTGTATAAAAGTGGTCGTGTGCCACAAAAAAAACCCATAATTATATTGTTAAAAATGAAATAATAAGTAAACAATAAAGAGCAGTATTTTATGATAAACAATTTGAATTTTGATTTGAAATTAAGTATACAATTGTAGCACGAGATTTTATCCGTTGTATATATAATTACCGGTATATAACGACGTGTAAAATTATATTTTATATTAATTCAATACAATTATGAAATTTCTTTAAAAATATTAAAGAAATTTATTTAAAATAAATTATTAAACAATTAAGTTCGTTAACGGCGTTTTACAAAAAAAAAATATAAAAATTATAATTTGGTGGAACACCAAAATATGATTAGAAATACACCTTGTGGGTATTGTAAACCGTACCTTATTGTAAAATGATATTTAAAACTGTGCCTTATTTTAAATTAACAAAAATATAACTTTGCTAAAAAATATTGAATAAAATATTTTAAATAAATAAACAATTAAATTCGTTAACGGCGTTTCACTAATTAGAAGGAAACTGGAACTTATTGAAAACCTTTGTATCTTCTATTTTAGCATAATGCTCGAATAGTTTCTCAAATAGTGGGTTTGATTGATACTAGTAATTTGAAATAAAATGAAATAATTTTAATTAGGCCTAATTAAAAAAAATAATAAAGTATTAGTTATGCGTGCAAAACCAAATTTTAGTTTAAAAGAAAATATAGGTATATAGTATGTCTCTATAGGTATATATGTCTTGAACTTGTAAATGCTAAAATTATAAAGCACACATAGACTAGTAAGCGCCACGGTATAAAGAACGTCATTTAGTTTAGTAGATTTAGTACTTGTTGGTCATTTACAATAATAATAATTGTACAATTTATCTTTTAAATAGATATAAATAAATGTGTCATATTTTGTAATTATCATTGTTGCAATAGTTTGTTTTAATTTTATCTGATAATAAATTGCAAATTTCACAATTTGGAATCATTTAATAAACGAGTTGGTATCAAAAATAACATTAGGTGTTTTTTAAACACAATATTCTATATAAAAAAACGATGACGAACACCAAGAAATACGTTAGGCTAAAATTATGTAATTTGTATCAAACGTCTATTTTCGTTACTATGACGATTTGCAAATATCCACTCCAATCAACTATAACAATAAAACGTCTGATTTGCACTGTATGATGATTGGATAGATTTGATGAAGGCTCCATATAAAACGACAGTTTACTTTAAAAACAATTTATAAGACATTGCAGCATAGACAAAAACAGTTTAAAGGAATGCAATAATGACACCTGTGACTTATTCAGCATCCAATTCGGTTAACGTCAGAGGATCAAATACATGTGGGAATTGCGGTGAGGATAGGTAAGAAAACTACATTATTCATACTGACTAGCCATAGAGTTCAGGATAAAAAAAAATTGACCGTTAGGGAGAAATTTTATGTACGTTAGGGCGAAAGAAGGAACAAAATTCTCCTTAACCTAGAGAGATATAATTATATAAGTGTATTCCATAGTACAATAGCAGAGTGTATATATTACTACTTTAGGAATAATGCAAGAATATTAGAATAAAATTGTAATAGAAACATTAAGTGTATCGAAATAACGTTTAGATGAAGAAAAAATGTACTTTCGCAAAAATGTTTGGGCCAGTATTCGATCTCGCGTCTGCTGATTTCTGTCTTAAAAACAGATCCATTTTTAAATAAACATTACTTAGGCCTAGCATGCGTGATAGAAAAACAAAACTATAACTTTTAACATAGGCAGCTAAATCGTTAGTTTAAAAGAGGCTATTATTTTATAGTGAGAAGAATACTATATCGTTTTAGAACATTTTAATGGTTAATTTCTATAATTATACATTTTTTAATAATTGTATTATAATGTATGGGTTAAATAAACATATTAACTGGATACTTCGTTTCTACATCTAACAAGCCAAAATAAATGATGATACATTGTTTTATTTAGAAGTGGAGATTGTTGTTCTTGCATCATCCTCTAAAGAAGGAATGTATCTAAGATGCAGGCAGAGACTAAAAGTGCTACTTTTGTGAAAACAAGAACACGAAGATCGGAAAATGTGAGATTCTTATTCAAAACCAAGTGGAAAACATGCAATGTCAATCAGTAAACTGTAGAAATATAAATTACATATTTAGTTGCTCATATAGGCCTATGCCAATACGGTATATAAACGCTTTTTCAAAAAATGGACATTATTATTATTTATATGCATAAGTCGTAATAACTTGTTATTTAACAACTAAATTCCTTCAATTAATAGTACCATAATAACCAGTTAAGTTCGTTAAGAACGACTTTTATTTATGTTCTAAATAACTGTATAGGCGACTCGTGGTACAGCATGTGAAGTTTATAAATTATTTCCAGTAAGCTTATTAATGTAGTCGAATATTACCTGCTTCATTGAATGACACTGCCGAGAGTTCAAGGACAAGTGTATATTTCCGCTAACATGTTAGGCCTAGACTTTTAGAGTACAATACAATGTTGACATTTTCTTTTATTAACAAATCCATCTAATAAATATGTAGAATTACTACTATACATATTGTATTCTATTTCTTTCACTTACTAAATAATGACAAAATTAAATTTACCGGTGAAAATTATAAAAAATCAAAATCATAATAATTGTACTGTAAATGGGCCTATTATGTCGTTAAACACATCCGTGTTTATCACAATTATACTAATTGCATAATTATAATTTTTTTTTAACATTTCAAATACTATAACGTGACGGCTAGAAAATTATATCATGGTTTGTGTTACTGTGGAGATATTCTTTAAAAAATAACTGAATAACTTTAAACTGAGAAATTGGAAGTAATTTGTGATACCCGTCGTTCAAATAAATCATGAGATTGATACTACACGAGTTGCTCTGTTTATTAAATTTTGAACAGGTTACATTACAACATTACCTAATTTAGAAAATCTTTAATCAACCAATCCTACATTTGTATCTTTTGCATTTAAAATTAACATACTCTAACACTATTGGTTGCATTGGTGAAAGGTTGACTTCGTAAATGTAAGATAAACAACGGTGCATCCAATGAAACATCGTGTTTATAATGTAAATAATAAAAAACAATAATATAGTTTAATATATATTTTCTATTGGTTAATCATTGACAACTTAGGTCCTATAAATAAGCGAGCAACTTGTAAACATTTGCAAATGGTTTGAAATTTTTATCGGAGGAGATTTTGTACAAACACAATTTTGCTATAACTAAGATATTAAACAATAAAAAATATGTCAAGTTATCAGCAAAAGAAGATTGGTGAACATGAGGAAGAAGAAACTAAACAGGAAGAACCTGATGATGAGGAGGAGGAGGATGTAAGTGAACAGCAATCTAGTGCTGTACAGTACAAGAGTTCTGAACAAATATTACGAAGCAGTGTACCGAAAGTATATCATTCTGCAAAGGGATCAACTACGCCAAGCAATTAATTAGGTAGGGTGAAAAGCACACAACATATATTTTATTTAATTATTTTTAGTTTATTGAATATCAAATAACTCTTCTGCGTTTCTAAATATTTATCTTAAATTTTGAAATGAACACTGTTAGCTTAGCTTAGATTTAAAAAATGCAACACAATAAATATCGAGAGGGATAAAATACAGTAAAAACTGTATCAAAATGCTTAGTAATTTGTAGATGCCAATCAATGAATAAAAAACAAATAGAAATGTGTTGTTGCATGTGGTGTGGCGTCTATTCGAGCGAGGCGTTTATTCGAATAAATATGGTAATTAATTATCTGAAAATAATTTAAATTAATGCAATTCTTTTCTCAGAACATAGGCTTTCTAGTTATACTATAGAATTATTATAATATCTCTTTACAAGTACATCTGAAAATACAAAAGTTTGAATAAAAGGGAAAGATCAACGTTTAAAACAATTGTGGGACCAATAATAATCAATATATTCAATAAATATATTCAATTATGTGTTACGTTTATGCTTTTAATGAGTTTAATTAAATTGGAATCGATTCAATTATCCTAATTCATTTTCTATTTACAAGCACTTCACTTGTAATGCAGCACCAATATGAAAATGCATATCTATTATTTTTAAAATTGTTTATCCAATAAAAGAATAACTTTCAACATGAAAATATGTATTTTTAATTTTTAACTCATATTTATCAAATGATAGTAAGAGTGGTGAACAAAAACTGTGCTTTCCTTTTTCATATAACATCATCCATGCATTTTTGCATTAATAAATCATTACTACTGTACTCTGAAAGCTGATTGGTCAGTTGATTTTAAGATTAAAGTGTAAGTGTATAAAACACAGAATTATTATTCGTATGATTCACATTTCCACGATGGCACATGCAAATGCCCAATGTGATTGGCTAAGAAATAACATATACACATGGACACTGGCTTGCTATTGTGATGGTACCGGTATTCCTAAAGCAATAAAAACGGAGGAACATTGGGGTCCTTTATGTTCTTATTCTAAAGAAATAAAACTTTATAACTATGGCCAAGTGCGTTATATACTGAGACGAAATTGTTTATGTGAAAAATTCCATAGTGGTATAGGACCAAATCAGTGATTCCACGGTAAGTGATACGTCAACATGAGTATTGTATATTGCTTTGTCCTTTAATTATTTTCAAAGCAAAAAGAGAGATAAGTTGCAAAGGCAGTTTCCAATAACGGCAAGAATGTGACCCGGTCATATTCTATTTATCTAAAAAATACACTTAAGCATTCATATTATAAATTACATGAATAATTTCATTACTATGTCTCAACTCACTAAGTAAACTAAGTAAAATGGCGTCGACATGCATACTGGTGTTGTTGGAAGAAAACTTCAATGTTATTTGTTTATTTGTTTATTTTTTAGCCATATTCCATGAGTACTTTAGAAAGTCGATGACGACGAGCGATCAAATAAAACTTATGATTGGTCAAAGTATGATCCGCGGCTCTTTGTTGGTCACATTAATGACAAGTATTATTATTATGGGCCTAATATAAAAATTAAATTAAAACTAAAATTCTACGGCGAATAATTTCTATTTCTAGTTTTATAATCATTTAAAAACACTTTTTTTTAATACAGAAAAAATTAATATGTAATAGAATTATTATTATTATTTTCTTTCAGGTATAAAAGACATCAAGAATTCAAATTTCAAAAGGATTCATCAAGCATTCTAGTGTACCAGCCTAACTGAAGTCAACTCTGTATGGACTGACAGACACACAACCAAATGATTATATTTGATCAAATTCGGAAAAAATTATTCACTGTATATTATAAGATAACACAGTATAAAATTTGAGATTTGATAAGATTAGTGTTTCTAGAAACCAAAATATTATGCATTTCTATTTAAAACTATGGTAGTTATAATTTAATAATTATTATTAATATAATAATTATTTAAAATCAGAGGAAATCTTTTTAACAATAATATTGGAAATTGCATTGATTATTACAAACAATTATCATTAATTATAACTGTACGGTCTTCTTCTTCCAATTTAGTGCAAACTTCAGACTTGAAGACTAAAGCATCTATATTATATAGATTTAATTTATGATGATGTTGATTTTGATATAAATGTGAAAAAGATAATGCAAATCATTGGAACACGATTGTGTTACAGATCACCCAATATAATAATACAAAGTAATGATGATTAAAATAATTAATTCACAAATTTAAACAAAGAATTGGAAAAATAGATTTACAGGAACAAATTATTGCTAAGAGGGAAATGATTATTAAACGCAATTTATTATTTAATAATTTTATTTATCAGATCAGTAACTTAGTTTAATGTGGTATGAAATTTAAGTATACTTTTTTATTATTATGCATCGATGTTCAGCGATTGAAAACCAGTGTCAATCTAGATATATACACGCTCAGCCTATTCACTTCACTAACAATAAGTTTAACAGTATATTGTAACGAACAAATAAAATTGACAAAAGACGAGATCCGGAACCATCATGGGATTACGTATAGTCTAAAATATTCAACTATGAAGTTTATTTATGTTTTTCGATTTTTAGTGAGTTAACTTAAAATAAAATCAATCCAAGAGTGAGTTTTGTTTAGTGTCTGTATCGATGTATTTGTCAATAATTATTAATTTCATATTATCAAGCAAATCATGAAAGATAAAAGTGACAATAATTGGGCCTAGACATGGGCTCAATTCAGTCTCGTAAAGTATCATGTCTAGTGACCTGTGGTGCAAAGCGTGTACATGGTATTTATCATGACCCAAACCGTACAACTTTTATTCAAGAATACCTTATTATGAATCATCTTTTACTCTGAAAGCTGATTGGTCAGTCGAATTTTAGCGAAATGTGTATAAAGTCAGCTCACATCAACATTCGTATAATTACCTTTTCTACGATGTTACATAAATCAATTACTTGCTCCTGGCAACGACGGAATAGAAACGGTAAAACTTGGAGATTGATTTGCTATTGCAATGGCGTTCGTAATGAAATAAAAACAGAAGTTCATCGGTCTGATACCTGCTCTTATTATAGACATTCTTTTCAGTACTACAGTAAAGTGCGTTATATATTGCGTCGAAACTGTATATGTGGAAAATATCATTCTGGTATAGGACCAAACATTCAATAAGCACGTGAGGCAAGAGTAGGTCATTTTGATAGCTTAAATGTTGTACTAATTTACGCATTCATTTGTCAATTTTGAAGACAATAAATAATATTGCCTACGAAAAAAAGACGGTATTAACATTATTATTTTATTTAATTATTATTATTGTTTCTCTCAGATATAAACCACATCATGAATTTTGAAGTTTACTGGTGGAAAAATGACAACTGCAGCAAGTAAAAGCGGACGGTGCAGATACATTGACAAGGAAAAAATAACTAAAATTAATATCCAGATATCTAAATAATCACTTAGTATTAGCATAATTTGGTATGAACTAATCGTTTATGTTTCTCGACGTATGACCAAGTACCATGTCTAATAATATTGTATCTAAAATGAAAAGGTAAATCGAACATAATATATCGCACAAATAATGTATATTTTAATTCGATTGTTTGTATATTTAGACTGTGTTTTAAATCATTTTTTCCAATAAAATATAAAATTCCACAGGAAAACATGTTTTTATATGACTTATATTTGTCAACTTATGTAGGCCTATATGATAGTGACAGTGGAAATGTAGTTGCTGAACCATAACATTTGAATGATTCTTTACTCTGAAAGCTGATTGGTCAGTCGATTTTAAGAAATAACTTTATAAAATTACTAGTTAGCTCACTTAGCATTCGTAAGATTGAGTCTTCCATGATGGAACATATCTCTGAAAAATGCGATTGGATTAAAAATGAAAAAACCTGGATTCTGGTTTGCTATTGCGATGGTGGTACTGGTAAAGTGATTCAAACCGAGGAACACAGGTCATGTTCTTATATTAAAGGCCAGGTGCGGGCAAAAAATTTCTATTGATCATACATTCCAATAATTATCGATCTATAGTTTCCCCTATGTTTCATAATTTTTGGGATTTTATTTGTGTTACACGAGCTTTTTGAAAATAAGCACTTTCTTATCAGTGGGGGGATAGTTCAAATTACACAGTAAAATCTCTATTCTTTTGTACACACATTTTGTAAATAGAGAGGAATTTAAAAAAGCTATGAAAAATAAACGGTGTGGTAAAAAATGTTATCAGATGACTAAATATAGGTAATATAACTTGAATATTACATTTCTGATATTTTTATTCAACTTCAGATTTTTATTTTCATGCTATAGCAAAAATTATCCACCGTATATCCACCATCTTTTTTCACCATCTAGGGAGTCACCAGATATGTTATTACATTAGGTTAACTACCTAACTACTGAAAAAAAGTCTTCCTGGTTTTTATGGAAGAATTTTGCCAAATTTTGTATTTGATACCATATTAAGGGAAATTCATGTTTTTTCGTTTCGATTTCTGTTACAAATATTTGATTTATGTACAATTAACCAAATATTATATTTAAAATTCATGCCTGTACCTGAGCTTTAAAGAGCGCAGATATACACACTATGGCCAAACGCGTTACATTTTACGACGAAACTGCGTATGTGGAAACTTTCATAGTGGCATAGGACCTAATCAATAATTATCTTACAGTAAGTCGTATTAAATTATTATTTAATATATCAAAATGAAAATTTGATAATTTTAATCGTAAAGGATTCAATGAGAAACATAAATTATTTATGTATTACCATATATGTTATGGATGGCTAATCCAGGTTCTGTGTAGATTAATTTCGGAGACTCAATAAAACATATAAATAATAAAATATAAATATTGAATTGAATATTCAACAAACACTAAAGCAAGTAAACTATGTTGTTAATAGAGATTGCATTTTTTCTTTCAGGTATAAAATCTCTAGAAGATTATGTTAAAAGTTGGAGTGGCAGTATATATATAGTCAAAACTATACCTGACCTGAACACGGAATATGTGGACTTACTCACAACTTATTGTCCAAAATACTATTATATACACTATTACACTATTGTTGAGACGATATTAAATGACAAATGTTGTGTTCAAACATAGTTATTGTTGTTATTAGATTAGTTTCAACATAATTATTATGTAGTGAAACGGATCATACAATAAACTTTATTTTTTATTTACTCGAATTAATTACCCGAAAACGATTTAGAAATGACAAATCTTTCAGAATTAGTAAAATCAGCACAACCAGGATTCGAACTAGGAACCTTCTACTTGATATGCATTATGAACTAACCATTGAACCACCTTGGCTGTCATGTGTGAAATAGATAATTTTACATAATTTACAGGCACACGAAATTATAAACCGGCCAGTGATATTGAAAATTATTTACAGTAGTTAATTTAGAAAAGATAATGATGGGTAAATCTCTGTTACTAACAAACGTTACAATCTAATAAATATGCTTGTTTCAAATCGGAGGAAATCTGTTTGTGTATTTTTTATTGACGATGACGACATCAATGAAAAACTTACTATTACGAACAATTATAAGTGATTACCGGTCGATAAGATAGATTTAATTGATGGTGTTAGTGTTGATGATAACAGTGATACTGATTATGGTAATGAGGCCTATAAGGGTTGATTATAAATAAAAAAAAAATCCGTATTGTTGGCGACCGTTTGAGGATGAAGTTATATTGGTTAGAATTTGAAAATGATTATACTGTAGATAAACAAAGACGATGGTAAATGAACGAAAATTTATAACAATAATGGGCAACGAAGCATAAGATAAAACAAACGAATACAACTTGATTCAATGAGGTCAATATGAAGGTTAAATGCATGTCACTGAAGCTGAGAGTAGCATTAAACTTTAGAAACTGATTATTAAAGAAATTGTGTTTTTGACTTTATAATTATCAAATCAACATCACCATCCGAAACTTTTATAGCCTTTGGAAAGGAATGAACAAAAGACAGTTTATTCCAGACTGACATGTACTACCATGATAGATCGTCTTTCCATAAAATATTTCAGTTATGTTGTATTACATAATGTTACTATAGTATAATAGTGGGAAAAATCATCAAACCAGCTTAGTATGAAAAGATTATAGATTCAGTGAATGTCAATCGCAATTTACAATAAAAATAACAGGCGCTTAGCATTCCCTATAACATGTTCATATAAGGTATACGAACTACTGTAATGTTCTATAAACAATCTACATTCTACCTCTCAACAAGATGAATACTGTAACGTCATTCAATTAATCATATTGGAATCGAAATGTGTTACTTACTGTAGGTCTGAAAATAAACAGGTAGGCCTACGTGTAGAAATGTAATTGGATAAGTTTCAGACATTAATGGATGTATAACATCATAGATAGGTGTATTCATCTGTTATTTACTAAAGTAAGTTCAATACTACTTAAAGTAAGATTAATACAGAGAAAAAAGATGGCTAATTTGTTTAGAGTGATGTATAGGATAGCTGGTGATACACTTCGGTTTGCTTATGTATCCGTACATTTCATCTTACGAGCTTACCCGACAGTTCGTAGTATCTGTACTCGTGGACCGAATACTGCAATGAACAGTAAGTATGTAATGTTTCCTAAAGCTACTAGAATAAACGATTGATCTTAAAGCCAGTATCTATTTGATATACCTCGTCAATCCCTCACCCTCTTCCAAACAAACTCGGAAATGTAGTTTCAACCCTTCCCAGTAGTAAAAACTATGGTTATGTTGACAATCCTAATAATCACTCCCTCCCAATGCAACCGCCTCCAAGAAGTAAACACTTTGATAGCACACAGCCCCAGTCCTTGCAACAATCCACATCCCTCCACCCCATGAACTATTTTGATGTCGTTTAAACCTTTTCAGTTCAATTGCGGTTACTGATATGATGCGTGCAGTAGAGGACAGATTTGTAAAACTCTGTACTAAGGGTATGTTCAGACTCACGGAGTTACGGTGGAGTTATGTACGCGGCGTACATATTTTTGTGTCTGAACCATGCCGCGGATTAGCGTTAGGGAGCTGTTACTCCGCGCCAGTGGCGTTAATAACTCCAGCGGGAGAGGGTAGATTTCATAAGGCTAATCCATTGATGCATCAGTGATTTCAACCTCCGGTCAACGTCAGCCAATGAAAAGACACGACCGCAATTAGCAGCAGTCTATTCGCGAGGTTTTTTTTTAATAGCAAAACAATATAGCTATTCCTCGAGCTAGCCTAGATCAACAGCAACATTCGAATTAAAATGAAACGTGTTACATGGAAAAGTACAGAAGTGGCTGATTTGATTTCATTATGGGGCAGCCCTGAATTTATAGACAAGATAGAAATTAGGAATTGGAAAGCTAGCGCCTGCAACAAGATGGCTGTTTTTAAAGAAATTGCATCTAAACTGCAAAATTCTTCCTGACGAAGTTGGCGTCGGTGACATGATTTCACAAAATTAATTAAAATCATACAAATAATGGCAAAGTCATTGTCCGTGTAATAATTATGTTCGAAATTACTATCTTCTGTAAGGATTTGCAAAAAAAATCGGCAAAAAAACCATTACATTTGAAGGTAACATTGTATTATATTGCTAGGCCTAGCTAGTGTTGTAAACTTTCGCGCGTGTCACTCTCAGCTCTCTGTTGTTGTTATTGTGTATGTATCCCATCGGCCGTTTCGGTATGACGGAACTTCCGCTTTAAACGCAAGACGTTTGGAATGCTAATCGTTGTGTCTGAACACCTTGACTTTTAACGCCACGGATTACCGTACGCCTTGCGTAGATAACTCCACCGTAACTCCGTGAGTCTGAACATACCCTAACTTACAAAATATTTTTTTTTCTCTTTTGTGGTTAACCATCACCTTTATTCATTCAATATTTCATACATGTTTCGTTCACATTTCATTTTCGTACATTAAATTTCCGTTTTATACTTTTTTCGTTATTTTCTGATTTTTACATTTTACATATAGTGTTTTATTTATATGCATACAAAAACCATTAGTGTTAGGCCTGGAATTTCCACAAATAACCAATATTCATTTCAATATTTTCCTCATCAATATTTTCTAATTTTCGCAAACCAAATTGCATTTTTTGTTTTAATACAAAGAGGTCAGAAATGGAATTTCCAAGACAATCAATATCCCAAAGTACCGGTATGCATTACAAGGTTTTATCTCTTTTGTAAACCAATTTGTGTTTTTATACAAACACTAGAGAAGCTGCAACATTGTCATCACAAAATTGTTTTTCATTATACATGGTGGTTTTTTTTTTAACAAAAGCGGATAGAACTGGAATCAACTAGATACTATAGATGTACTAGTATTGCATCATACGATATGTAATTTTGCCAACCGAAGTTTACAACAATGTTTTAGCTCGCTAACAAACATGTGTTTATCTAAATATAAATGCTAATATATCTCATTTAACATCATTTTACTAAACTATAATGGTCTAAAATAATAGTAACATGCTCAATTTAGCTAATTAACTGATAGTTTAACTATATTCTTTACTATTGTAAGGACATACATTAATATATTGTTATAATTTCATTGAGAATATGTATTGCTTTATACAAAGCTTACAAATCAAACTCACACAGAAATCTACAAATGGAATATACATTTTAAAATTACAATGTTAGCAACTACATCAAATAGAATAGCCGAGAAAATAGAGGTTATGACAAAGTACGATTGAAAGCATAAAGTTTTCTTATTTTACTTTTATGACTGTATGCCATACAGGTTAATGTAGAACACGGTGTAATCTGTGAAATCAGGTTTTTTTTTTGAAAGAAATATGTTGTTAACAGCTTTGAAATAATGTTCGTTGAATGTTTATATATCTTTTGAAATCAATTAAAACATGTTTATTTAAGTTTAAATTAATAAATTCGTTAAAGTTCAGATACATAACAAAGAATATATGACGTATTTAGACTAGGTATTGTTGTCTATTTGAAGGATCATAAGGGAATCCACCAATGTCAACATTTCCGGTAATTAGTGACCTGATTGAAACCTAGACATGTACTGCTAAATAAGAACAACTGAATAGCTTACTATAGCTTACGTTTCTGTTTCCTCCATTGCTAAATAAATTTTAATTCGTTTAGAGATGAAAGCAAATAATACAACACGAGAGATTATCTTTGTGAACCAAATCGAAATTTTGTATTCACAATATTTCTAAGTTTAGTGGGTTTAGAATCATTAGTGTCATCAAAAGTCATTCCTCATTTAGTATTCATACTAAAGTGGATAGAATTTACCATTATATTTATGTGTGTGCTACGGTGTCATTGTACCATTGGTTTAAATTTGTCGGCCGAAATTCTATAACGTGTTTTTGTTCGATAAAATGTTCTGTTTATAAATCCTAATATTATATATGCTAATATTATATCTCATTCAACAATATTTTATTAATTCACTATGACCTATTAAGAAAATATTAACATGCTAAATTTATGTGATTCGTTGATAGTTTAATTAAATTCGTTTAGTGATGTAGAAACATTATTTAAAAATGTAAATTGAATTTGGTTTCCTACAGAGGTGGGCAGACTGAAATTTGCTGTATACTATTACTACATCATGGGATCTACTGTATAAGTGGAAGTTTATTACTGTATATGTAAGCCAATAAGTATACGTTTATTTCATATGAGATCTGTTATTATTATTTAATTTATTATTAATAAAATTATTTATATAATTATCTGTCAATGTTGTGATAAAATACGTTAATTTATCTATTGAAAAATGCTACTGATTTCCTTGAAAGATATTCTATTAAATACTAATGACCTAAGCAAATGTTTTCAAAAAGTTAAGTAGTTCATTGATACTTTTACAAAATCCCTTATTGTTATTTGAACAACGTATATTTTCAAGCGTAATGGATGTAGTTTTGATGAGGAATTTGACCTTTCACACACTTTCTGACTAATATAATACAAATCCAGCTGCCAAAGGTTTTAAACTAACATGGAATTGATGTATTTTACAGTTATTTATTATATATAGGTAACTTTATTCCAAAAAATGTAACAAAACCACGCACTGTGGATTTACAAAATCTGATACCTTCTTACATGCATGCATCCTACAACAACAAAAAATATAAAATAACGTAAAAATAAAGATTCAAAATAACAAAAGCCACTTATTTCTGTTGCTGGCAATCTCACGCAAATTAATTAGGTCGTTTTAAGTTATTTATTAAATATCTTTATAACATTCAAAGCAATCCGATTTTAGGCGTTCACCAATTAGTTAATTTGTAAATAAAAACATAATCATAAATTTGAATTTAATAGGCATAATAATAAATAATAGTAATCAGAATTTACTGATCTAAAAATATCTATTTTACAAATTAAAAAAAATATTATACGTAATAGTGGGCTGTCCGAGTTATGTTAATTCAGTGATATTATTTTCGCATGAGTCACAATAGGGTCTATCATAAATAAACATATTCTAAATCAAAGCATTGTTGACAGTTGCTTGTTTGTCAACGAATACTAAACGTATAATTTTACCAAACATAAGAAGGCTTCATCATACGGAAAATCATAATCAAGATATAAAGAAAACGAAAAAGGATGCACTACAGCAAGACTGAGACGCATCGTGATGAAGATTGCAAAATGAAAAAAAAACGGGTACCAACGAAATAATACTCGAATGTTTCTGTAATCGAAACAAAGATCACGAAAGTGAAGACCATGGGCGATCAGATTGCTATTGGAGCTTTGAATCCCGTGAACACCGTGAACACCCTGAAATTATATTTTATTCAAACTACTTTTTTTCAAATAAAAATCCCGAAAATACCCTATAAGGAACATACTTCGTCGACACTGTTACTGTGGAAAATTTAAAAGCTATTCTGGTTCAAACTCTTCAAAGAATTAAGGTATATAATACTGCTATTTCTTCTTTTTTTTTTTGCAAATCCTTAATAACACTAAATCGTATCAATCGTAAGAATATGGAAGGGTGAGCCAGTGCGTCGATTTCGATTACTGTTCAAGTAAAAGAATTTTTTAAAATATTAACTAAACAATTAAGCGAACTTCTATCTCATAATCACAAAATATTACATTTATTTATACTCTTCCAACTCTGGACTTTCTAAAGGTGGTGGTAGTTTATGATAAATTGAATTGAATATGTGTTTTAGTTAGGCCTGACTTGAGTTGTTTACCACGTGAACACCCTGAAATTATATTTTATTCAAACTACTTTTTATCAAATAAAAAATGACTATGCAACCTTCGATTGGCTGGTTGTACCTTTTGAAAACAACACTTTCTTCAGTTGCAGTCGTTAATTGGTTGATTGTTACATATACTTTATGCTGATTTTCAAAAGAAGTAATTTACACTCCACGCTTTAGCATCATGGACGAAGAACATACTAACGCACTTTGCAGATGGGAGATATCTGTGGTCGGTCGTAAAAGAGTATTGACAAGGAACTGTCAATGTAGTAAACATTTAGGCGTTCAAACAGAAAAACACAAGTCTAATTTCAATTGCAACTACTATCAAATTCCTAGAGGTCGGGCATCTTACATCCTAAGGAGAAACTGTAGTTGTGGAAAATACCAATCAGGGGTAGGGCCAGCAGCAGATATGAATGACTAGTACCATGCAAGGTAATGATAATTATATAACATAACAAGATATTACCATTGCAAATTTAAGTTTAAAATGTAAATTTAATTTAACCAAAGAAACCAAATTCCAATGTTATTAACTTATAGAAACAGAATGTTTAAATAAATCTTATAAAGTTAAAATAAATCTTATAAAGTGTAAAAAATATAATTTACCAAGTCTAAACAGCAATATAACATTGGGAATGTGCAGCAGATAATACAATATTTTGTTTATGACTATTGCAATAAAAAAAAAACATGGGCACTATAGATGTATATTATTAAAAGTATAGGCCTACAGAAATTAATCTATAGTTTAAATCCAGCTTACACTATTTTAAATATGTCTATACTGTAACTAGTACTATTGATATTTTCAATATAAATATACCATTCAATAACATTCCAAATTCAATATGAAACGTTATTATGTAAATATGTAATTTATTTATATTATGATACTTATTATTGTTTTTGACGTTATCACATTTTTATTTTCTTTTAAGTTCTGTTATTTATTTGTTAATTTCGTAGCTTAAGTTAGTTAAGATAAAAGGTACCTAGCTTCGGCTATATCTTGGCTACCTTTTGCATTGACATTTTTGTTTGATACAATAAAGAAGAAGGAAATTCTACATTAATACTGTATGAGCAGAGGACAAATGAAACAACCAAATGAAAAACATTGCATAAACGTAGGCATGTTTACAAAATAACAAGACAATAAATTGTATCTTTAGTAAAAAATAAATGTCGTCACATTATTGTTTTTATAGGTGTAAGAAGAGAAAGTTGGACACGGAATAGACGCTTGTGTATGTTCAAGATCACTGTCATACAGTTCACACGTCAAGTTCCGACAACTTCCTATTATTAAACTTACATTGCTATTATTAGTGATAAACTAAAATAATTAATATTATATTATTATTATTTTCTTTCAGATATAAAATGGAACATCCAGTTCAGTTCTAGTGGACCCAAATGAAGTAGCACGGAATATGACACACAGCGAAATGATTTGATTTGATCAAATTGAATTCAGAAAATAACTTTGTCTATATTACCAGAGAAGAATTTCTCTTACATAAAACATTATACAGATATCGCCTAATTCAAGAGATATAATATAACATTTGAGATCCTACGAGGGAATGTCAACACTGTATGCATTATTCTCTTTCAGTTATTACAAAATTATAATTTAATACATACTGTAGGCCTGCATAAAATATTCGTTAGTTTCTTGTATATCATTACGAGAATATTGGAAATGAAAAATTAAATTTACAATAAGAACAGTTATTACAAAATATTACCCTACTCTAAATTAATCAATTATGAAGTTTATTTTATGTTTTTGATATTTAGCGAGTTCAATTAAAAATAAAAATCAAGTTCTGTTTTCTTTTTATCAATGCATTTCTCAACAATAACTCATTTTATATTTTCCAGCAACTCAAACCTGTTTATTATGAAAAGGCAAATCGAAAATTTCACAAATAGTGTATATTTTAATTAATTGTTTTATATATTTAGAATGTATATCAAAAAGAATTCCAATAAAATATACATTTCCACAGAAAAATATTTTGTCGTATAATTTATATTTTGTCAAATCATATCACAGTGGAGATGTGGTTGCTGAACCAAAACAGTTGAATGATTTTTTATAACGAATGATCATTACTCTTAAAGCTGATTGGTCAGTCGATTTTAAGAAATAACTTTATAAAATTACTAGTTAGCGCAATTAGAATTCGTATGATTGAGTCTTCCATGATGGAACATAACTCTGAAAAATGCGATTGGATTAAAAATGGTGACACCTGGATTCTGGTATGCTATTGCGATGGTACTGGTAAAGTGATACAAACCGAGGAACACAGGTCATGTTCTTATATTAAAGAGCCCAGATATGCATACCACCATGGCCAAACGCGTTACATTTTACGAAGAAACTGCGTATGTGGAAAGTTTCACAATAATATAGGACCTAATCAATTATATTAAAGTAAGTGGTGTCTACATAAATAATAGTGTACTCACTTAAAGATATTATTTCAATTAGTTTTTAATATATCAAAATGAAAATTTGATCATTTTAATCGATCGTAAAGGATTCAATGAGAAACAAAAAATATTTATGTATTGCCATATTTGTTATGGATGGCCAATCCAGGTTCTGTGTAGATTAATTTATGAGACTCAATAAAACATATACATAATAAAATATAAATAATGAATTGAATATTTAACAAAGACTAAAGCAAGTAAACTATGATGAATATTCCAATGTTTCTTTCAGTTATAGAATCTCAAGAAGATTAAGTTAACAGTTTACAAGTGGGAGTGGCAGTATTCTAAGTACATAACTGATCTGAGCACGGAATATGTGGACTTACTCACAACTTATTTTCAAAAATAATATTTTTGCGACGATATTAAATGACAAATATTCAAACATATTTATTGTTATTATTAGTTTAGTTTCAACGTAATTATTATGTAGTGAAACGTGGTTATGAATAAAGGCGGTAGATTTTGGCATACGGATCATACAACAACAATATTTATTTTTTATTTACTCTCTGGAAATTAATTAGTAACCCGTAATTTAGAAATGATAAATCTGTCAGAATGAATAAAATCAGCTTGACCTGGATTCGAACTCGGAACTTTTTACTTGATATGCATTATTAACTGACCATTGAACCACTTTGGCTTTTATGTGGGATCTCCGAAGAATAGATACTAACATAATTTACAGGCACACGGAATTATAAACCAGACAGTGATATTGAAAATTATTGACAGTAGTTAATTTAGAAAAAATAATGATGGGTAATTCTATGTTACTAACAAACGTTACAATCTAATAAATATGCTGTTTCAAATCGGAGGAAATCTGTTTGTGTATTTTGTAATGACGATGACGACATCAATGAAAAACTAATTACTATTACGAACAATTATAAGTGATTACCGGTCGATAAGATAGATTTAATTGATGGTGTTAGTGTTGATGATAACAGTGATACTGATTATGGTAATGAGGCCTAAAATGGTTGATTACAAGGGAAAAAAATGCCGTTTTGTTGGTTATAACTGTTTTGCTGGTGATAATGAGGATGAAGTTATATTGGTTAGAATTTGAACATGATTATACTGTAGATAAACAAAGACGATGGTAAATGAACGAAATAATGGGCAACGAAGCATAGAATAAAAACAAACGAATACAACTAGATGTAATGAGGTACATATTGACGAAGGTTAAATGCATGTCACTGAAGCTGAGAGTAGCATTAAACTTGAGAAACTGATCATTCAAAAAATTGTATTTAAGCCTAATGATTTTTGAATTTATAATTATCAAATCAACATCACCATCCGAAACTTGTATAGCCTTTGGAAAGGAATAGAAAGAATGACAGACAGTTTATTCCAGAATGACATGTACTACCATGATAGATCGTCTTTCAATAAAATATCTCAGTTATGTTGTATTACATAATTTTACTATAATAATGTAATAATAATAATAATAATAATAATGGGAAAAGTCATCAAACCATTTCAAACTGAATATTATTACTATTTAGTGATTCTATAACAATCTACATTCTACATCTCAACAAGATCAATACTGTAACGTCATTCAATTAATCAAATTGGAATCGAAATGTGTTACTTACTGTAGGTCTGAAAATTAACAGTTACGTGTAGAAATGTAATTGGATAAGTTTCCGAAATTAGGGCCGAATGGATGTATAACATCATAGATAGGTTTATTCACTTGTTATTTACTAAAGTAAGTTCAATACTAATTAAAGTAACAAAGGACAAAAAGATGGCTAATTTGTTTAGAGTGATGCATAGGATAGCTGAAGATACGCTTCGGTTTGCTTATATATCCGTAAATTCCCTCTTACGAAAATTTTACCCAGCTGTTTCTACTATCTGTACTCGTGGACCGAATACTGCAATGAACTGTAAGTATATATTTTTTTCTAAAGCTACTAGAAGAAACGATTGATCTTAAAGCCAGTATCTATTTGATATACCTCGGCATTCCTCCACCCTCTTCCAAACAAACTCGAAAATATAGTTTCAAACCTTTCCAGTAGTAAAAAATATAGTTATGTTGACTTATCAATCCCAATAACCACTCCCCTCCCAATCTAACCGCATCCAAGAGGTAAACATTTTTGATAACACAACTCCAGCCATTGCAACACCCCTCCACCTCATGAACTATGTTGATGTCGTTTAAACCTTTTCAGTTCAATTGCGGTTATGATGATATGATGCGTGCAGTAGGATACATTTGTAAAACTTACAAAATAATTTAAAAAATGTTATTATTGCAGTTGGCTCTTCCAGAAGGACACGCCGCATCCGCTAACGAGAAATGTTTTCGGTGGACATGTTGTGGTATGTGTGTTGTTTTTGTTAATAGGATTTTTTAAAAAATTACATTAAATTGCTTATATGAAATAGGTCAACAGATGAAACAAAAGCCGATCTTTATTTAGATTCTTAAAGATGTATTTTCCCCCAAAAACATGAAAAATAAAGATTAATAAAATCAGACTTTGAATAGATTATTTTGTCATTTTAATAAAGTTAATCACTTCCGTAGAAAAAAATGTTTTCACTTATAAAATAACAAAATAAATGGTTAAATTCAACCAAAAATCCATTGGCTGGCAGCCAATTTGACGATTGTTTGCTTTAAATTACTATTTTATCGGGTAAATACATTTTTTTTTCGATCTAATTCTTGGTCAAAGTGGATAACTATTAGGCCTATGTGAAATTAAAATGGCATATTCAACAGACATTTTTTTTATAATTATTTTTTTCAGAGGGACAATACATCTTTAAATGTAATGTATTAATTGATGTTAATTTATTGTAGTCCATTAATAAGTAAAGAACGTTTGTTAAGACTTAAATTTTCTGCCATTACAATCTAAAACGAATGTAAAAAAAGCAAGGAAAAACCAAACATTTCTTAAGCACATATGCTACTGCTAGAGGTTGGCCAATCCAAAACAGACAAATACAACTAAAATAATTACCATACGCAAACCATAACGTATTATATGAAAAAGAAATTTACCAACTTCAAATGTTCTTAACATTTTTGTAGGTATACTGGAAACAGATATAAATAATTTTTGTTAAATTTTCCTATTTTAACAATCTAAATTATTTGGAAATATATTAAAACATATTAATATAAATAATTTAAGTCCATTAATGAATAAATTCGTTAAAGTAGAATAATACGAAAACATATTTTTTTAAATATTTAAAAAATAACCACAAAACGAATAGCTTGCTAACTATAGGATTGGAATTTTTAAGGTATTATTTATCGACAGATGGTTTTCTCTTTTGTAATACAGATTGGAATTTTGGAATTTTGGTATATTGGCAACCGTCCAAATGAAAAATAATTTTCGTTCAATTGTCGTATGTTGACAATCTAAATTATGAAATAATAATAATATAAATAATAATAATAGGCCTATAAATAATTTCAGTTTGTAAATGAATAAATTCGTTAACGTTCAGATTAATAACAAAAACTATTTTTTTAAATAACAAAATGAATTACTTGCTAACTTAAAATTGGAATTTCCAAACAAATCAATATTCTTGTAAAACAAACTGTAATTCGTTTACAGATGAATGCTGCTAGAACTGGAATTTACCAGATATGACTTTGCACTATAAATAATGCATCACGAGGTATATTTGTCTTTGTTAAATCAAATCGGAATTTTTAAATGCAAATGCTATCAGGACTAGAATTTCTACAATAATCAATATTCTTTTAAATATAATATGCCTCATTGATTTTTCTCAGCAGTAACTCTTATAGCAAATAATATGTTGTGATAGGTAAAAATCAACAAAATACATCAAAAAAATATATGTTCATTTATTTTTTTTTGTATATTGGCAACAGATGAAAAAAGATTTTCGTTAAATTTAATATAAATTATTATGAAATATATTAAAAAATATTAATATAAATAATTTTAGTCTATAATAAAAGATTAAATTCGTTCACGTTCAGATTAATAACAAAGAATAATTTAGACAAAGATTTTTAAAATAACAACAACGTGAATAGCTTGCTAACTATAGAATTGGAATTTCAAAGCGAATTAATATCATATTATTCATCACGACAATGTTTTGGAATTTGTTTACATATAAATGCTGCTAGAACTGGAATTTACCAGATATGATTTTTGCACTATAATTAATGCATCACGAGGTATATTTTTTTAAAGTAAATCAAATCGAATTTAGTTGGCCTGGTATTTCCACAAATAATCAATATTCATTTCATTATATTCCTTATCAATTTTTTTTAAATTTTCGCAAACAAAAGTGTATTTTTTTTTAATACATAAGGAAAGGGATTTCCACGATAATCAATATTATCTCAAAATAACGGTATGCATTACAAGGTTTTATCTCTTTTGTAAACTAATTTGTGTTTTTATACAAACACTGGAGGACTGCAACAGCGTTTTTTTTAAACAAAAGCGGATAGAACTGGAATCAACTACATGATATAGCTGTTCTAGCATTGCATCATACGATCTGTAATTTTGACAACCGAAATTTTACAACAATGTTTTAGCTCGCTAACAAACATGTTTTTATCTGAATATCATTTAACAACATTTTATTAAACTACAATTGTCTAAGAAAATAGTAACATGCTTAATTTAGCTAATTGACTAATAATTTAACTATATTCGTTAATATTGTAAGGACATACATAAAATAAACATATTGTTATAATTTCATTGAGAATATAATTATATGTTATACAAAGTTTACAAATAAAAATCATACAGAAATTAACAAATGGAATATATATTATGAAAGTACAATGTCAGCAACTACGTCAAATAGAATAACCGAGGAAAATAGAGGTTAGAAGAAATGATGTAAACTAAAATGGAAATCATGTAGATTTCTTATATACTTTATGTCATACAGGTTAATGTAGAACACGGTGTAATCTGTAAAATTAATTTTATTTTGCAATAGCTTTAAAATAATGTTCGTTGAATGTTTATAAATCTTTTGAAATCAATTAAAACATGTTAATTTAAGATTAAATTAATAAATTCGTTAAAGTTCAGATACATAACAAAAAATATATGACGTATTCAGGCTAGGTATTGTCTATTTGACGGATCATAAGGGAATCCACCAATGTCAACATTTCCGGTAATTCGTGACCTGATTGAAAGCTAGACATGTACTGCTTAATAAGAACAAACTGAATAGCTTACTACAGCTTACGTGGCTGTTCTCTCGTTTGCTAAATAACTTCGTTTACAGAAAGTTCTTTACCATTATTTGCAAATAATATACAACACGAGAGATTTTCTTTGTGAACCAAATCGGAATTTTGTATTCACAATGCTTCTAAGTTCAGTGGGTTTAAAATTATTTGTGTCATCAAAAGTCATTCGTCATTTAGTATCCATACTAAAGCGTATAGAATTTACCATTATATTTATTTGTGTACTACGGTATCATTGTACCATTGGTTTCATTTTGTGGGCCGAAATTCTATAACGTGTTTTTGCTCGATAAAATCATTATTTTTCTGTTTATAAATGCTAATATTATATCTCCTTCAACAATATTTTATTTATTCACTATGACCTAAGAAAATATTAACATATTGAAATTATGTGATTCGTTATTAGTTTAATTAAATTCGTTTAGTTATGTAGAAACGTTATTTAAAAATGTAAATTTATTTGTCATCTGTAACAAATGCTGAATGTGGTTTCATACAGTGATGGAAGTAATAAGTGGAAGTTTATTATATCTAAGCCAACAAGTATATTATGTTCTTTTAACATTTCATATGGGATCTGTTATCAACAAGTAACAATTGTAATTTTGTCAACCGAAATTATCTTTCAATGTTGTGATCAAATACGTTAATTTATCTATTAAAAAATGCTACTGATTTCCTTGAAAGATATTCTATTAAATACTAATGACTTAAGCAAATGTTTTCAAAAAGTAAAGTAGTTCTTTGATACTTTTACAAAATCCCTTAGGCCTACTGTTGTAGCAACAAAGTATATTTTCAAGGGTAATCAATGTAGTTTTGGTGAGGAATTTGACCATTTACACACATTCTTACTAATATACACTATCTACAACAAATCCAGCTTTTAGAATAACATGAAATTGATGTATTTTACAGTTATTTATTAAATATCTTTATCACATTCGTTTGTACATAAAAACATGATAATAAGTAATAGTAATCAGAATCTACTGATCTAAAAATATCTATTTTACAAATAAAAAAAAAAATATTATACGAAATAGTGGGCTGTCCGAGTTATGTTAATTAAGTGATATTATTTTCGCATGAGTCACAATAGACATAGGGCCTATCATAAATAAACATATTCTAAATCAGAGCATTGTTGACAGTTGCGTGTTTGTCAACGAAATTGTAAGCGTATATTTTTACCAAACATAAGAAGGCTTCATCATACTGAAAATCATAATCAAGATATAAAGAAAACGAAAAAGGATGGACTACAGCAAGACTGAGACGCATCGTGATGAAGATTGCAAATGGAAAAAAACTGGTACCAACGAAATAATACTCGAATGCTGCTGTGATCGAGACAATGATCACGAAAGTGAAGACCATAGGCGATCGGATTGCTATTGGAGCTTGGAATTCCGAAAATACCCTATAAGAAACATACTTCGTCGACATTGTTACTGTGGAGAATTCAAAAGCCATTCTGGTTCAGGCGCTTCAAAGAATTAAGGTATCATTATACTGTATACTCGGTTAAAAATCAAATTAAATGTTGGTATTGTATGATTAATAAATCGTATTGATCGTAAGAATACGGAAAGGTGAGCCAGTCCGTCGATTTCGATCAGGCCATGGTCAAGTAAAACAATTGAGCAAACTTCTTCTATCTCAGAAATAAACAAATTAAAATGAATACTGTCAACTCTCGCAACTCTTGAATCTTTAAAGGTGGTGGTGGTGGTTGATTTTTATTACTTGTAGAGGTGTAGTAACACTCATAAATGACTAAATCTGGAAAATGTGTTAGTTAGACTCAACTTAGTTGACATATTCATTAATTATATTTTACTCAAACTTATTTTCTAAATTACTATTAATTCAATGTTTAATTGGTTATACTTTTTGAAAAGACTGTATTCAGCTGCGTTGATTGGTTGATGGTTAAGTATAAATTATGCTGATTTTCAATGAAAGTAATTGAACTCCCATGCTTTGACATCATGGCTTCTGAAGAACATACTCAAGCAAACTGCAAATGGAAAAAGGAGGTGGCCAATGGTCAAGATATTATTAACAATAGAATGTGTTTGTAGTAAAGGGTTAAGAGCCAAACGTGAAGTACACAAGTCTCTTTACAATTGCCAGTACAACCGTACTCGGGAGAATCGTAGAGGTCGGGTAATATATATCCTAAGGAGAAACTGTAGTTGTGGAAACTACCACACAGGCGTAGGGCCAGCAGCTGATATAAATGACTAGTACCATGCAAGGTAATGTTAATTATATGACATAATAAGATATTATCATTGCAAATTTAAGTTTAAAATGTACATTTAATTTAACGAAAGAAACCAATGTTATTAACTTGAAGCAACAGAATGTTTAAATAAATCTTCTAAAATGTAACGAATATAATTTACCAATTACTAAATGCGTCGTATAAGCCTAAATAACAATCTAAATTGGGAATGTGCAGCAGATAAGACAATTTTTTGATTATTTTTTACGGTACTTAGTACTGTACGACTACAATTTAAAAATATAAATTAAAACACTATAAGATAACACAAATGCATCTAAGTGTAACTGTTCAGCAGATAATACAATATTTTGTTTATGACTATTGTAACAAAAAAAACCATAGATGTATATTATTAAAAGTATAATAGGCCTACATTTAAATATTTAATTTGTTTATATTATGATATGAGCAAAGGACAAAGACATGAAACAACCAAATGAAATACATTTCATAAACGTAGGCATGTTTACAAAATAACAAGACGATAATATGTATCTTTAGTGAAAAAATAAATGTCGTCACATTATTGATAAACATAATTTTTGTTCTTTACTAGTTATAAAATAATAAGTGTTACTAGAAAACGATATATAGTCTAGAAGCAAATCATGCTATGTAAATCTGTACTGGTTATTTTTAAAACAAGCAATTAATTACCATAATACACAATGACATACTAATTGAACCCAACTATATATTACTTCATTTCATTTTTCTTGGAGGAAGAGCAGTTACTTCGGTTCAGGCCTGTGCCTATGCCTGCTCCTGGCAAGATTTTGCTTGATGATATTACATGCCGAATAAATATTATTATAATGATATGGTCTACTGGCTTTGTTTAGAACAAGTTTATATAAATGAGAATAATAAACACGTACTGTAGTTTATGGATACTTATCATCAAGATGTATTTATATTCTTTAAAATATGTCGATTAAAAAACACTTAGTAACTAATATAATGTGTTCTTGTCTTCTTAGCAATTTTGTGTTTTTTTGCTACTACGGTGTAAAGGGTTGGAATTCGTATAAAGTGTCTAGAATCCAATTATTAACAAAATTTGTTAATAATAAAAAGACATACATACATATATAAGTATGATTCTAATACTTGTTATGATGTTATTACTGAGAAATAATGACCATGTTTGGGAAATCACAATACTAGGTTTAAAATAAAATAAATAAACGATAGTAAAAGTAATTCCAATATTCACAACAAAATGATACTGTCCTCATAATGTTAAACGAAAAATTAATCCTGAATAAGAAAACATTAAAGATCTGAAAGACACTGAATTTTTTAATTGATGCGATCCCTTAAAAAAATGTCGTTAATTTGTATTTGGACGGTCCCTGAAAAACTTCGTTGGCATTGTTTGTATGTGGAGGACGATCCATTAAAAAATCGTTGGCATTGCTTGTACGTGGAAACAACCCAATAAATCGTATATACAGACTGAGAGTGCACAATCAATGTTGAAATAATGTAGAATACGGTACAGAGGATAAGCCTGTTGATTTGAATTAAAAAAGACCAAGTTATCGAATACACTATATAGTAGTTTTTTTTAAGTTTGAACACCAATTCATTAATAAATATCATCTTGTATAAATATAGTTCTATCAAATAACATGATGACAAACCGTTAATAGTAAACGGTACTTACTGTTCATTTTGTTTTTTTACAGGTGTAAGAATTGAAGACAACGGATAGAAAAGAGGACTTGCTTATTCACGATCACCGTATACAGACCGTTCATCTTTGACTTCATACTTATTATGGCTATTAGTATTCAATTATAATACGAATGTTTTTTAGTTAAGTATAGTTAGTTGACTAGTACTGTTTATTCTGTTGTTTTTTAATTTATATAATTATCATAATTAGAATTATACGTTTGAATTATTTATAAAAAAAACAATATTCCAAATTATATAAATAGGCCTAAAGAATATTTGAACGTTTTGTTGTAAAGCTTACAATGTAATTTAATTCCGAAACACAGTGATCCTAACTGTTTAGAAAAATAATGATTATACCATTAGTAGGTGTACATTTAACCTGTATCGTATTGTAAATTAATTCATAACGTAAATACATTTTATTTTGCATTAATGTACTGATTTTAATTTAAAACAAAACAAACAATCGCCAATTATGAAACTAGCCTATTTCTATCTTCTTGATATTTATTATTAAATAAGTAAAGTGGCATTTTCCCAGATATTACAGTATAGATAGATGGTAAAAATTCGGTCAATATTGTATATAGTAATGTTTAATAGAAACCATTGATACTTTTTAAACGCACTAGAATATTATAATTATAATATGGTCTAAATCAAACCAATATGAGCCAATAAATAACTAAATTCGTTACATTGTTATACTGTATTTCAGTGGTTTTGTATTTCTCCATTCAAATTCAATACAATTATTATTTCTCAAAATGTGTTACCGAAAATGATTACGATTTTAAAAACAATTTTGCATTTTCTTAACATAAATGTAAGAAGGACTAACATCTGCAATATCGTATAATTACTTATAGTTATGTATACAAAAACTGTTAGAAATTAGATGAAATGTCACCACCAATGCTTTTCTTATATATTATCAATAAAGTAAATTCGTTGTTATATTGTAAGACTATAAACATTAAATATCCATGTGGTTGCAATTTCTAAGATAGTATTTATGTGCATGTATTTTTGTTACTTTTATATCTTGTATATAATTTAGATTTTTTCACTTTTTTTTAAACTTTTAATTATTTTGGAAGTACCTTCTCTCAAGAGGCGTGCCATGGATTTCCAAATAAATTATTAGTATTTGGTAATACTGCTCTGGTCCAGTTTATACTGGTAAACAATAACCACTTATCAAAATAACCGATTATATTAATCTTTTATTTATTGGCAGCAGACATAGACCTTATGTAAATCGAACGTTGAAATTAAACGCGTATTTATGAAGCGATTCATTTTATGTATGTTAGTTGATTGGAACAAAAAAAAGTTCACCCTGCCTATATTATGCATACACGGAATAATATAATTAATGGTTTTCAACGTAACTGTAATATTTTCTTAAACAACTTTCCCCATTATGACAACTATTACACTATTTTCCCCACCTCCCTTCTGAAATGTGTTCTAAAATAATATACAACAATGGACGTGTAACATGATCGATTTTGTCACTATTACACCAATCAGTTTCATAGTAATAATTAAAATAATGGGAATTTCCAGAAACAACATAAATAACTTAAGTACTTACCCAAAAATTTCTAAGAAAATCGGTGAAAGGATAGGTTAGAGAATATATTCCAAATTGCATAAGCCGAGACTGTAAAAGTTAAAATACGGAGATATTTCTAAATGCTATGCGACATCTATGGTTATCGAATACGTTTTGATAATAACAGCTTCAAAACCTACGCAGAGGAAATGCTAAAACAAGTCAACTAGGGATGGGCTCATAAAAATAAAAATGTCGCAAGCACGTTTGCCATTTTGTTTGGCCAGAAAAAGCTTAAACTATACAAGAAAATGCAGGCCTATATAATATAGGCCAACATTGTGAATGTATATCTATTAATTGTTCAATACACAAAATATTTAAAAAAATGATTAGGTATAACCATGGAGTAGATCGACAATGTAATTTGATATGACTTTCTTTGTAAGTACGACAACTTACGTTTTAATTTATAAAATTCGCGCTTTTCAGTTTTATCATAGTATGTTTTGATGTGTTTTATAAATTATAATTTTCCTTTGTTTTAAATTTCTATGATGAGTTAAATTATATAGACCTGTTTGCAGGAAGATACGCTATTGTATTGTATTTTTTTAAGGCTGTCGTTTGAACTGTTTAAAATAGAGGGCGCCATATGATTTTTTAAGCGTATCAGGTAAACCTCAAAGTAGCCATTATGATGTAATCAACATTGAATATAATATACTATGTTAATAATACAATTATTAAGCACTGAATATAATACTATGACATGTTTTGCATGTTAAAATGTACTCAGGTTTCCAGTTTTAGTTAGTTGAGCATAATGTACCAGTGTTTCTTCGTATCGAGAAATATACGATTTTAAATGCAATAAGCGAATGTTCAACCAACGGATATATTTACTGTATTAAGTTAAGGTTTGACTATCTGAATTATTTATTTTGTTCACACATATTATAATGAGTGTAAAAGTTATTTGATCAAGCAAAAAATTGTGCGTTAACGAATAACTATAGTTAAACAAATTAGTCAAAAATTAATCAAGTTAGACATTTCGCATAAAGTTATAAGTATAATAAATGCATCAATAAACAGTCATAATTTGATAAAATGTTTGTAAATGTAATTGGAATCTTTTTTTAAAATCTTCTATTAAGCAGAATAGAAACATATATATTCTGAACAATCTGACACCAAAATGAACTTTCCACTCCAACCCAATAATGAGATATGATAATTTGCCTGAAAACAGGTCAAATGTCATTATTTAAGAAAACAATTCATTATAGTAAATACAACACGTCGCAAAATTGTTTTGGACATATTTGAACGTTCTCAACGTTCACAATATAACGCGTAACTTTATTTGATTTTTATTGATGTTATATTCAACTAAACAAATATGTACGATTCTTTATTCCAATATTATCTGTTGCAAGCGAAATAACTAGTTTTATATCGCTGACTAACAACAGACTAACAGACATGCAAGGCATATCCTTTACACCTTTGTAAACGGCGACAATGACGATATTGGGTACACAATTCTAATAAATCCATTGCCATTTAACTATAATTATTATGAATACATATTTAACAATGTGAGTAGTTAATTGCTCTTCAACACGGCGACTACCGATCGACTCTCAAAAGAGTATTATCAGACCTGGATTTAGAAATACTACTGACGGCCTTAAAATACTCCTCGTCAACAATTACTAAACAGACAACCAAAAAATGCCGACGTTTAGTTTCGGTACGATCGTTATACACCCGAATGCAGTGTAACCACTGGATGTAAACGTTATACTTCAGCGTCCGTATGAATAAGTTATTATAATCAGCTTTGGTGACGTTGGTCTCCGAAAAAAAAAAGGCTTGAACCACGTATGAATGTGACATTATAACAAGGCCATATATACATGGCGGCAGTCGCGTGCGCAAATTTGAGTTAGTGTTTACCGACCGACCGACCAACCGACCGAAATTGCTAAAAACATTTATATTTGTCTCCAAGTATTAACCAACCAACAAACCGACCTACCAACATAGTGAGCTGTAGAGTCGCATTGCATGCGACTAAATGTTAATTTGATGTAGTCATATTTGATGTCACTAAGTATTAACTCATAACATAAACATTAAGTACGGTACTGTAAGCCTCAAATGTTATATGACTGTTGAATTATTAAACATAGTGAAAATTAAATGTAATGATATTTTACAGTTGTAAGATCATTTTGTACAAAAGTTATACTTCCAAAATAATCTACTTTTAATAATCTAATTTTGTGTTTGTAGACTATAGACTTACACAAGCTTCATTCCGTCCAATCCACAGCAACTTAATTCCTATAAAATATGACTTATCTTGCCTTGTAGTCTTGTTATATACAACATCTAGCTAAAAATACCCAGCAAAATACACAGGCTCCATGTACGTGGTTATAACAAAACCATGGAACGTTTGATTTAGTTGACATCCCCGGCTTTCTATTGTTATTGTAATACCTTGCGCCAGATACTACAATTTTCGCGAGACTTAATTTACATAACTATGTCATTTGAATTCTAGCTGCTTAGTTTGTGACACTTTTGTCAAGTACACTAATGCACATTTTCTACACTACACCAACGCTATACTACAACGACAAAAATGTTACTAATTCAAAACACATCTCTTTTTAAAAATTATTATCTAAAACTTTCTGAAAACGGATAATAGACTTTCTTAGTATTTGTACTATGATTATTTATGTATGTGTATAATGAATGGAAATAAAGATAGTAGAAATTTGGAAATTTATAAGTTTTGGTGATCCCCAATTTTGATCATATATGGCGGTAAAAAATGTATGAAAAAAAAACCCCACGTAGATAATGTAACAAAAATAAATGAAAACAAAGATGACAAAGACAGTTAAGTTAAGATCGGATCCTGCAAAATAAAAAAAAATAAAAAAATCCACCTCATCATTGAATATAATATTGAGCCCCATATCATCATCATCTTTTTATGTTATAAGCCCTCTATCGGCAATAATTTAATTTTGTCATTAGGCGGCGCACTTTGTTTTCTGTTTAAGCCCTCTATTGGCAATAATGTCAAAAAGTGTATCGATAGGCGGCGCAGTTTCTAAAATCAGTGTGTAATAGTAATACTAATACATTCCTAAAAACTCCTTTCGAATGTCAATTTTTACAATGTATACGGGTCTATACAAAATATATTTCTCTCTAACGGCAATAATTAACTTAATACAGTATTCCTGTTCAATGTTACAATGTAATGTCTATAAAAACAAAATCAATCGTAAATCGATATTTGAACAAATAATTGTTTTTGATGATTATCCGGATATTCACCCCCTGGACATTTACCCCCCGGACAACTACCCCCCGGACAACCACCACCTGGACCACTACCCCCTTAGGACAACTACCCCTTTAGGACAACTACCCCCCGGACAACTACCCCCTTAGGACAACAACCCCCTTAGGACAACAACCCCCTTAGGACAACTACCCCCTGGACAATTACCCCCTAGGAACAATTACCCCCCGGACAATTACCCCCCGGACAATTACCCCCCGGACAATTACCACCCAGAAAACTATCCCTTTAGAACACCCTAACCACCCAGACCATTCAACAACCTGACTCTGCAACAGTGTATAATAGGAATTAATAACTATATTTTAATTCGTTACTTTGACGAATTACTATTCATTATTGTAAACAAAAGTAAAAGATTGAACATAAATATAGCCTCGTATAAACTGAAGATTGTCACACATGATCATAGGATAGTCGAACGTATTATATAGTACTCCGTGTATTTACTGTAAAGACTGGGTTCGCTAATAATAATAATAATTTTTGCGTCAGGACAATGCTTCGATAACCACTAGTCTTAAAAGAATTACTTTTTGTCTCAAATTTGTCATTTGTATTTTTGTACACTTGAAGAATAATATCACTTTTGATATTTGACCTCAATGTTCACTCACCGAATAAACGTCGATCTTTAAATAAATTCCCCTCAAATAAACGGTGACCATGTCACTCCCATGAAACATCATATGGAATAATCGGCGTCTATTTCCATTAGATTATACCCCCTCCCATTGAATAAACAACTTTCTTCCAATAAATGTCCACCTAAAAACCACCTAAACAATAAACAGCCCAGGCCGTTTTTTCAATAAATACGGTACTTTAAATCTAGCACATCTAGGGTCTAGCGTGCTGTTAAACAGAATAATCGGTTAAAAACGGGTGTTTCGAAACTAGAGACCAGAGACCAGAGACCCGAGACCCAATACGAAAAGGGAGACCTAAATACACGAAAAGGGAGACCCACATACGAAAAGGGAGACCCCACCATACGAAAAGGGAGACCCCACTATACGAAAAGGGAGACCCTAATATATGAAAAGGGAGACCTAAATATACGAAAAGGGAGACCCAATTATACGAAAAGGAGACCCAAATATACAAAATGGGAGACCCAAATATACGAAAAGGGAGACCCACTATAAGAAAAGGGAGACCCCACTATAAGAAAAGGGAGACCCCACTATACGAAAAGAGAGACCACACTATACGAAAAGGGAGACCCTAATATACGAAAAAAGAGACCCAAATATAGGTCTCCCTTTTCGTATTGGGTCTCGTGTCAGGTCTCTGGTCTCGGGTCTCTAGTTTCGAAACACCCGTTAAAAACAGATGATTTCATTTTTACAGAAACCGGTCCTATATATTTGTCTACTTTTGGATGGGGGGGGGGGGGGGTAGTTGACCGGAGGGTAGTTGACCGGGGGTAGTTACCCGGGGGGTAGTTATCCTAAGGGGGTAGTTGTCCTAAGGGGGTATTTGTCCGGGAGGTAGTTGTCCGGGGGGTTGTTATCCTAAGGGGGTAGTTGTCCTAAGGGGGTAGTTGTCCGGGGGGTAGTTGTCCGGGGGTAGTTGTCCTAAGGGGGTAGTTTTCCGGGTGGTAAACATCCGGGGGGTAACTGTCTAGGAGGTAGGTGTCCTAGTTTGATCATTGAAAACATGGAATGTGAGCTTTATTTTCTGTTTTAAGCCCTCTACCGGCAATAATTTCAATTTGTATATCAATAGGCGGCGCGCTTCTCGTGATTTAAATTTCGGTTTTAAGCCCTCTATTGGCAAACATGTCAAAAAGTGTATCGATAGGCGGCGCAATTTATAAAATCATAATAAATACATTCCTAATAAATTGTTTTATAAAAACAAAATAAAGTGTTTTTTTCTTTTACAATGTATACTGTCTATACAAAATATATCGTAAATTGAAGTATATTAGGTGACATAGAATCCCTTTCACTTTTAGCTTAGCTTACAAATTGTTTTACCAAGGTATGCTCATTCAGGCCTTTTACAGCAAGTTAAATCATATAAATATATCTAACCTGTCTTTTTCTCTTTTCTGGCAAAACACAATTCTTATAGTAGAGGACTAGAGGTAACATCATGCCCAGTAATATACAGTAGGAGTATTAAAAACACCATAGCCACTAATAGTGAACAACGTAGGCGTAACAAATTGTCACTGTGACACCTTGCATTTCGATACTAAAATTCAAAACTTAATTTGTATAACTATCCCATTTAAATAATTACTCCTATTTGCTGTGCTGAGTTGAGACACTGTTGTCATTTATATACGATTAGAGTATATGTGACCACAATGACGAAATGGGAATATAGGCTTACACACCATGTCGGAACGTAGTGTACCTACGGTAATCTTGGCATATTGGTTTATACTAATTTATTGTTCAAAATATCAATTACCTATATTTAATCTATCAATCGATGAAAAGAGAAACAGAAACTACACTAGTAACACAACTAAATGTTATTTTAATTTATTGAATTATCGTAAATATATTCCGAGTGGTTCACTCACATCTGATTTTTTTTTTTCAAAATATTATTAGTAAATATGAAAAACTAAATTTCATAACAAAAATTTTGTATAGAAATAATTAATATAAATTTCATTCTCGTCAAAATAATATCTGTCTATTTACATCTAAAGAAGAAAGACCTATATCGATTGCGTTTCAAAGTTACTAAATTTCACACATTAGGTATCCTATTGTGATCCACACATTACCGGTGACACATTTCGTTTCCAATATGCGACTACAACTAAAAAGTAATTCTCCTGCTCAACATAATGAGCAAGAGTATAATTACAGCCGACCATAGATGTATTAGAAAAAATCATTCTATGCAGCTGAGTACGCATAATGTGCAGGAACTTTTATTTTTTACGGCGAAGTTTATCACAAATTATATATTAATTTGGCCTAAATAAGTGGCCCTCATTAGATTTTTTTCAGTAGTAGCTTTCAAGATTACATTACAAACGGACCCAAAATTACTTCCTTCAAAGTAATAGGCATGTAAGCCTAATTAATCCATCAAGAAGCCCTACAGTACTTAATTAACATTAATTTATGTAGGCCTATTAAAGTGAAATGTCTAAAAAAAAAGCTTAACTGCTATGCTAAATTATTTTTATCAGTTTCATGTTTATTTGCTAAATCGATTCACCTACAATTCTTCTACATGTAGTATATTTTTTTTAATTTTTCTTTATTTTATGTTGTTCTCAATAAAATTACTTTTTAAAATATAATACATCTTTATAAAACATTAAACATGATCACAAATTTAGTAAAATATAATGTTTGTTTGAAATATGGAATGTAGGCTAATAATTATAAAATTCTTTTGAGGACACATTTTAAGGCGATAAATGTTCTATCTAATCTATAATTCCTTAACGTTGAAAAAGTTATCTAACTAATAATATTAGGCCTAGAAAATCTATATCATGTTCAATTTGGTACTAATTTCCCGTGTTTTAAAAGCAGCAATTATTTAGAGCTATCCATTTATTATGCTTTCAGGGGGGACTGTCAATTGTATAATCATTTATTATAAGAGTTTTAATATCAGTATTAATACAACCTGTACTTCCATAAGTATGTATACAAATTACAATTAAATAAGATGGTGGTCTTTTAATCATAGTGTCATAGTACAGACAACTGAATTTTTTTTGTTTCATTTTTCGAATTGTGGTACATCAACTCGTATGTTCCGATTTCCAAATTCTCTTCTGAGATTTTCGTTTCTTCTTGTTTCAACACCTGTACCTTTTCCTTCATGTTATGTAGCTGCAATGAAAGACAAATATAGTATGTCAAATAATAGTACAATAGCGCTGAATACAATCTCTAGAAACTCAGGAATGTCTCAATGGATATTAATGTAAATTTCAACAACACAATTCACTGGTGCTTCAAAACTGTAAAGTAAATAACAAAACGTAACAGACATATATATTAAAAGAAATAACAACATATAAAATAATAACAAAATTGAATGAATGCTTTGGAGGAAGTTTATGCTACAAACAATGAAAACGGGTTTTGTTGAACAAATGAAATTGAAGACATGTAGTGTTATTATTACAAGAATTAAATTTCAAAAGTGAAGTTTGTTGTGTCTTAGAAGAGTCAACATTTCTAAAAGAGCAAGTTTTGATGAATCATATATTGTGAACCATATTTTTAGTACATGACGTTGCCATAAACTGAGTTACGTTTTAAAACACATAATTAAAATTACATATTTAACCAGAAAAACACACAAAGAAAATTTCATTCAAATTATTATAATATCATTAATATAGACTATTTATTAAAAGCATAACATAACAATATTTTTTTAACAGAATGCGGTGATTATTTGATCATAGTACAATTTATGTAGCTAAAAAACAATAGTCACTAAAAAAAATACCAATAAAATAGATAATGCTATCTATTAATCTAAAATAAAACAATATATTTACTAAGAAATGCCAACAGGAAAAGAAACTTAAATTAACAGGACAAAAACACAAATACTACAAAAATCTAAGCATCTATCTGAATCTATATGAAGTTGAATTAATCCTCACATTATAAAAGCAAAATTAGCATATAATCTATAATATAAAAGTACAGTATATAAGTTACTTTCAAATTCACATCAATAGTAGCAAAGTTAATTACCATAAAATTTGGATTATCAAAGATGTAGGCTTTAAAACAAAATAAGTAAATAATATGATTACAGTGAAAATGTCAGTAACCATAAAATGTTTAAATGTTATACTTATAGTAAATGTTAAATACAGATATTTGTTTAATATATTGGTAGTAATGTTATTAGGAAAGAAGCTTAGAATGAAATTAAAGACAAATATTATGTATAAAAACATAGAATGGAAACAGCAAAAGCAAAAAGATGCGAATAATAAATGTATTAAGTACGAATAGTATGGTATGACTGTTGGTACAACTATTGCAGATCATAGCCTAATATAAGCCAATAATACTCCACTGACTCTATAGCTGTACTATACTATCTATGGTCGTGTTTATACAACACCCTAAATTTGAACACGGCTTTAATTTTTAGCGTGTTGTTCGGACCGAGGTCAACCCACCTTAACGTTTGCTGTTATACTAGAAATCACGATACCGTGTTATACCGGAAGTTTCATCAACACGCAGTGCATGCTAGGATAAAAGGTCAAATCGTTGATCGCGCTTGAATTGGCTGAGTTGTCAACAATCATCGTCGCCTCCTCGCTGTCGATTCGCGCGGTTTTTACCATTTTCATTATATTGTATTCGTTCACGTTTGCATTGTTGTTTATTTTGTTCTCGGTTCATTTAAATTAATAAAAGTTATTTTAAGGGTTTCATTGTTTCATCTATACACTATGGAAGAAGATGCCATTTTTGCGATGTTATTTTTTTTATTCTGTTTGGAGTGGGAAACGATAGATGCCTACTACCTCTACGAGTTGGCCCCACTAGGCTAGGCGTAAGACGTGGTAGGAGGATGATTGCTGGCAGCGAAGCAGCAATAAATGGGCCCAATCTTGTTAGCAATGTCGCATGACATGATTGATATTACGACCTGTTTTAACGAGAGGTCAAAATATACCCTGAGGACACTTCCAACACGGTAACGGCGACCGGGAATCCACCAAATTTTAGGATTCAGCCAAGTAGCCTTTTTTGCAATTAAAATCTCATTACACGGAATCTCTTTGTTGTTATACAACACACTTGTCGTAGGCGTGTAGAATATGCGTGTAATAGCGTGTTGTATAAACGCGCCCTATGAAATGATAGACTATATAGCTGTAAAAAATACAGTTTCTAGGTAGTTTATTGGTTTGGGTTTAAGTGAATCTAAAAATATAAGATAACAACATTATTTTTAAAGAAAAATTTTTCAGCCTTTGCTAATTTGTATGATTTTACTATCAAATCTTTCAACCCTCTTTCCTTATTTATGTAAGAGTCATCTTGTGAAGCTGCTAATTGGTGGGTAGATATGAGTAACTTTAGAAGGAAACACTACTATTCTAATGTGATTTTGGTTTAAAAAAAAACATTCTTGAAAACTAACAATAATATACCTTTCATTGAAAATAGACAATGTAATATTGTAATAATTATTTTTTTTTTAAATGCAAAACACAAATTTTGGAATGGAAAAACAGTTTTTAATAACAATGTGGGCAACGGTTGAAATAAAGTTTGATGAGAAAATTTGAAGGAACAGTTCAAATAACCTTTCTGCTGATGAAAACATATGAACAACAATTGAATGTTTCTGCCTACACAAACTAATGGAAAACAAAAATATGTTTCGGCAGCTGATGAAAACTATTGTCAACAGGGTTTCAGCTTACCTATCTGTGAATTATCCACCTTTATGGGTTCTAGCATACTTTCTGTTTCACATGTGGATGAACTAACCACGATTTTTTGTTTCTTTTCAATTAGCTGAAATAAAGTCTATGTATACATATATCAGTATGTAGATCTATCCTATTTTAATAAACATGTTGGTGTTAATTTTAAATTTTAGAGAAAAATAGTGTTGTTATTGTAGTCACTAAAATAAAAACATATGTATATGGGCCAACAACTAATTAAAATATGTGATGTTAATGTTTTACTTAATATGTCATGTTATAACATTATTGATGTTAATTCTGATAAAATTCCACTGTTTTACAAAAATATGATAAAAGCCTACATAAATTATAACAGAATCTCTAAAAAAAAACCTGAAACTTATAACGATATAATGAATGAGCAACTGTGGGGAAACCACTACGTTAAACTAAAAAAAAAAACGCTTTTCTACAAGCATTGGATTGACAGTGGCATTATCAGTATTAAAGACATTGTTAATAAGAACACTTTTTTAACATCGAACGAAATACTGGTGAAACTACAATGTAAAACAAACTGGTTAAATGAGTATTTGTGCATTATTAAGGCAATACCAATTCAATGGAAACGTATTATTAAGGAGGTAGATATTTTCAATTGTGATGATAATGATGAAGTAGTTGGGATTAAGTATGAGATTAATACTACCAAACTAATATACTCATGGTTTGTGAAAGAATATTTCATTATTCCAATGTCACAACTAAAATGGGAAGAGTACTTCAATGATAACAACATTGATTGGAAAACTTCTTGGTTACGGAAAGTATGTAAAATGAAAGATAAGAAACTAGCACAATTCAATTATAAGATGTTACATAGAATACTGCCTACCAACAAACGGCTGTATCAGTGGAAAGTTAAGGAAACACAAACGTGTGACAAATGTGGAGAAATTGAAAATGAAAATCATTTGTTTTTTAGTTGTAGATTTATTCAGAAATATTGGAGGAAAATGCTTAGTATCTTTGTAAGTTTAAATCACAATAATATATCATTTAAACAATTAATACTAGGAACGGGAGATAAGCTAATAGATTATATTTACACTTTTGCAGCATTTACTATTTATAGAATAAAAATGTTATCTGCACTAAATAAGCCAGTGGGTAAATCTTTATGGAATTCATTTAAAAGCAATATGTTATATAACATTGAATGTGAAACATATAACAATAAAGAAACAAGTATAGAAAAATGGGTAGCTTTAAGAAATAAGATTATGATAATATAAATTCTAACTTGATACGATTAACCGAAAAGGAATTACGGTGATACGGGTTACTGGTGGTACTGAGCTATTATTGTTTTTTTTTTATCATGTATATAAATATATTGTATAATCCGGGTTGTAAAATGAAAACAAACAAATGAAAATGTGTGAACTATTTTAAAACGGGATAGATGATAATGATGATCCTGTCAAGTGTATAACAAAATATAAGAAAATTAATGAAAAAAGGAGTAATACAGAATTCATATATGTAAAAATGTTACTTATGAACTGTAACGACATTTACAAGTTAAATAATACGATTTTATGTAATATGAGATAATATGAATGTGAATAAAAGTGGTGTTTGCGCCACAAAAGAGAAAAAAAAAACTAATTAAAATATATGGCAATAGTATGTCAATATTGTAAATAAAAACACTGCTAACTTTATAGAAACCAACTCCTTGAAGATTTTCCTTTCTACTACTGTATAAATAAATGTATTGTGATAGAATGTAGTGTGTCTCTAGAGAGAAATTAAATTGTGTTTGTTGTTTTGTCAATTTGTTTTGACAAACTATATTTATTACATCCTACTAACAAATAAACAAAATGAGAAAAACAATCAAATATATTAACAAATTAAAGATTTTATACAGTAAAACTACTTCTACCATAGACGGAAACTTCAATGTTTGTGAAAAAGAGGCAAAACTCAACTACTCACAAAACACACAAACAAAACTATTATTTTATTTTATATTATTAAAATACTTAACCGAACTCAAAAAGTCTATAAGAAAAGAACACCATACCTCAAAATCACAAATAGACTAAAATAACTAATTAAGAATCATTTCAGTACATTTCAGTACAATCTAACAACACATCAAGGAACTAACTGAACAGAACTGTAACGAACAACGTTAAAATGAAGACACAGTATAAAATAGATCAGTATCTCGTAAGTAATAAGTCATTGCATGCTTGAAAAAATTAGAATTTTTTTAGTATAACAGTGAAAATAATCCTTAAGTATAAACCTTAAAGACAACTACAAATTGTGGAATATCAAAGAACAATAATATATAAAATTGCACATCATTTACTGTAGCATATCATCAACAGCACATGTTGCCGATTAGACATGCCACTCCAACCAGGAATTGGGATGTAGAAACATACTGTATAACTTATTAACCCTTATATAGTATCTTTTAGTTTATTTACGGTATGTGAGTCAGAAGTTTTCTTCAAACTTATATTATTATTTTCCTTCTACACATTTTAATATGTTTTCAAATTTTTAATTTAATATATGTGGAGAATTTTCAATAAATGAAACAAACCCCTTACCTTTAGAATTAAAAGAGAATTTGAAAAATTGAAATAAAGCCAACGGAAAATAAAAAAGAAAAAAGAATAGGAATGCAAAGCCACCTTGTCATAATTAGTAATGGCTTACCTGTTAAGTTCAGTATGGGAAAAGGTATGCAACTCAGAGCCATTCTGATCAACTAGATAGCTTACATTTTCAGTGCCTGTTTGAATTAGTAGCAAAACAACAAACGAACATTGTCATACAAATAAAGCACCACAACACAGTTTCCTTGTATGTAAGTTTCTGTAAACTTCAAACAATATTGAATACCAAACAAACTGTACATTTGACAAAGTTCAAGCAAAAGGGGTACTAATTTTGACAAATGGTTAATTTATTACTAACACAAAGCGGCCAATGCAGGGTTTCATAATTTTTGGAAAAACAATAGGAATATGGGAGGCTCCAGAAACATCATGAAGACTGTTTAGGCCTGTTTAATTAATATTTCCATATAGTTTCTTAATTTAAATTGAAGTTTTGCATGCATTAAATAGTAAATGTTGAAATTGAAGGGAAATAGGTCAACATTATTGGTTTATTTTAAACAAACTATTGCAAAGCACAGATAAGCACCAGAATATAAATACCATACAAAAGAACTTTGTAAAGTAGCAAAAACAATATAATTTATTGTTGATATGAATAAGTATATCAATCACAAAGCTTTGATAGCAAAATATGCTAACAGTTATCTTTATTTCATATCATATCTGTGGTATTTATTTCTTTCTTGACACACATACTACATTTTAAATTTGGGGTTTGCATTTACAGTATACAGCAGTATCTATTTTTATTTTACATAAAAAATCTACTTTATTTTAATTAAATGCAGAAACTATTACTATACGGAATCAGATAAAAGGTTTTATATGTAAAAATGAGGTGTCAGAAGTGGAGAATGTTATCTCACTTCAGTGGTGGCGCTGACCAAACAATATATTTTCTTTCAATGTCTAATAGCCAACATACAGATGTAATTTCAATTGATGTGGCTGTGAGCAGGTACTTTGAAATCTAATTTCTAGGATTACTGCACTAAAAAAGGACAAATGTATGGCTAGTACTAGTATATCTGAATCAGTATATCGTATAGTAGTGATAATTTAACAATGAAAAATGATATGAAATGATGAATTTACCCAGACTGCCATTATCAAGACTTCCATGCGGTGTAATTAAACGATCTGAACGCTGGTAGATTGAACAAAATACACCATCTTCCCTCATGCAATTTGACCTCTATGAATGAAGATGCAAATGAGAAAAATGCAATGAAAATAAAACAAATGATACTACAAATAATTGAACACTAGGTATATTTTGCACAAAATTGTTCAGTAGATTGCTTTAAAAATAAATTAATGTAAAAAACATAAAAAATCAAAATGTTTTCCAAACTCTTACATGACTTGACAGATAGGGCAAGATAATAGGACATAATATAAAAAAAATATTTTAAAAGAACGGTATTTTCTTGACAGCATATTTTTTATAATGCTTTTAAAAACCCCAATCGGCGGTCAAATACCGGTTTTTAAAGTTTTGTGGAGAAATGTAATCTGTTTTATAAAAACTATTTCAGAAAACCATTTTTTTAAAACAGGCCCAGACATTTGGTACAATTCACTTCAGGCTTGGGCAAAAACATCTTCCTATTCAATTCCAAGAGGCACAAATTAGTTATCACTACCAATTTTGTTTTGTGTTAAAACCCTGCCACTACTCCTTTAACTGAAACAAGGATTGCTTAATTTGTGTACATATGCAGACACTTTTAAATTAAAATGATTCTCAATTTATAAATTGATTTAGTGATGTCCAACCAATGGCCGGCTACAAGTCTGGACCTGAACAAGGTAACTATTAAAGTAGGTTCCCACTCGAATGCAACACATAAGTACACTGCAAGCAATTTGATTATGACATGAACCATCTGAACTTGTGATTGGCCAACTCACTTGTGTTGCACATACGTCCTTGAGTGTGTCCAAGTGTGAACCAAGCTTTATAGTATAGTCAGGGTTTTTTCTCCACTGCATATGTACACAATAAAAAAAAACTAGTACAGACATTTTTTCCAATTTCACTTATGTTAGAAAATCAATTTATAAGATTTGTTCTTCTGAATACATAATAAAATTAGTAAATTAAGAAATAAAAACAATACATTTTTGCTTTGCATGATATTTAATTGTGAAGCTGCATAAAACATTATTTTCAAGTTTGATCTAAAGCTTGTAAACTTTGAGTTCGGCAAGTAAAGTATGCTAGTGTAGACCAGTTGACAAACTTCAGCAAATTGCAGAAACAAGTTTGCGGAAGGAAGTCTAAAGTAACACACTTTACAGTTTTCTAGTGTAGACTGGCTTAAATGGTGATTCAGCAAAAAGGTAGAATCCAGTGCACATAATTAATCTATAAATAACATGACAAGAAGAAAATGATAATGATGGAATGTGTCTTTAAATTAGTAAATGAACAATTTCAAAATCTATGAAAACGAAAAATTTCTATAATTGTGATGATGAGTCTTATTGCTTTATGAAGATGCATGAGAACAAAATATAATGGGTTGATTCAGGACGTTGGAGATGTGAAATCTTGAGATTAAAACGCAGTTTTACCTATTTCACCAGTATTTCATATCTCTGAAATGCTATAAGCTAAGCAAAACATATTAAAATGGCCTAAATTGTAGAACTGAAATAAAACTGAAGTGTTCAAATTGAAGTGCGACAGTATAATTCATACTCAAAGTAATGGAAAACACATCATAGCTACTTGATATTCCATCAACAATATGACCTATGATGACATATTGAATACGGTCAACCTATTTTATAAAGTAATCAAATACCTGTATCCTTTTTGATGTTAAAACTAGAGACATATAATGACATAATGTTTGAGGTACACCATGTATAGTTCTGCACGTTTATATTATATGATTTGAACTTTATATCATTAAAGTATAATGATTTTTGCCATGTAAACCTTCCAAAAAATTAAACAAAGACAAAATAAATTTATAACTTCATTCATATTCTAATCACTATTGTATTTTTATTTCAACTATACAATGTAACAAAACAGGAGTATGACAGATCAAGCAATCCTAAACAACACTATACAAGAATACACTCTATCTATATAATATAGTTTTCAAAAATGTCCATGAGGTACTTTTTATTGTATAAACAGCAAATATTATAAAACAACAAGTGTATCCTTGTCTCCTTGTCATTCGATTCGTTGATTTCATATCACATTATTTTTTCCAATTTAGAAAATTGAACTATTAAACTCACACCCTTTTGTAAACATTTTACACATTTCAACATAGGCTGATGAATAACAATGTATAACCTTGGAGAAATAAGTTAAACTAAAATCAAACATTTAGTGTGCACTACCTATACTTTATCTACTTTCCACAGTAAAAAAAAAGGTACATTTATGCTGAATTAAGAGTATTTTCATTCATTAAGCCTGACTAATTCCATGCTGCACTGTCATTATTGTTGTCATTTTGAAGCCACATTTATAAAACTGTAAATTAGCTATAAATGTTCTTATATACTATCTCTTTACAATACACTATTTATATTTTGCACTATGACATAATATACATAGGAACAAGTTTGTTCATACAATATAAATTTATTTTTATAATATTGTAATGAAATAAATCAATCTGATGACTGTTTTTTTAATTACACATTTTAATAAGAAAATGAAAACACTCAGAAACTGAGTGAAGTACTTGGCAAAATATATCAGGGAAAATGTTATTTGGAGAGAGAGAGAGAGCTCAGTACTTGATGTTTTGGTCCATGTTAAAAGAATAGTGCTATTTAATTTCTCGTATGAAAGATACAGTCAGTCAGATTTTAATATAAGCTTTTGTGACATGACCAATATATCAATTTTTTATGAAAATCAATAGGCATGTTCTATAATGTATATACCTATTCTCAAAAAAGGATCATTATCTTTTGCATCATAGTCTTAAGTTGGTCGGTCAGTTGGTCAAAACTTATTAATTACAAATTTAATCAAATAGCCATTTTGGTGAATGTTGACTGCAAGGGTTGGTCAGAAGTATGCACTTATTTATTTTATGTACAAATATAGGAAAGTATATATCACAAGCAAATAGTATAAACAAAGAGAGTATTATAAAGATAGAGATAAGGAGAACAGGAGTAACTGCTGGTTTTATCTGCTACTTTTTAAAACTATGTAATGGACAATGGTTTTTTATATTGCACTTTATACAACATTGGACTAGATGTTACAAACACTAAGTTTAATCTCCTCTCTTTGTATTGAATGTTGTCACCATATATAGTGCTTTTTCGACAGGGATGAGTCTTCCTACTAAATCTACATCTCTATGATACAAGCTACACATTGTTCTTCTCGCTAGCCTGTCTGTTAGACTTCAAGCAAAGTATTCTGCTGCATTACTTCTTGCTATGTTATAGTGCCATAGTTTCTATCCATCTCTTGTACCACTATTGACAACATACTGTTTTCGGCTTTTGATAGGCTGCAACATACAACAGATATTAAATGTTCATAATTTTTACATTTTATCTAAAAAAAGAATTATTTGCTTCAAATTTTTGTTGGTCAACATTTAATATCTATCATTGTAACCTGCTAATACAACTAAAAAGCTATGCTAATAATAATAATAACTTTTATATTAATTGTTAAAATAATAATTATTATAAATAAGTGTATGGTGTGGTGAAATGCATAACAATGAATGCCAATAAATAACTATTAGTTAGTACTTTGGAAATTCAGATTGGAAAATAAATTGACACAATACTTGAAAATAATTTGGTTCTTAAAAAGAAAACTGCATATAACTGAGTTACTGTATGTGCCTCTCAACACAAAACGCAAAAAAGGGGATCAAAATCAGAACTGACATTTGTCTAAATGTCAGATAGCAATATCAGGAAGAAATGTTTTCCAATACAAATTGTATGAAATATTTGCAATGTTTTCAAAAGCACTAAATGAATTAGTATCAATTGGCATACAGTGATTTGTATACCAGATCTTTATTCCAATAGCATAGTGATGCTTTTGCTACATTTTGTGCAGTAATTATCTGTGTTAAGTTTGTTTTAAACATTAAATTTCTCAATTCTGGCTAGGTTAGGTTTGGTTTCTTGACATTCTATATTCCAAATATTTTTTTGTGCAAACAAAATTAATGTGGGATCTTTTGGACATCAATAAAAGTTTTGGGAGAGTATTTACAGACTTCAGTATTGGGAGAGCCAACTGTTACAGTTACTGGTAATTATGAAAATAGATATATTACTTTTATATCCAGGTTATATCACAGTCTTTCATTTTGTTTTTATATGTTACAAATTTATTGAAACAAAGTTGTTTGAATTGGTAATTGTTTTGAAATAGAATAAATGAATGATCAGATGAACAAAATGTGAAAGAATTGACTTTTACAGTTTTATATTCAACGCACATAGTGGCTTCTTTCTTTGTTCTAGAAGAGTGCTTTTTGAAAAACTTCTACAAAAGACCAAATAAAAAATATTTAGTTTCCAAGAATTTCAAAACCTTAATTGTTAGTAAAGTAGGTGTAATGTGTGTAAGCATGCTACTAATGATGATAAAGATGATTATGATGTCATTATCATACATTAATTAGTAAAAATGAAAATAATCTACACTTACCTTACAAAGTCATTTTCAGTATCGTATTTATTTTTTGGCTGTGATTGCCAAGAAAAAAAGCTATATCCATGCAATTCCGCAATCCACGTCTGTATCAAGTTTGTAGTTAAACAACGAAGAGCGATATTAATTCATTAAACATTTTTTTATCGATAATAACCCAAAAATATACCGTATGAACTCAACGAATGATTCCATTTAAAAATAGATGAACACCACTTAATCTTTCTTCACAAGTACATACCAATGTCCAACATGAATACGTAAACAGAGTAATTGCATGCTCCGAAATTTGAATGAAAAATTGATCGTATCCCATGAAACTATGCTAAGTCATAGCACAGACCCAAGACTCGTCAAAGAATCATTTTACCTCATAAAATAAAATTCTTCTTAATGGAAAATCATACACAAAGTTTTGGCATATTTAGAAACTACATCAAGTCTTGCATGAGGCAGCATGGCATTCGAAACAAGCAGAACATCTATTATTCAGAATCCTGTAGATTTTTTCTTTTAAGCCTTTATGATTGATACTAATGCTTTGTGATTGGTTAATTTAAAATTATTAAAGCATCACCATGGTTATTAATTACTATAGTATATTAAAGTAGGGATGATCCTGTCAATGTTTTAGCACACACAAGTCGCAATGATATACTCATTTTTAGTGGTAATGCCACTGCCTTTAAGCTACAAAATCATTAACTCAAATTTGAAGAGAAATAGCTGTATTTCAAAGATTTTGTTTCCATAATTTGAAAAACAGACTTTGTGACAATTTATCCACTTATGAATGAATTGGTCAATGTTGGGACCACCCAAAGGTGCTTTAAACAGTCCCGGCTTAGTTTAATCCATCATTCAGATGAATGTAAGACTAACTGACATTGTCGTTCATGACAGTCGGCCATAATAAAAAAAAATATATAATAAAAATAATGAATTGTACCATAAACAAAGATATGACATGAAAAATTAGTCAACATGCAATGCCTACAGTAATAGTACAGTTAATCCAGTGCACTGTTTACTGTGCATACAGAGGTTTAGTGTCAAGTTAGACCATGTTTTAATTGTATTATTGTGATTTAATCATTCCTGATTGTGAAAGTTATTGCCAAGTTACATAGTTTCCCATATTATTACAACTAAACAAGAATCCCTATGGGACACTCTTTACGGAACCAACAAAGTGTTCCCTTAGACAAGGGTTTAGTACCGTATTAATAAAATATAAATAATACAAATTATATTATATGTATTTGTAATTAATATTTTACATTAAAAATTTCCATCATGCAACTTGTTAAAAAAATTAATATGTGAATAGTGTTAGCAAAAACAGCAAAAAGTTCCATAGTACAGTATTGAGTAAGATTATTTAACTGTTTAAAAACATATACTATAAAACGCACCAAAAGTTCAAATGGTCCAATGCCTTGGCACATGCATCTCAGTGACGATGGCGACATTTGCTATAATACGCAAAATATACATCATATCCATAATACACCCATGCAAATTCACATATGAATACACCATTTAAAATAGTTGACAAATAAATCCCACATTAAAATAATAATGGTCAATCAGTATAAAATAAATCAACATTAATAAAACAAAAGAAAGAAATTATATTAAAATGTATAATGTTTATTGTTATTATTGTTAAAAAAACAGCCCAATGTCAACATAATCTAAGTAATTAAAATCCGCTTCAGATTATCTTTCTACTTCAGAAGAAAATGGCTGTATACAAACTTTTTGTCAATATAGAATTTATATTTATGCTGCAGTATAAAATATATGTAGAATATAGTGTAAATGTCTAATAGAAATAGTTGTGTTATTAAAGTACAAAAGTATATTTAAATTTTGAATAGAAATGTTGTGTTTATATGTGGTGCAGATATAATTATGTGTAATGTTATGTATTAAAAATGTATCCAAATAATAGTTTCATTGTTTAGTTTGATCATGGAGAAGTCCATGGTTTAATAATTAGTAGAAGAATAGTATAATGGATCCAATTTCAAATATAATTTTTGAAATTTATACAAATAATAAGACTAATAATAATAATTACCGATGATTTAATATTGATATGACACAATGTTCTCTAATAGCAATTATATTTTTATATATTTATGATACATAGTATTTTGAAATGTAGTGATGTATGAAAGTGGTTTTACTACCTTTATCAGCGTATGAAAAATAACAATATTAAGTCTAAACTTACCCGTTCAATTTGACTTTGAGATGGGTAGTAGTAGTACATAATCATTTTGTAAACAAAGTCTGGTAGAAATGCCATTCCAACAGAGAGAAGAATACAAAACCACATTGCAGCGATCTTATGAACCTCAAAGAAAACCCAGTAAAGACTTGTGGTACTGAAGAGCTCCCTGAAAAGAAGTAATTTGATTTATAGCATTCTATTATTGCATGTATGGAGATTGTAAAATCTATGCTTAGCACCGAAAAAAAGCTATATAACATACTGATTTATATACTCCAAAAATAAAAGAAGAATAAAGAAAAACAGCAAAAATAGAACAATTAGAAAGTGAATTTTAAAATGCACTTAGAAGCATATATTCAGATTTGTTAAAACCATAGCTTTTTTTTTCAAGTTGTGTGCATTCGTGTGTGACCAACATCAACAGTATACATACCATTTTATACAACATGAAAAATACACTTTTGTCAAAATTACAACAAAGTATAAAGTGTTGTGTATATATAGCAATTAACAGGACACATTTTAGTAAGTTGTTTTAGTTTCAAATATCAATACTATATTATATCCACTAAATTGTTCAAATATATTGTAAATAGATTATAATGTTATAAGTATGTTGGGCAGACAAGTTTTAAAACGATTGACAGATGTTAAACAGTGCATACGTAAGTGTTACAGATTATTGAACATTGAAGTTATGTTTAACAATTAACAGGAATACCAAGAGGAATAAAGTAGTATACAATTAAAAACTCTGTGCATAGCATATCATGTTCTGGTAGTTATAAAGTAGTAATAAATATAAATATAAAAGAGCTTAGCAAAAACAGTTTTATGCTAAAGCGAAGAGGTTCAAGGAAATTAATATAGGGAATTAACAGGGAAATAGAAATACAGTATTGCATGCACAAGTTAAGAAGTCTCCACAAATAAACCCTTTAATAGTATAAATACATACCACCCTGTGGCGTTGAACCTAAAAATCATAGAAAAAAATAATTATGGACTTCAATCTAAAACCTATATAGTAAGTGAAAACATATCACCCACAATTGTGGAAACGTAGTGTGTTCTACAACTCTGCCAATCCTAACATTTTCTTTATTGCTTGATAATTAATTACCAATATTGTTCATCAACAGCAGGTAGATTATAAAAATAAAAATACATATGAATAAAAAAAAAATGTTTTTAATTGAAATTTTGAATAATAAATTTACATTGAGAAAGATTACAGTCAAAAAATATCAAGTAGTTAATTATTAATTTTGTTAAGACAAGATACGAAAAGTTTCTTTAAGGTCTCATTTACTTTATAATTAGGTTGATTGAATTGATATTTATATATGAATCATGTCACATTTTAAGGCAGTTTGTCTATTCATTAAATGTCTCGCTATAGTTATTTTAACTCAAAAGTTTGGTGGAATCATTCATGATTTATATATGAAAAATCATAGAATGTGTAATATTACTACACAGTTTTGAAAATTATTCTTCATCCAGGTAGTAACATAAAATCTGATAAACAAGTTATTTCAATTGACTGGATTTACTATACTTTTATTACTTTTTAGAATAACATTATTTTACAAATGTAAAATGACATATTAAGGGGGCATATGAAAATGTAACGTGATTAATACAATGTTTAACACAGCTAATAGATCTTAGAATGTTTGAATAAAAATGACTTGCTGAAATTTAATTACAGATTTTACTTACCAAACTATACCAGAATATATAGAGGCTAAGGTTGGGTAACCGACTATCGTTATCACCATGGACGCAACAGCCAGAATGTTCCAATGACAGGTCTCAATAATCAACTAAAATTTTTAAACAAAATATTATGTAATTATCTTATACATGGTGGGGGGTCACTGTGGCACAATGGACTTGAGAAAAAGTAGAGCTTTGACCAAAATGCTAAAAAAATGGAGATGGGACCACAGCCATCAGAAAAAACACTAAGCTTCTCTTTGAATTTCTTTACCTACCTTACTATTATAACTGATTTAGGAAAATGGTGTGTATCTTACAAACAAAGTTGTAGTGTATGTTATTTGTGGAGACCATATTATAAATAAATGCGGCTCACAAATAAATTACAACTAAAAATCTGCCTGAGCAATAATGCCTGGGATGACTTATTTAAATAAATATGGTCACTCACCTTTATATTGACAACAATCACACAATTTGTGAAAATAATTGTACCAAAACTCCAAAGACCATAATTCTGTAAGTGAACAAATATTTTGTATTTACTGTACAATTCCTTTTAAATATGTTTTAATTCAAACTATAACAACAAAATGAAGTTAAGCTCTGTCTATACTATCAAACTTTATGTGACAAAAAAATGTGATGTGTCCATATATGGACATGATGATGTCATACCACTATCATATTTGGGCATATTACTACCATATTTGGGCACATCACACTTTTTTTGTCAAACTATTTTGACAGTGTGCATAGAGCCGGACAGTATAACAGTGTGTGTAATAACTTACAACTTGTTCACTTTTTAAGCCAATATCATCTCCCAGCAACCAGATAGGCACATAGTAGAAAAGAAATGCGTGATAAAAGCCTGCAAAATCAATTTAAATACAAATGGGATTCTTTAAGACAAGAAAAGCCAAACAGCTAAGGGGCACTGCAAACCAAAGCCATAATATTGGTACTCGGGGGATATTGTTGGTGACATTAAGACATTTGGTCTTCTTCTTATCAAATACACAATATTGTGTTTCAGCCAAAGCTGCAAACAATCATGACCAACATCATTGAATTAGGTTGGCGTTGCTGTTCTCTGCTGCTTGCTGCGCCGCATATGATATCTAGTTGCGGTGGTGTTAGGTATAGTTTGCTACAAATAGGGTGAAGTCACTAGCTACACTAATATACTTATTATTATTACATTACTATAGGTTGTGCTACTAACTACAGTACTGACTACAAATCATGTACCATAACCCGCGTTTGTCGCGCGTGTAATATATGTGTAATTGCCGCGTGCCTGTATTTGCCGTGTGGACCATGACGTCATCACTTTGTAGCTTTTTACTGGTAAAATATGGAACTCCCGGTACGACGCCCGCGACAACACACACGTGGGTATCAGTTTGTTTTGTTTCTATTGTTTAGGCCTACCATCATATATGTAATCTGAACCCGCCCGTTACTGTATGTAACAAAGTTTATTTTTTCGCTATTGTTAGGCAAACAATAAATAAGAAAGTTTATAGAATTCATGTAAATTGTTTTTCATCGGGTTTTTGTTTAGAGTTCACGTCGTATTAAAATACAGAGCTAGGAGTGTTTTAGGCCAAGTACAGTATTCGCTCAAATAACTGTGACTGTGAGTGTGAATGGGTTTTCCGCCGCTCGGTGTAGAAAGTCAAATTATTACGTTCTTCTTATTAAATATCTTTTAGTATATTTCTATCTAACATGTCTAGTCTGCATTGTATACTTGCTTTATAAATTCTCTGCTTATGAAACGACTTAATAAGTTGCTAAATTGACGTTTGAAACAGATATTTGTCTGACATCAGCCCATGTTTATAATAAAACAAAACAAGGTTCCGAAAATGGTACAGTCCAAAATGAGGTGTGCAATTAAATAATATCAACGTAAACATATGCGCACGGTATCAGGGCTGTAATTATAAGAGAACTGATTTCCCCTGGACGGGAAATGGTAAAAACTTGTATTTATTCGACCTCGCTTCTCTCTCGCTCCGGCTGTGTGCGGAGGATCGCTCCAACGTGGTTTCGTTCAGTGATTAATGGTCCAGTCCGTAACAGGGGTGTACATTAGTTACCGTGCTAAATACATGCATGTCAATACTGGTGTTGTAATACTATATAAATGTTTTCCTCCCCGACGGGGAATGGTAAAACCTTTATGTTATTATTTGGCCTAGCAAACTGTGTGTACTCAATGGATGAACTCTACAACGTGGTGCGTACCACCAGCGACGATCGTGTTTTGAAAGATATTGTTGGGTCTTTTCTACCTTGTTTTTTTTAATGAGTTTTCTCAAATACTTAATAAATATGACTTAAAAATATATATAAACAAACCCTGAAAGCAAACTAGGCCTAGAATAGTAGTACTGTACTCCCGGTAGTAAGCCTACTATACTAAACTAGGCCTCTTAGGCCTAGTAATAGTATTTTCAATCACAGACATAATTGCATCATGGAGGTTTTTACCTCCATGATGGCACTATGATAAATAAATCGATTTTTTATTTCAAACAGGCCTATATTTTGTTATATAAAATGCTGTTATCCTGTACTACAATTCCAGTTATTGACTGTTTGGTGATATATAATAATATATATCATACAAAACATCAACAAATTATAAATACAGTTCGCTGCAGTTGAATTACTCAATGCAGTAATGCATGAGTGAATATGGACAGTATTGTTAGTACCTAATTACACGCGAGTCACGCGTTTTTCACACCCGTGTAAAATGTGTGGGCTTGGTATATGATATGTAGTCAGTACTGTAGACTACCGACTAAAATAACTTATCCAAGGCTGTGTGTATACTGTATACGAATACAGACGATCCTAACTTGACCCTAAGACATGAAGTCTATCTTATTCTTACCTAATATACACCAATAGAAACATTCCCAAAGACGTAACTTTGCATTTTTGGAAATTTCTTTGTATAACAATGGATTTTCAAGCAGCATTTTCTTTGACAGATGCTGTTCAAATATTCCATATATCGTGATTGGTAATGCTGTACATGTAATATTGTAGAAGGTCAAATAAAAACTCTCAAAAACGGTCTGAAGAGAAATAAAAAAATAATAATATTTAGATAAATTAAGTCAGGAAAATGTCATGTACCATTATTAATTCAATCTCATATAGCACTTTAAACGCTTTTAAACCCTTTATATTATTATAATAATACAGTATATTTAATCACCACAATGTATTCATTTAAAAAACACTTTTAAAGTGTAACATTTTTATTAATTATTTAAACTTTTTATTAATTATATTGAAATATCCAATCAACACTAGATTGGATTAAAAGATTTTGAACTTTGAGTAAAGTGATGAGAAACAAAAAATCACTAAATCAGAAAGTATATATAGTCAAAAAATAGTTATAGTTAAAAAGACAAACAATTGAGCTGGCTAAAATATTTAAAAGATTGGGTAAGTTAGAAGAGTGAATTTCCACAATTGTATCATACAAATTTTACACATTCAGATGGCAGGGAGGTCAAAGACAGTTGCTATATGCTACTTAACATTATTTAAGGGGAAAAACAGAATACTATGTAGGTCTGCTGATATAAATATTTTATCAGACCCTGTAATAGCACTTTAGTATAATATAAATACCTGCTGAGAAAACTGTGTGTAGAAGGCATAGAAAAACTGGGCAGTAATAAAGGCAATATTCTGGAATAAAACAGGAAAGAAATGTTACAAGTTTATTAATTAATCTTATTGATGAAATTAATGACTTTAATAAAATATAGAATAAATGTATTGAAATGGCCACTTAAATGAAAGAAAATATTAATATTTTATGCTATTTATTATAAATATTATTTCATTTTCCTTGGTCCATAGTTATAGATAGAAAAACATCTCATTCCTTATCCCACTACTGTATGCTCTATAGGTGTTTTATTCCCCATTATATTATAATTTTACAAACATTGTCAAAAAATAGTTTAATGTAACGGGCCTATTTATAGCACAATTACATGGACTATTACATTTTCTTTTTTTGTAGTTTATATGCCTTTATTCAAAGATGTTTTTATGTTTTATACAAACCTTGTAGAAAAAGTATTGTACGGTCATGGCCACTCTTATATAGTACCAAGGCCCGTGCACTAAAAGAATTTTCTGCAAAAAGCGAAACCGAGCAAATGCATAGTCGCTGCATCGTACAGCTTGTCGTCCTTCTTTTCCCATAATACCTAAAAGTAATGACAAAAACGTATAAGTGACTGTTTTAATGAATCTATGTTATACGACATCGTCTGACGCCAGGTAGGTAAAGGATATTAACATTATGCAATGATAACTGTCACAAAAGTGTCATATCCCCTAAAGGTTGTTTTGCGTCGAGCTGCCACCAAACGCCGCTCATTCGTCTGTCCACATTGTTAGCAGCTGAGATGGACCAGTACACAACATAACCTCAACCATTCCGAAAAATGCACTGGGTTACACATGAGCCAGATGTTTACACTTAACCTGTAGTTTTAAATCCTTGTTCAACAACCTGAATTATTATCAAGGAGAGCATTGAACCATGGTGGCCTGCCTTTGACAAAACTGAAAATGTATGTGCAAGTATAAGTTACCACATTGTTACGATGAACATCTAAAGCCCTGTTCACACTTGCTTCACATTCAATGTATTTGCCATAGATTTCATCACGTGTTGAAACCATTTGAAACATTGCATTAAATGTGAAGCAGTGTTATGAGGGCTCACTGGCTAAACGCAGGGGCCCTGGAAGTTAATGGGGCTCCTTAGAAGGGAAAAAATGCCTTAAAATATGTTAAAAAAGGCTAAAAACTCCCAAGGCCTGAATTGTTTGAGGGCCACTACTTAGGGTCCTTAAACCAGGCGTCTCAAGCATCTGCACTACACCACTGGAAGCAGTGCAGACCAAAATGCGAGCAGGTTTCAATGGGGCATGCATGTACATACCAAGACCAACATGAGCCTCTTGTATCATACTGACATCATTAGCGCCATCACCAATGGCCATTGTCGTTGGTTTGGTTGGAGAGTCTTTAACTAACTTCACAGTCTAAATAAAACAATACAAAACTTTTATATAGGCACATACATACATACTTTAATTTTTTTTTTTTAATTACTAATTTAATACTTGATATTTCTGGGGAAAAAAGAATTCTTACAACTGATTTCACACAAAATAATTGTAGTTTTAATTTAGTGATATAAACAAATTTGTATAAAAGGTAAAATACTAAATAGCATCAATAACAACATTATTTTATTCTATATGGCTTTATAATTTTAAAGGTATTGGCTAAAATAAAGTGTATTAAATATTATAATCAAAAAGCAAATTAGTGAAAAAATTACAATGCAATGACAAAAAAATAATAAAAAAGCTAAATTAAAACAATAAAGTAAACCAGGGAGTCAGAAAAAAATTGTAGAGCTTTCCAGTAAGCCTTCCTCAGTGCAAGTGAGAATACATGGAAAGTAGTATAGAATATTGTATAAAGGTATAAGCTAGACATGAGTGGACTGGAATAAAAGAAAGTAAAACCATGGGCCTATAAATTAGAGGTCCATGGTACAACAAACAACAGCCTGGGGAATAGAAGACGGAGAGAGTAAGAGTAGAAAACTATATAGATGGCTTGGCAGATATAAAAGAGTTTTAGTTATATACGATATATATACTAATTTATTGCACTGTTGCAATGAGTAAATTTATTTCCACAAATAGATTAACATATCATAGACTACTTTATTGCTTATGACAATAATAATAATTACCTGAGCCTTCTGTAGTGGGGACATTCTGCAACACAGCACTGCTACACACTTTATACAGACTTGAAGTAACTTATCTGAATGGAAGTTCAGAGCTAAAGCTAGGCTGGGACCATCAACTACAAAGGCATAATTTCCACCACCATCCACCCTGAAGAAAACAATTATTAGTATAACACTATCTAAGATAGAATAACATTTCTTGCAATTTTCTCAATGTTACAGTAATACACAAATCATCTATTCATTTTTTAGTCAAGCGGCTAAGATATGACAAAATAATTCTATAAAATCGATATGGGTTAAATGCTCTCTCGACTAGTTCTGGTGGTAGAATGTCTTCTTCTTTTCTTTAACATTTAATTTTACATTTTTAAGTGAAATTTTTATTTTTGGTTCCGATCTTCTTTTGAATTGTGAAAATGCTTTATTATTTTATTATGTACAACAATTTCTTGTTAATTCTGGAAGATTTAATTGATGTTTCTGTTAGTTGTTTTGAAATGTTGTATTTGTTAATCTGAGGCGCCTTGAAGCTAAGGTGGTTCCATCTTGTAAGGCATCTCTGTGTAATATACTGAATAAAAAAAATGTCTTCTCGGATAATTTCAAGTCAATTTCACTACTGTCGGTGAGTGGTTTAGGGATTCACTTCTTTCAAATTGAAAGGACAATGACTCCAACCTATGATATTGGGATTGGGGTATCAAGTTACACTACTTTTGGGATTTTATTAATATTAAATTTCTTACATTTTACTATAATCAGTGAGCATTCTTGAAATCTCATTTTGATCTTTTTGTTTCACAAGGTAAAGTTCTGACATATTTGCTTTAAAATGATCACAAGAGTGACTGATGTTCACGGCTGTCTCCTGCTTGTCTCCTGTTAGTACCCATACCTAAATAAATAAAACAGTTAAATAGTAATTCCAAGGAAATTAATCAAAATTGTTTATAACTTTATTCAGTCTATTGCATTTCAATAATTGAGTATTGTACAAACTTGACGAATGTGCGATACTCGGGGTACAGCAAAAGAAGCTGTAATGACGTCATAAGACGGGATTTTACGTCACATACACATCTATTTTGCCATTTCCGGGAGCAGAAGTGACGACACAATATCATAAATAGGTTTTACTGTATATACTCATATTTTCTAAGTCAAGACCTTTGAAATGACACCAAACACGGCTATATTACGACGAAAATCGTTTGGCACCAAGGTACTATCTTCGAAACGTCATATGGCTGCATCTGGTTTAAAATTATAAAATCCGGCTCTATAGCTTTTAGGACATGTCCCTGTAGTATACCCAGGCCAAATACCAGCTCAATACTACAACGAATAAGGGAGGAGTAGTACTTTATAAATCGCAATTTTTTGTTTAAGACGTCATAATTCTGCATCCGGTTAAAGTACAACAGTTTTCTCTCTATAGTTTTGTTCCTAGTATATGCATGCCATGTTTCAGAGCCGTTAGACAACGCGTAAAGAACTAGTAGGACTTGAAAGTTGGCTCAATAGTGTCCAGATGAAAGAGGAAGAAGAAGAGAAGGAAGAGGAGAAGATAAGCGAGTCCTAGACTTGGGTACCAGAGTAAAAATAACAAAAGTAATAATAATATAATAGAAATAAACCTGATTTCTTAGCACACATCTTTTCAAGAAGCCCAACATATTTTTTAGCATGACTTATACAACAAGTTATTGCTGAAATATTTCATTTCATTTTTTAACAACAAAATAATCATTTATTTGTTATCGTTTTAATATCTAAAGAGTGAAATGATTTTACCTTAATTCCTGCTTCCCTGAGTTTTGCGATTGTATCTGCAACTCCATCCTGGAGTTCATCTTCAACGGCAGTTGCACCAACTAGATGAAGTTGCTGTTCTGCAATCTCAAACACTGCATTCAACTGAAGTAGCAAAGAAAGTAACATTATTATTATACAAATATTGCCTGTTTAAATGTGAAATATAACATTTTACATCTCCAATGATATTTTTCTTGAAGCAAAGCTGAGGGAAAATATAGTCCAGAGAGAAAAATATAATTCCCAAGAGGATGTCAAATTTCAACGATATAAATGGTGATTTGTTATATTAGCCAAATATCAGTAGACCTGGCTGGGTAGGCCTTTCTTCTGTTGGTTTGGCTAGGCTGCCTATTAGCATCAACACCTTCTTGCCGAATAATTACTAACCAATGATTCCTTAGGCAGACAATATTCATTTAGGCCTGGGCATTCATTTCCTACATTTCTACAGTTTACAGTGAATACCAAAACAATGAACCAATGTGATATATTATAAATGCAGTACAGTATCAGTGTGTTCCATTTTTTAAAAACTGTGCTTATAAACTCTCCCATTTCGATTGACTAAAATATATATTCTTTATTTTACTATTGCAAAATCTAGAAATATAAGAAATAGTAAATAATAATAAAAGAAATAAAGAATTTTCATCACTTTTTGTTTACCTTTTCTTCTCTGTTTTCAAGACTACTCGATGCTTCTGCAAGCTGTTCATGAAATTCTTCATAAACTTCTGGTGATAAAATCCTATAGGCAAAGCAAAGTGTCCTCAGACCAAGCTGAAATAAAAATTATATACATTATGATATATTATAACACACCTAAATAGATTTTTGTCATTGATTAGACAATAAAATGACTGCACTATAACACACTTAACGTTATATAAAATGGAGTACGACAATTTTGAGGTGGAAATGCAATAGTGCAGCTTGTGTTTAGTTAGTAGGTGTGTTATAAAACAAATAATGAATGTTTTATATTTGTGCACTGGGGCAAATAAATTCATTTGGTGAAAGATGATATGCACTTTTTTTACCTAATGAAATTATTTGCCCCATTGCACTCATAAATAATAATTATTTGTATAATACAGTCAACTCTCCCAATACCGGACTCTCCCAAAACCGGAATTCACGAAAAACCGGACTTTTTTGGAGGGCCCAATTTGTCCCTATTCTAATTGTACTGTAATTTATTATGAAAACCGGAATACCCAATTCCGGAATCCGGACAAATTATGAAGTACAAAACACGAAAATTAGCGTCTGAAAACCGGACTGACGGTTAAAAAACTCCAAATATTTACGAAAACAACGTAACATCGTCGTCGCTGACTCGGATTCACTACATTCACAATGTACAAAAGCTTTTAACCATACCCTCACCATGCATGAAGTGCGCGACGTTTCGCGGTACGATCAAATAATGTTGCCACGGAGCACTACACTGTGATTGACAGGTCAGTTCATTGTTAACCCACGAGGCGGCAATTGCTTTGTTGCGTATCGAACTGCGGTGGGCTTTTTCACATCGAAGCGCTATGTCTTAATGTCTATTGTTTTTAGCAGGAAGTTGTTAACAACTCCCTGTTTTTTAGCATATGAATTGTTTTTTAATAAAGTTAAATTTACATTCCTGTGTCTTTGTTTTGTTTAAATTATTGTTAAATTCACAATTGCAATAGGACTTCAAAAAGGAATGTTTCACTAAAAACGGGATCGACTAAAAATGTGCATCATTATAAATTTGGAAATCATTATGGCAAAACGTAAACGGAATGAACATGACTTAACTTGTGTTAATAAACTTTGAAATGTTACCAATTAATTATTGTGTCATTATTGCTTGGCTCGTTTACCTAATCAATTTTCATCATTGCTATCAAATTACGTCAAACTAAAGGAGCTTAAAAAACATGTGGTCTAGGTGTGGGCGTTTTTATTTGATTATGACACCTCTGCACATGCGCATCAATCAAAGCCCTTCACCCATGCTGCTGCTGCTAGCTAGCTCACGAAAAACAATAAACAGACCGAAATTATGTTTGCCGTTAAAAACACATTGAGAAACAATAATTTACTATTGTAACATGTTTTATTGGTACAATAAATAATGTAACTTTTAAAAAAGGTAAATTGAATTACTGTAGCTTAATATTAATAAAGTAGGCCTAGGCCTATCAGTATTTATTTAATTAAAACTAGATTGACACAATCATAGCCTAGCCTAGGCCTTCCCTACGCTAGGAGACCGTACCGGGCAGCATTCGGTGACAACGTGATGACTTTAAAAATATGTTTTCAGGAAACCGGACTTTCGAAAAACCGGAAAATATATGCCCGCCCAAGGGTGTCCGGTATTGGGAGAGTTGACTGTATACAACCATTATAAACCTTACCACGGCATAATCATTGACATGTTGAAGAGTTGAATCAACATTGCCTGAGATGCTTTTGTGTAAAACGGTAGACTCAGCTCCTTTGCATAAAAGACGAATTTCACCTGTAATTAAAAACAAAATTACATTCACTTATATCTACAGAAAATAAGTGTAAAATATAACTAAAAAAAGGTATTCTGGGGTTTTCTTCTTTTAAAGATTATTGTTTTTTTTTAATGAGATTCTGTTTGAGATATTTCAATACCTGTTGGTGTTTTGACAATGACACTCATACACTTCCTTGTTGGGTCAAATTCTAGAACATGTAGCAACTCATAACGCTCAGCATATGAATCCACTTGCACCTCAATATACTCAGATGTACCTCCAAGAAACTTGACACCGTAACTAGAATAAAAAGGAATGACAAAATGAAATATTATACAATACCAATGAATTTGCTTAACCTTGCTTAGTAAATTACAATTAAATTACACTGTGATACTAATTTGATTTACTTAGACTGTGGACCTTTGTTTTACTTATTCTACTGTAGCACTATAATTCTACTATGATTGCTTGTGGTGCTTTATTAGCTGTGGCATATATTCAACTGGTGACCTAATTAGACTGTGGATCTTATTTGACTGGCACTTATTCAACTGGCTGTGGCACTTATTCAACTGACTGTAGCACTTATTCAACTGGCTGTGGCACTTATTCAACTGACTGTAGCACTTACTCAACTGACTGTGGAACCTATCGACTGTGGCAATTAATTATTTGTCTGTTATATACTTATATTACTGGTGTTTTATTTGACTGATTTATTTAATAGTCTGTGACCCTTTTGACATTGACTGTGGCATAGAGCCAGGGACTCTTCCCTAGTAGTACCTACCTTGCAGCAGCTTCAACAAGTGCCTTTTCATCAGGGGATGATGCTTGGTAGTCAAGAGGGGCTTTACTATCAATGCTATCCATCCCATTCTCAGAGTCTTTGTGAACATGCACCGTATGACAAAGGCCCATGCACAACAAGAACTCATGTAACAGCTCACTCTATAAAAATTTAGTAGCATAGTAAAGTAGCATATTAATTTGGGTCTAGATTTGGTTAATTAATCTGTAATTGATTATTTAGGCCTTCATAAGACAAGCATAAACATCTAGTTTACATAAAACAATCAATTAATAATATTAAAAGAAAGTTGTCCCTTATTTACATATTTTCAGGGGCTGAATTTGATTATTGTTTAATATTATTTTTAAACCTGAAAATTATTCATTATATAATTGTTTATACCGCAAAATTCACAGAATAATTTTATATAAAAATTCCACCAAAGAAAAGGGCACTGTAACTCTAAATAAATAGACAGAATATTATTGTTTTATTTCATATTGGTTTATGTTTACAAAATTTTCAAATATGGGATTTTGCTGTTAGCAAAATTATGCGAGTTTCAATCCAGGAAAGACCTTTACGCCTGAATTACACTAGCTGGAAGGAATTTAACCTATCATAAACAAAAGCTCATCTACTGTGAGAGAGTGTCGCTTTGTCAAAGTAATTATGTTAGCATAGCTACATAGCTAATTGGAAACAGGTTTTATAGATCGGTATACGAGCAAAACAACCATCAAGCTACAAATAAACAAATTGAGAAGAGATGTTTGAAAAGGTCGTCAAGTCTTCCCAGAGCATTTACACTCAAAATTCATGATTTTGGTATGTAGCTTTCGCCTCGATAAAAAAAATTATTAAATATATAAAAATCCTTCAAAACATATATTAAATATTATTTACGTACCCTATGTTCTTTTGCGGAGTCAGTAAAGTCCTCTGGTTCTGTTGTCATTTTTAATGATACTCCATTAACATCTTCATATTTAATCCCGTCAACTGAACACTGTCGGAACTGCATGTTGTTTTCTGTTAGTGTGCCAGTCTTGTCGGTGAACATGTACTCCACTTGTCCGAGTTCCTCGTTAAGATCAGATGTGTTTGCTTTTGCTCGTTGATTTGTTGCCTGGAGAGAGAATAATTTAGAAATATAATTTTAAAGAAAAATTTAAAAAAAGCATAGTATTCTTGCTGTGGAAATAAGCTCTTTAAGACATAGGAATAAAAACTACACATCAAGGCAGTTATTTATTTGTGGAGGTTTAATAAACTTAAGAAGGTGGTATATCAAAGGAAGTTCTTTTCTGCAAGTTTTAAAAAATTGGTAAAATAAAATATTCATTAAATTAAATAATTATTAAAGGAGAATATAACGACACACCAACCTCATCATAGATATCAATATCCCATGCAAAGAACATAGACCCAGTGAATTTTTGAAGTTCTGAAAAATAAAAAAACAAAAATGTTATTTGTATAACATGCAAATCTATTTTGAAAAGAATCAAACTATAGAGTTACAAAAAAGTGTTTCTGGAAAATAAAATAAAAAATAAAATTGTTAATACAGTAGGTCAACTCTTGATTTCCAGAAAGTTTAATTTACAGAATAAATTGAAATTGTAATTATGATTAAAATGAACTGAAAAATACAAAGCTTTTGAAGCCTTACCGAGTGTCACATATAGAGATATTGGAATAATGTAGTTGAAAAGCACCAGGAATGATAGAAAAGTACCCATTACATTTTGAACCTGTTAAAAAATGAAAAAGATTTTAATTATTTTTACATAAAAAAAAAAAGAAAAACATATTTAATCAATATAATTGAATTGAAATTATGTTTATATATACAGAAAATTACATACCATTATGTACCATATTTAATCTACAGTATGTATCATTTCTAGTTATAAGGCAAAGGCACATTTAAATGACACAAACAGGTTGATGATGAGAAGAAGATTGTGTGTCAAAGTTAAAAAGATGGAAATCCTAGATCCCCATTATATAAGCCAATGCAGCATCCAGATGATCTCAATCATCTATCGTTGCCTATAATGGATCTGAGGTCACCATTTCAGTCAAACCATGGCTGTGATGTACAAAAGCACAGGAGGGAAAAAATCCCCTTGAATAGAACTTGATTTCTAAAGATCTTTTGAGATTTTTTTTCCTAGACTATACAGTTTAGAGCGAGTGAGTGGCCGAGCGGTTAAGACAGTGGAACCGTAATTACGTAGCCATAACATCGGCAAGGGTTCGAGGCTCACTTGCTCCATGGTTCTGGTGGTAGAACGAGTCTTCTCGGATAAGGACTATAAACCGTAGGTCCAGTGTACACATAGCTCATGCGCACTTTAAAGAACCTAGTACATCTTTCGAGACGAGTAGGGGGTTACCCCGGTGTACTAGTCCACACAAACACAGCCACTGTCACACACAGCCACTGTGCAAATTTGGACTGGACCGTTTTAGAGGTGTTTACCACCTGTTGGTCCAGATCCTTCACTAACTGAGTTAGTGAGAAGTCAAATAAATAAATAAATTTTGAGGTCGTTATTTGAGAAGACTTTAAGTTTTACCACCTAAACATGGTCGCAGTATCTATTGAACCTGTGCCGATATTATGACTATGGTTTAACCGCTCATTCACTTGACTTGAAAATATATGTTTCTATTTGTAAATTAAACATAAACAAAATTTATAATAAACAACTTACATCAATATTTTGATTATGATTTAACCACTCAACCACTTGACTCAATCAAAGTAGTATGCATTTCTAAAGGTCTGTCTGCACCATCAAACTAGTTTGAAAAAGGCATGATGTGCCTAAATATGGTAGTGATATGATGTCATCATGTCCATATAAGGGCACATCACATTTTTTTGTCACGGACAGTTTGATAGTGTATACAGAGCTTAACAAAAATATAAAAAAACTGACAAACAACTTACATCTATATCATAGTCGCCACTGAGAAGAGCACTTGGATAGAAATACCAATGTTTCTCTAGGTCATGCTTTGCATCGTAGGTATATTTTGCAATTGTACATATAAGAGTTTCAACGACAAGCAGAATCAACATTACTCCTAGGTATTTGTTCATTGATCTGAGAATAAGAAAATTGTTTTAAAAAGTCTTAGTCAGAAAATAGTGCTGTGATTGGTGGTAGGCATATGTACTACCATCTCCTTTTACACCACTAGCAAAAGTGCAGAGTTGACCTAGAATTGTGCACCTGGGTAGTAAGTACCCAGGGCCCAGAATTAAGGAAATGTATGGTGTAAACAACATTAACAATTAATGAGGTCAGTGAGCCACCCAAGTAAATGATGCGGAACGATTCTGTCTGAGACTGCATGTTTCCTGTGTATGTTTTTCCGGTTAGTTACTATCTTTGCTTGATATTGAATACAAAAATGTATTGTCCTTCAAAAACATGAAAAATGAAGATTAATAAAATCAGAATTTGAATAGGCCATTCTGTAGTTTAATAAAAAAATAAAAAAACAAATACAAAAATGTTTTCCTTTATAAAAAGACAAAACAAACAGTTAAATTCAACAAAAACCCCATTTTTTTCAGGTAAAGAATTTTTTTAGATCCAATTTTTCGTCAAAATGAATAACTATAATGGAACATCAAAATGGCATATTCAACAACAAAATGTGAAAACAACATTTTTTTAAGGGGGGAAAAATATGTAAATGTAAACAAAAAATGGATTTTATTTGTTCCCTTATTATAATAAATATGGTATCAAAAAAGTAAGGTTAGGTTTGATTACTTTTATTTCAAGAGATATTATTCTTGATTATAACAGGTTTCATATCATACATACAGTGGGATTGTGTTTAATTCATAAAATCATGACACACAGACACTTAAACAATACTATCATACATACATACAAAAGTACACAAACGTAGCCTAACCTTTCTAAACATGAGAATTTCTGGCCTTTGGACTTTGAGTTGAGAGCCATTTTTGTTTGTTCTCCTGTGTTTACGGCCACTCCTGAAAAAACAACATCAACTTCAATTTGAACAAATATATTATCTCATTATAAGTGCACATGATATAAAAAAATGAAAACTCTAAATCTAGAATTGTTGTTTCTTTATCGTATTTATTCGAATAAACGCCTCCCTCGAATCTCTTTTTAATTTTCATTGTGTTGTGTATTTATTTGATATTATTCTGGTTGAAATGATCATTAATGACTATCTTTTCTCTTATTCTTCTTTGATTGATCAGTTATAAACTATAATAGACTAAAATAATAAAACCAATCCATAAAGCATACAGTCATTTTGGATAGAAAACCAGTTAATATAATACAATCTTGAAATGTAATAATGAGAAAATACCGTTTTCATTTATTTAAAGTTAAATACGATAGAAAGAGAGAGATAGGCAGCCATTTTGTAGGATTCCCTGACCTGATTATGGCGAGTTGCCACCATGTTATCTTTTGTACAGCTATAGTACTGTATAATGTACAGTACAGTACCTCTATTAATAAAGCAGAATAATTTTTAATTAATTTTCCAACTTTTTAAAATTCAATAAGAAATTGATTACAATTACAATTATTCAAGAATTTAATTTTGATATTGAAAGATTTTAATTGAGAAAGCACCTGCAATCAGACTGATGTTTTAAAATTAACAGATACATTATATACAGTTTTAGCATGTGGTACAATGATGCATCACTGTATTTTGTATTATGTTGCTATGGAAACCTTTCAGATATGTATATTGAATTCTTCATTACTTTGTAGACCTACTATGAAACATACATTATTTTTTAAGTCAATCAAAGTACTGTATGTCATCTATTGATCGAGTATTTATCATTTGTTCCTGTTGCTAAGAGTGATTCTTAAGTACATAAATTGTACAGTAGTATTTTTTATTTTTTTCCAGCAAGTTTATATATTATCAATAATCAGACTTTCTTTTTCTGTACTATACTGTATCCAAAATAAATCATTAAACATGGTAAACATAATAGATTATTATTCTTGAAATGTTTCAGCAGGTGTACTAAGAAAATTGTTTATTTCTTTTTTTTTCCAGCACGTTCAGGTATTATCAATAATCATTCCATTCTTACATACTTTCTTTTTCTGTAATAACACTGTACAGTAATATTCCTGCAACGTTTCAGCAGGTGTACATTTGTAAATAAATATGACATTTACAACTCATCAAACAAGTTGTTTTATTTTTTAAATACAGTAATAACTCATAAGGTTTTATAATAGTTTTTATCCAGTTGCTAAACAGAGCAGTGAATGTACAAGAATTAAGTGACCTTTTAATAGTCTGTATATTTTGCTGAGGTTTTGTTTCTATATTGTATTGTCTCAGAGCAACACCATCTATGTATAATAATGCATGATATTATAAATGGAAATGAAAACTATAAGGCTTGTATTGTATAAAAACTGACTTCAACTAACAAGAGGCAAGCCATGATTACACGTTTCGATCTTCATAAGGCTTGTTAAAATGCTATTTCATGCAATGGTCATCATTTCAGTATTAAGCTCTGTCCACAAATAGTTTGACAAAAAAAGTATGATGTGCCCAAATATTGTAGTGATATGACATTACCATGTCCATGGGCACATTGTTTTTGTCACATAAATAAGACCTGAATTAGTTTATTGCCAATCTGAGTATCTAACACCCCTAATATTTATAAAATGTTGTGGCCATATCAAATACAGCAATACTATTATGTAGAGAGCTAATGGTGAAGGGAATTCCTGGTAATACCAATACATTCATTGGGACACCCCTATAAGGAAACGAGGGGAAATATGTTTTAATATATGGAAAATGGCTATGGACAATTTTAGGTTGTTGGTATAGTCTCCTGTGAATACAGTATTCACTTTCACTTTTACTTTCAACTTTATTCACATTATACAAACAGTACAATATGTGAAAAGGAGCCAAAAAATATTTGATTTTGACTCCTGTCACAAAAATAAATTAGTCAAAATGTATAAATTTTGATCTAACAACAATAATTCAATAAAAAAGAAACAACAACTATATAAAAGAAATAGAGTAAACAAGGGCTAACCTTAATGTTTTTGTAAAAGTAAACATTTAACTTCATTTATGAATTTAAATCTTGAAGAGGTACATTTTATAGCTAAAGACAATGGGGTCTCAAATTTGTCCCCTTAATAGGGGTTCTAGTTTTTAGTCTGTACACCTTTTCAATTACACAACACTGTTGAGGTACAGTAAAATGAGAAACTTTGTCATGTGCCTTTACTGTTTGAAAAACCATTTTTTTGTTCAAATTCTTTTGTTAAATTTAAACAGAAAGTAACAAGATTAATACATAATGATAATTTAGTTTCACTTTAATTCAACAATTACCTAACCAGTATATAGCATGTGTTAAAGATATTAGTTTCACCGCTGATGTCCTATATATAATCATTATTAAAATGGTTTAATTGTTATTGCAGAAATATTATTGATAAGTTAACTTTTTAATCAACTATTAATGAATATTTCATCAGTTTGACATCATTAAATCATGTAAGTATGAAACAATTGCTTTATAATTTGATAATGATATGTGTCACTGTCAATCATCTACAGGTTTCAGATATAATAATTGGTTAATGCCGTATCCGGATATTCACCCTCTGGACATTTACCCCCGGAAAACTACCCCCTGACAACCACCACCTGGACCACTACCCCCTTAGGACAACTACCCCCTTAGGACAACTACCCCCTTAGGACAACTACCCCTTTAGGACAACTACCCCTTTAGGACAACTACCCCTTTAGGACAACTACCCCTTTAGGACAACTACCCCTTTAGGACAACTACCCCTTTAGGACAACTACCCCTTTAGGACAACTACCCCTTTAGGACAACTACCCCTTTAGGACAACTACCCCTTTAGGACAACTACCCCTTTAGGACAACTACCCCTTTAGGACAACTACCCCTTTAGGACAACTACCCCTTTAGGACAACTACCCCTTTAGGACAACTACCCCTTTAGGACAACTACCCCTTTAGGACAACTACCCCTTTAGGACAACTACCCCTTTAGGACAACTACCCCTTTAGGACAACTACCCCTTTAGGACAACTACCCCTTTAGGACAACTACCCCTTTAGGACAACTACCCCTTTAGGACAACTACCCCTTTAGGACAACTACCCCTTTAGGACAACTACCCCCCGGACAACTACCCCCCGGACAACTACCCCCCGACAACTTACCCCGGACAACTATCCCCGGGACAACTACCCCCTTAGGAGAACAACCCCCTTAGGACAACGACCCCCTGGACAACTACCCCCTGGACAATTACCCCCTAGGAACAATTACCCCCTAGGAACAATTACCCCCGGACAATTACCCCTCCCCCCGGTAATTACCCCGCGGACAACTACCTCTGACACAATACTTCCCCGTAGGACAACTACTTCCTGGACAATACTCCGAGGGCAAATAATCTTTTAGGACAACTACCTCCGTAGGACAACTAACCCCTGGACAACTACCCCCGGACAATTACCCCCTAGGAACAATTACCCCCTAGGAACAATTACCCCCTGACAATTACCCCCCCGGGGAATTACCCCCCGGACAACTACAGTACCTCTGACACAATACTCCTCGTAGGACAACTACCTCCTACCTGGACAATACTCCGAGGGAAAATAATCTTTTAGGACAACTACCTCCGCAGGACAACTAACCCCTGGACAACTACCACCCAGAAAACTATCCCTTTAGAACAACTACCCCCCGGACGGACAACTACCACCCAGACCATTCAACAACCTGACTCTGCAACAGTGTATAATAGGAATTAATAACTATATTTTAATTCGTTACTTTGACGAATTACTATTCATTATTGTAAACAAAAGTAAAAGATTGAACATAAATATAGCCTGGTATAAACTGAAGATTGTCACACATGATCATAGGATAGTCGAACGTATTATATAGTACTCCCTGTATTTACTGTAAAGACTGGGTTCGCTAATAATAATAATAATTTTTGCGTCAGGACAATGCTTCGATAACCACTGGTTCACTCACCGAATAAACGGCGATCTTTAAATAAATTCCCCTCAAATAAACGGTGACCATGTCACTCCCATGAAACATCATATGGAATAATCGGCATCTATTTCCATTAGATTATACCCCCTCCCATTGAATAAACAACTTTCTTCCAATAAATGTCCACCTAAAAACCACCTAAACAATAAACAGCCCAGGCCGTTTTTTCAATAAATACGGTACTTTAAATCTAGCACATCTAGGGTCTAGCGTGCTGTTAAACAGAATAATCGGTTAAAAACGGGTGTTTCAAACTAGAGACCCGAGACCAGAGACCAGAGACCCGAGACCAATACAAAAAGGGAGACCCACGTACGAAAAGGGAGACCCCACTATACGAAAAGGGAGACCCCACTATACGAAAAGGGAGACCCCACTATACGACGAAAAGGGAGACCCTAATATACGAAAAGAGAGACCTAAATATACGAAAAGGGAGACCCAATTATACGAAAAGGGAGACCCAAATATACAAAATGGGAGACCCAAATATACGAAAAGGGAGACCCACTATAAGAAAAGGGAGACCCCACTATAAGAAAAGGGAGACCCCACTATACGAAAAGAGAGACCACACTATACGAAAAGGGAGACCCTAATATACGAAAAGGGAGACCCAAATATAGGTCTCCCTTTTCGTATTGGGTCTCGTGTCAGGTCTCTGGTCTCGGGTCTCTAGTTTCGAAACACCCGTTAAAAACAGATGATTTCATTTTTATGTCTACTTTTGGATTGGGGAGGGGGCGGAGTAGTTGACCGGGGGTAGTTATCCTAAGGGGGTAGTTGTCCTAAGGGGGTAGTTGTCCTAAGGGGGTAAACATCCGGGGGTAACTGTCTAGGGGGTAGGTGTCCTAGAACCGGTTAATGCACATACAGTAAAATAAAAATGAAATCACAACAAAAAACATGAATTTTATTTTTGGCTGCACCTGGCAATTAAAAATACCAATCAATTGGATGTTGGAATGCAATTTAACCAGTAAATATTTGCTTAAGTACTATAGCAATGAAGAATTATTTATTTAGTTATTTGGAATTACACCATTAGATCGGTGGCACACTTAGCAAAAAGGTGCATTCTTCACAATAACAATATAAAATATAACAATTAATGAATTACATACAGAAAAGTATAAAGGCAAAAACAACTATCAACCCCTTTTTGTAATTAAATTCTCCATTCATCTATCATTATATAGAGTTAAGTTTTCTTAAAATTTCAGAAATTGGAAAGTAGACTTCTTCGTAATTTGAGAGTGGTGACAATATTTTTGTATTCACAATTACACTTCAAGAGAATATCGCTTATACAAGATAGAAACTTAAGTCTTTAAATTCACAATTAAGTTGTAGCACCCCAATAAACATAATTTTTGGCCATCGATAGTTTTCAATCTACGGAAGTATTTCATACGAAGAGCGTTATGGATCTCGTTAATTGGAGACCAACCAAGCTCTCCATATAAGGCGGCACAGGGTGTATTTCGAGGTGCTTTTAAGATATAATGCGCCATTTGGAGCCGGAGACGCTCTAGTCTATATATCTATTCTACTTAAAGAGCACCATACTGAACAACCATAGTTGATAGATGGGAGAACTGTCTCTACAGAGTATCCCCATAATATACTCTGTTAAATTTATCTAAGCTACTGATAATTGATTTAACGTACGCTATTAATCTTTGACCCATTTTTATAACATTCTCAATTTATGGTCATTTAATTTACGAGAAATACTGAATGTACACCGAGATATTTATATGATTCAGTTTCAGATATAAAGCCAATTTACCTAATTTCCATTGTCTTACTTTATCAACATGTTTACTGTATAAAACAAAGAATTATTACACTCACTTTTGTTTACAAAGTCGGTGGGCTTGCATGCTGGAATAATGCTTTAGAGTTTAGGGTCAATATTTTAAATGCTATTTATACAATTAAAAAAATAATCTGCTTACCAAATACATATTTTACATTTTTCAATCTGGCACCTCTTAGCAAAACATTCTCTGGGCTCAATGGGCTAGAAAAAAACAACAAACAACAACAAGGAAACAATTAAAATCAAGGAAGTATAAAATCAGTCACCAAATTAAATAATAAAATGTTGATTTTTATTACAAGTACCATATAAAAAAAGTTTATTTTTGTGTTTACAACAAGTACTATTATTTTCAAAATTGGACTCACATTGAGAGGTTTTCAAAATGCATTTTTAAAATGGTATGATATATTTTGGGACCAGTAATTTCGGGAAATGTACTAGTTTTGTGGAAGAAACTCGTAATTTCTAGTATTTGACTATTTTTGTGGAAGAAACTCAATGACTTACTATACTGTCTCTTGTCTATTTGGTGAAAACGTTTTCATACGTCCGATGAATTTGTAAAGATCAGTGTGCGGCTGCTCACACTCAATAACACCTTTAAATGAGTTGAGGCTCTCCACATTTTGTAAGAGGGCAGTGACCGGGAGAGAACGATGCATCTAAATAAAAAAATTGTTTTTTAAATCGTATTCACAGAAAATTGGCAGCAAAAATCTCTGATAAATGAGTTATCTTAGAAAAGCAGCCAATCCCATAGCATTTATAGACTCAAATATGTTACAGTAGGCGTGGTTCCCAATTCAATGAAACGTAGGCACTACATAAGTCAGTTGACCAATAACAAGCAACAGTTCCGATGATCCATTGCATCATGAGTCAGATTACTAAAATGAGGCTTACATCCTTCATCGTTGCATTGTGTGTGAACCAACCATAAGGAGATGCCATCAGTACCCAAACAATAAATGTGTCCCTTAATAGAAGTGTCTCCTGAAAGGCGTAGTGTTAAAGCATATATTTTGCTCCATAAGGGGACACATTCATCACTCAACAAAGGGTCGTCTTAATATGGGTGTCCCCTGTGCCATCTGGGAGAACAGTTTTTTTTTTACTGAAGAGGTCACCCAGTATAAAGAACAAATAAATAGATGTGCTGTAGCTGTACAGTATATTTTGCTCCTTGTTTGTTTCAAGGGAATAATATTATAGTAATAGGGGTGTCATAGGGGTTCTACTAATACAAACTAAATATCCCTACAGACATAATAAAATGTAGGTCAATATTAATTTTCATTGGCCAGTCTTATCAATAAGAACTTTCATTCATCACTACTCAATTTGGAGATTCAATTCAATGACTATATTGATTATACTGACCATTTTGCTGGTCGAGTCATTTGTGTTCATTTTTCTTATATGGTGTATTGTGTGCAGGTAATAGCATATTTAGTTTGTATGACCAACGACAATTACTGGAATATCAATATCAAATATTAATAATATAGTGCGTGCATTTCAGAATATATTATAATGGCCAGCACTTTCTTCTTTTTACAATTCATAATCAAACTCTGCATTTGTTGACATTTATTTTAATTTGAGATAATTATCAGTTCTATGTAATTGAAAAAAAACCTCTAATTTAATGTGTTTATACACCATCCTTTTATGAATGTTATTGTTATATAATGTGAATAATATTATCAAAATGATTTATGTTGTGAACCATTGTGTCAAGTGTATTAAAATAATATTGTCTCACTGAAAAAATATTTTTGTTGAATGCCATTTAAATGTCACATTTAGTTATTCACTTCAAACCAAACATTGGATCAAAAGAAACAGTAGTAATTTATAGAAAAAATTGTCAAATTGACTGGATTCATTCTGGAAGAAGGTTTTTTTTATTTAATTTAACAGTTTATTGTTTTTTTTAACAACATTATGTTTTTAGTTTTTATTTATGGAAGTGATTCACATTTTTTAAAACTGTGAAATGCCTATTCAAAGTCTTTTATTATATTCTTCATTTTTCATGTTTTCAATTTGAAATAATTTTTATAATTAAATCTACTTTAAATATAGTTAGCATTATAAATGATTTCTACAGATCCCTTGCTACTGGCCAATGTCCTACTTTCTGTGTGGTCTAAAGCCCTGTCTACATTATCAAACTTTATGTGACAACAAATTGTGCTATGCCCATATATGGACAATCATGATGATGTCATATCACTACCATATTTGGGAATATCACTACCATATTTAGGCACTTCATACTTTTTTGGTCAAACTAGATTGATAATGAAGACAGAGAAGTATTAAGTTGCAACGTTGTCTATCCCCATGGCAACATTGATGCATTACTTGTTAATTAACCTGGAATACAGGTAAGAATGTTAATCAACATACATAAAGGTTGCCTTGGCAACTGAGGATGCTATTTAGCTAAATACAAAATAACGACGATAATCGTTACATAAAATACAACTGGATACAAAATAATATTATATATATATATTATAAAAATTTATCAGACACTTTCCCTGCACTGGTCGACATTTTGTAAAAATAATGGGATATATAAATAAACTCTGAAAACATTTCATCTTCTTCTTCTGTGGCTAATTACGATAAAATATACAATAGTATATGTTACAGTACAGTAATTAGTACACAATGTACAACCAAGGCAATTTATATATTATATAACCGCTTGCGCTGATGAAGGGCTAGTGTTGCCCGAAAGCTTTGCTAACTTTTCTGGCTGTTTTACTTTATCATTTGATCTAGCTTTTCACTTCTTTTTTTTTGTATCTCGACCATTGAGATCCAGCCACTGATACCCAAAGCATTGTCATTATTTCAGTATTTTGCCTTTGGATTTATATAAAACACAGTGAGAGAAAAGTTGAAAGAAATGAAAATATTCTGACAATAAAACATTAAGTATTTGTTTAGTAACACACCTACTCCTAAAGTAAATAGATAATGTTATCTTATCATGTATTCAAACAAAACCAACCACTGCCATCTTGATTTGTCAAACAAAGACCATGGCAAAAAGTCAGCATTATGATTTGAGAAGAGTACTGTAATATGTACAAAATAAACTAAAGTTTGATTAGGAGTGTCACATTATTCATTTGTATGGGCTATGATGAAACAAAACTAACTAAACAAATTCTTGACATTGAATGGAATTATTCATTATCATTTACAAATGTCACATGATAGGAACCATTATTTAGTAGCCTGTGTGTTAATTATTAATATGATCTTAAATATTATACATATTACACAGAAGGTTCTGGGTTTGGTTGAGGCAGCTTTTCCTCATTCTCATACTGTAGATTTCTTCTCTAAGATAATTCATTTAACATCACTGGGTGGTTTACATTCTACAAATTCTTTGCTTGCCATATTCATATTAATTCTAATTAAAATTATAAATGATACTACTGTACATAATAAATGTTCCTACCTTGAGATTTGTTTCTCCATCTAAATTAGCTGTGGTTACGTAGCATTCTCCTTCAGGATTTTCGGAAGACAGCACTATCATGTCACATGGAAATTCATCATTTAATTTGCAACGGACAATATCCCCAACCTACAGATGATAATATTAAAGAGTAAGTTTCTGAACCCATTATCACTTTTTATAATTAATATCTCAAAATTCAGTCACTCCAAAGTGATTTGCAGTACAATATAATACTACTGTTTTTAATTTTATATTTTTAACCTAAAATCTAAAATGTGTATATATATACTTTTTTACTAGTGCTTTTCATAATTGTACCAAATTTGTATATTAGGGACTTTACGAAACACGATGGGTAGGGGAGGATGACGAATATCCTGTCCTCACCTGTATTGTGGCACGGTGATACAGCATAGGCCTAAACGCCGCTTTTAACCCAATACAAATTTTGTTTCATAAAACAATTAAATTAGAAGTTCAAATATTATTTAGAGTTTTGAAAATTCCACGTTTAAAATGTAATTTTAGGTTATATATAAATTATTTCTAGTTGTTCTCCGTAAACGGGAAAATGGCAACTTTAGCGTCCTCAAAAAGTTAAGACGACGGAATTTCACACTAAGGTCCGCCCACTTTGATAAAGAATGCATAATTTATTCATGAGCACCATCCTGTGGCTTCCCGTCGAGTTTCGTAAAGTCCCTATTATAAAATAAAGACTCATTGAGTCATAGTGACCTAAAGTTGGATCGCCTTTGTTTTTGTTGATTTTGTTGGTAAAATAAATAAATAACTCAATCATTCCTCTTCTTAATAGTGTGCTATTGCATTGGTACAGTAGATGAGAGGAGCTGGTGATTTAACCTAAAGATGTTGGACATGTCTTCCAGACCACTAGACCATGCACATGTGGGCTTGGTGGTCATGTTTGAGAAGTTACTGCATTATCCAGGTACTGTAAGTCTTAGGTTAGCTAAGTTCAAAAGGATGTACTAAAAGCACCTAATCAAAACCTTAATAGGGCTTAAGAGGATGTTTATTTTTTTTTTAATCTAGAAGAATCAACATGAATTCACAGTCTAAGCATACTATAATAACACATAAAATGATAATATTTTGTAGAAAGTTCACAAGAACTAAAAATGAAAAACTTAGGCCTAAGTACTGATTGGCCATTTTTTATTGGCTACATCTATCAGACTGAACGTTTTAAACAATTAAAGACAGTCCCGATAATGAACAGAATGAGTATATATACTGGACTTTTACTATAATTCCAATCTCATTTCGTCTACCGTTTCCGGATGCGAAAGCTCACTATACTAAATTTACATTTGTGTTTTAATTAAACTAGATAGGTACTGTAATAAGCAGTTTGAGTTAGAATGTATGTAAAGAGTCTATTATTGTTTCATATCCTCCATAAGTCTAAACTAGGAAAAGATTATTGGAAGTTCATACTGTACCCGAATATCACTTGATCGTGTATCAACAATTTCCCCATCACGAATAACTCTCATTGGTCGATTATTGACCTCAAAATCAGCTTGATGCCTCAACCAATCCTCATAGCCCTGTGTATGCAAAAAAAATATCACAAAATATAAAATTCTAAAATTCATTCATTACAATTATAGCTTGAAACTTAACTATGGAGAAACAGGTAACTATGTGACTAATGGAATTTCTTGAAAAATGAAAGCTTAAAGGGGAAAGAAGATTGGAAAGGAGGGGCATTATTTAAATATAAGTTTATTTATTTTATTATCTACAGTATGGTAAACAATGCTTTTATCTTTCATCCTTTTTATTTTACTTGTTTTTCATTACATTTTGTGATGACTCACAATGAGTTTTCCCATGTACTGTATTATATTTTGTATTTGATTGATTTTCGCATCAACTAACCTGTTTTATTCCTGTAACAGAGATGACAAAAACCAATGGAAGAACACTTGTTATTGGACTGACTGGACTATCTATAACAAACTATAAAAATAAAGAAATGTTGTTATCACTTTCAATTCATATGAAAATAAATTGATTTTCATATAATAAATTAATATTGAAACCAGTTTCATGTTTGATAACATCATTCTCCTCATGCTATAAAATACTTTAGACTAGCTACATAACAGTCCCGACTTCCGAGTCTCCATGGTCATAATAATGATAATTTATATGCCCACTGTCTGAAAACCGCACCCAATCATGCCCTTTCACTATTGGTCCGACAAACACCAGATGCTTAATACTGTAAGTTAATTTAGGTGCATGTGGTACTTATAGAATGTGCCACTGTATGTGGTGGTTTAATATTATCCTGTACTACAGGTATAGTATAACATAATTGCTCTATTGTTGGGAAAAGGCCAATTTTGGTTTATCCACTTACATTATGGCTAAGCACAAAGTTCAGATTATTGTAATAATTTGATGTAATTCCCATTATTATTGCAATCAGTTCATAATGCATTTTTTCTATACAATACAAGGTTAAATTAACAATGTAAAATCACACAAACTGTCTAAAGGAATATAAAGCTTGACATACAGTACAGTGTACAGTATTATTAATTTAGGGAAAACAACCCTTATATTTTCGACACAACAAACATAAATTAAGTACCCATCTTTGTTAAGATTCATAATTTATTAAATACATTGCATATTGAAATAAAGCGCATAATAATTGGCCTACTGAGTGTATTATTCATGATATGAAAGTGCTGGTACATAATAAAAAATAATGCTGAAATCATTGTATAACTTATAAGTTTTAATACTGCAAAATCAATTCCAATGTCATACCATTCATGTCAATTTGTTAATATTGTCTCTAGTCTGTTTTCATCCAGTGTACAGTAAATTTCAATGCAGTAAATATTTTCATGACAATTTGTTTAAATTGGAAAATGTGTTGGCATGGCAGAGGGAAACAAATTTTGTTTAATATTTTGATTGTATTGTGTGTATTTTTAGGACTTTTATTCACTGAAATGGTGAAAATAATTGAACACATTTATGAATGTACTCTTGTACACTACAGTAACCGCACATAAAAAAATAATTTCAGGAAACGGAAATTAAATTCAAATTTTATTGTACTAAAAAAGAAAAGGGAAAGTATAATACCATTTTTAATATTTGTGTTTCCTTCTTTGTAACCTTGGTGTGTTAAATGTATACAAGTTGCCAAGTAAACTCTAATACTGTACATACTGTACTGTACAAGAAACTATCATGACAGTCAGTAATAATAGAGTATCACGGTGCTGACGTCAAGACGGTACGTGGCGCTTCTTGGTTGCGCAACCAAAAATGCGGTTAACCTGTCCGAGTACAGTAACTCCAAGGTCACCAATGGTTTGGAATAGGCTTATTGAAGTAGTCATTTCAAAACTTAATAATTTTCAATAAAAACAAACTACAATTTCAAAAGATCACTAAATATTTGTTTTTAATAATCTATTTATTCTTTAACTGTACAGTTTAAGTTAAAAAAAATCAAGTTAAGATACATAGTTTGATAGAAATACAGATCTTTACAGTTTATCAACATAGTAGCGTTGAAAGCATTTTTTGGTTGGCTCGCAACCATGCAGCGCCCTCTATCATTGTGACATCAAACCGTGATACACTATAGTTAAGTCAAGTGAATAATAATTGATAATTTACCTGTAGTAATGCAACGATTAAAAAATAGAAGTTTGCAATTCTTCTAAACTGTTCAAAAAGATTCTTTGGTAGAAAATTTAGTAAGGTGTACTGAAAAAGAAAATAAATATTTATTATTATTACGTTATAAAATGCAAACCATAAAAACAAACCTGTTTTATGCATGTGTATGTTTTTTTATTATTTATTATTTGCATTTGCTGTGTGTACAACTAAATACTGTACAGAACTTTTTTCTTGGTAGAACTAGCTTTATTTAAGTTTAAGTGGATTTATATTTTTTCACATAATATTTTACAAAGTATAAATTGTTGCCATAAATAACTGACTGATTGAATTGATCAAAATTCAAAAAAAAAAAAAAACATTCCTCCATTAAAATTGCAGTTTTGCTAGACCCAAATACTGGTACATCATTTCATTATAATTTATTTTGGTCTATTTCAGTATATACAAAAAAAAAATGAATTTCCAATGGTGTAACTGTACGAAACATTTCCTTTATAAAGAGAAACACACACATTGCTTTATGAAGGCATTCAATATAAGTTTTCAATTTCAATTAAAAATGTATGAATAGTCATTTAAAAATTTATTTTTAGGGGTGTGGTATGGTTTGATGAGATTAAACTTTGTACTTTCAACCCTTCATTACCATGAGATGTACACAGTACATTATTAATAATAATATTAATGAACATTCTTTGTGGTATATACGTTTCCGTATATTTAAAAGGAAACAAAAATTTTTTTAATAATCACTATAACAACAGATTGAAAAGACTTTAAATAGAAATGTTTAGTTATATTGTAATAAAGTGGAACACTTCCTGAAAATTAGTGAGAATTTATGTTTTAACATAACAACAGAATCTATGAATGAATCCCCATATCTTAGCAGACAAAATGTTGAATATGGAGTTTCCCTGTCCGATTGTTCGTTTAGTTTTAAATTTCATTTGTGATAGAAAACAATTTGTTAATATTAATGGTGTTAAGTCAGAAATTGTAACCTCTGACACCGGTGTTCCTCGGGGTACTGTCAACGAACTTGTATACGGCCGATTACAGATCTTTAAATGATGAGCTTTGCCCCGTTGTTAAATTCGCTGATGACACTAGTACTATTGGTCTCATAGTTTCAAACAATGATGAAAATTATCGTAGCGAAATACAAAGATTTGTTAAATTTTGTGACGATAATCATCTCCAAATAAATGCATCAAAAACAAAGGAGATGATCATTGATTTTAGGACTAAACACATAAATTTAATTTTCAACCAATCACTATCAAAGGTAAAGAAATTGAAATTGTTGACCAGTACAAGTACTGTATCTAGGAATTGTTTTCAATGATAAACTGAGTTGGGGAGACCATATAGACTTCATCAGCAAAAGTTAAATCCCAGAATGTATTGTATGAGAACTTTATATAAATTTAACTCCTGTGATTTGATGTTACTTTCGTTCTATAGATCCGTTATATGTAGTGTTTGGACGTACTGCCTCTCCTGTTGGGCTGATAATGTTACCGGAGGGAATAAAGGACGCATTGAAACTTTCATCCGTCGGGCTGGTAAAATGATTGGTCTGGAACTGCCTTCCTTTACCGTTGTGCACCTACCTACAGTAGAACACCTCCAGAAAAATTTCGAACGCATTGAGTCGGATGCCTCTCATCCTCTCCACAAAGTGATCATAGACCAACTTAATCCAAGTGGTAGATTGAGGCTCCTCAGTGTGAAAACAAATTGATTTGCTAAATCCTTTATTCCCTCCGGTATCATCCAGTACAACAGGAAGTCAAGAAGATAATTTTATCTTGTAATTTTTTAGATGTTTTTATATGAATGGTTTTATGCTATATTTGTTTTTATTGTGTTTTCTTTGTTATTATGACGAGCAATGAATTTCCTTTTTGAGGATCAATAAAAGTTATCTTATCTTATCTTATCTTATGGAACTGAGTAAAGACATGACAGGATTCCAATTCTCAACATAATTTCTACCATAAACTCCTATTCACACTGCTTTTTCCATATTGAATTAATTGTAAGGCCAAGCCATTCAAACATGTATTTTGGCTGGATAGTAGAACAATAAATATACTTAGTTTTTAATGCACAAAAGTCAAACAACCACACTTAATGTACTGTAACCATTACTGTACTGAACAACACACATAATACAAAATTGGCCAATCAAATGGTAAATATATCTTCAAGTGTGTAAAATTTGTATTTTGAATTACACAGTACAATCTTTGGATACCTCTATTCAGACCTATTGAAAGGAGACACACCTATTGACACTGTCCCGTGAAAGTAACACTATGGCTAAACCTCTATTTACAGTACAGTTAGGTAAAACTCAGTATAAGGAGATATTTTGTTCGGTCCCAAAGGTGTCCCTTAAAAACAAGGGTTCTAATGAGCTACAGAAAATGTATCACGTTTGTGTCATGACATAACGGGTCCACGTTATGAAAGAAAATGATAACGGTGATATGTTGGAACGTTCCCATACAGTATGAGGGCGTAGTTGTAGAGTAGTTCATTATGGTACAGGGGTGTTCTAGGAACTTTTTACTTTTATCTAGGTATAGCTAGACACGAAATAGACTAATTATACCTTTGATGATATTACTGTATTATCAGGAAACTTTTGTGGAATGTATACAAAGTCTTCAACAGGTGACCGGTTGCCTATCAATACTGTTCTATTCTCAGGGACATCTTTTTCAGTTATTCCCTAAAAAAAAATAAAAATTATAAACATTGATTATAAACAAAGGTGCACACAATAATTAAAAGAGAGGAAATTTGACTCAATCATCATACGCGAGGACATTCACATTATTTTCTGGTTATCTGTAGTGTGTATAGATTGTAATATGTCATAATAACAACAAATTTATATTAAATAGGCATATCACCTTAGTGAGGATGGCTAATCCTATAATGGAACTGACCATTAATCGAACACACTAATACACTCAAACATTCAGAACAAATACTGTATCAGTAAGTAATCTGTACAAACAGTAAAATTGTATTTTGTACTTAAATATAATAAAAATTAAATGAAGTTTTTTTTACTCATAGACCAATAATTCTGAAAGCCTCATTATTAAAATACACACAGTAATTATTAATGCTGTATAAAATGTCAAATTTTATTTGTTATTAAACATTTTAAAGAGGGTAACCCTAAAGAGAATTACTGTATGCTGACAAACATATAAACATAAAAAACATAAGAAAAAAACAGATGAACTATATTAATATTAAAATGTTGTTAAGCCAACTCTATCGCCCGTATTCTTAAACCGGACTTTAGTCGTAGTTCGAGCTAAAACTTAAAAAATGACGGCATTTTAATTCATAAACCGAACTTCAACTAAATCGCCGACTAATTCAGGCCAACCTCGACTAAATCGAGACGGATTTTGATCGATTTTTTTAGTCCTGGAGGGGGCAGGCTAAATGGTCGACTAAATGGTTTTTAAACGATGTTTATAAAAAACGTAACAGTCATTGAGTTGTTATATTGGCCAGATATTGAAGAATGAAATATCTATATTTATATTAGCTTAATTAAATATACATTGGTATAAGTTATAATAATGAAAATCATCTTTATTTACAACTGTATACAAATTACATTATTTTCTTCGCGTACTGTAAGTCCGACTTGAACTAGGTCACGCCATAGCGACAATGGGAGATGCGGCAATTCACCACGCGATGGAATGTTTAGGGGGCCTAGCGCTTTCTTGTCACGCTAGGAAGTGCGTGGTTCGTCGCGATCATACTTTGTTGGAGGCCTAGAAAATATGAAAGTTACCGTACCGCCATGGTTCCTAAATATATTTTGAAGATTTTGTTTGTTGTTAATTAAAAGTACTTCACTGTTAAATTAATACTGATCTTGTTCTAATAATTAACGATTAAAATTATTTTTCATGTATATAGTCCTGATGCGTAAAAAGTTTTGTAAGAAAATGGAAAGTGATATCAATGCGCAAAATTTCGTCTGCTCCTCAAATACTCTCTTGTCATTGGCCAATGTTTAGCCTTTGGTACCCAGACGTGTGCAACTCATCTAAAAGCTCGACTTCATTAAGTCGAACTGCAAACTTCGACTACTTCGTTTTTGCATCGAATTTGAAGTAATAGCTCGAACTACGACTTTTTCAAGTCGAACTTTGAACTACGACTAAAGTCCGGTTTAAGAATACGGGCGTATGGATACCACCACAGATACAGTACATGGAATACACTAAACTGATATCTAATAAATAAATAAACCACAGAAATAGTTTATTATCCAGTTATCAAGTCCATTGTATTCATTATCACCAAGAAGACCAATTAATTAAATTATTCATGACAATTGATATTGTATTAATTGCAATGCCAGCATAACTAACAATAGCAATTTAATGAATGGATAGGATTATAAACACTGTGCACATAATTAGCATTAATTAATTTAAAAAAAATCATACCACCTATCTTTACTGGTCACAAATTACTATTGTAGTGTAAACTCGGAAATGATTTGGGTATGGGTTTGCAATAAAGTGTTTTTTATTTCTCGGTCATACATACTCATATCATAGTATCAGTAATTGATAGGCATATTAAAAGTATAACTAACAAAATCATTGTTATGGCAAAGTACAATACACTACAGTACAAATACATGTATCATTACACAGTGAGATTGATTAATGAAAATACAATGATACTATCAATGATAGTTCTTAGACAGCTCATTAACATAAAACAAAACAAGTCTATTTCTAGTACTGTGCCGCTACCATCTTCGGCTATCAAAATTGATCATATTGATTATAAGTACAGAATCGGCAAGATCTCAAGGTAATGTTCAATTAGCTTAAAATAAACACACTATGGGAAAATTTGCAATAAAGGGATCATTTGGGTTAGTGTAAATTATTGTCTCGGGTCATTTTATTATTGCCATGGGTCATTAATTACAAAGAGGAAAGAATCAATTTAAAGAAATTTACCACTGTACCAAATTTAAAGTCTGAGAACAGCCTGTAAGTTTGTACCATAAACTGGGTTATTTAGTACATAGGACCTCCTACAGTAACCAAAGGTGTTTTCGTGTTGATTTTATGACTTGTGGTGGGCTTGCTTTAACCACTTTGTTGAGTAAACAAAGGAAGATGTTATAAACTGACAGTCATACAATTTACTGTATTTAAACACATGATTTTGATGGTGTAAAATGCCTGATTGTTCTATAATCAGATATCATATAACAGATTTCCAATATAATAATGTCATGACTTAATTGTAAATAACCTTGAAGGATTTGGACAAATCCGAAATTTTAATTCATAAATAAATCTACAAAGGACATTATTCCTCCGCCATTATTCACTGAATAAGTTGATTACAATGGACCTAAAGGTACTGTACAGTAGTTGGCCTAGTTCATACTGTACAGAGATACTATACAGTAACATATCTATGGTCTGTGTTATGTATACATATATAACCGAGTAAACTTTTACCGGTGGTCACTTTAATCACATTTTTTATACATGGTAGTACCTACTGTACTGTATACAGTACTTTAATTGTATAAAAGAGCCTGTTGTTGCTGCTTAGCACTAAACAAACCGTTTATTATATCATTTTTAGTCTGCATATTTTTGCTAAATTTATGTTCCTAAGTTACACACTAGGATTTGTACTTTTTATTCTGCAAAAAAAGGGATAAAGTTGATTATGATGGGTTATTTTATTTTTAAATACAGTACCTGTTTTGTCCTCCTGAAAAAATAAATGTTTTAAATAATTTTTTTTTTTCATATTTGAAATGTAATAGTTATTGAACACTTTGACGAGAAAATGGATCAAAAATAAATTAATTACCTGAAAAAACTGCCAGCCAATGGGTTTTTGGTTGAATTTAACTGTTTATTTTGTCATTTTGAAAACATTATTTTTAATGTTTTTTTAACAGAAGCAATTAACTTGGTTAAAACTACAAAATGACCTATTTAAAGTCTGATTTTCATGTTGTTGGGAGACATCTTTAATGAATGAATAACATTTCGCGTTTCTAGTTCAGTATTCATTTATTCATGGTCAAACCATGGAGGTATAACCTCCATGGTCAAACACAGTAAAATATGTACATGGTTTGACATTATTTTTTTTTGTCTAAAGTTTAAAAATTCACATAAAATTTAAAAATATGAAATGAGTTTAAAAAAGGTTAAAATTTGGTAAAATACAAATAAAACATATCATTTAAAATACAGATAAAATACATCGTTTAAAATACAAAACACAAGCATGATGATGATTGGTGTGTGAAAATGGTATAGTACAGCATAAAATGATAGGCCCCATCACAAGGCCTAAAAAAACTGAGATCCCTATCTCTATATACTAGGCCTCAGTAACTGAAAAATACAGGGAATTGTAAAAACATTTGCCTGTTTTAATTTTGAGATAAAATATCTGGTTCATTATACTACTCTCTTTGCCCTTTTGTTTTAAGTTTTGCCTTCAATTATTTATTCCTTGAGCAATGACTGGCCATTAAATAAAACACCTAGGCTAGGCCCTTCCTACCACCAAGCCAAGTTCAGTACGCACACAACCACCACACTAAGCCATGGTTAATAGCCCGCGGTGCTTAATTGACACTTCGTTGATTCTCTCTCTGGGGATACTTAGCCTGGATTTCCCTCTTTTACAATCAAGCGTAGCCTACAAACTATGCACTTACTAAAGTATCTGTAATCCACCTATAAACCGAAGCCATCCTTCGTGTATTTCTCCTGACATTTAGATGTTAAATCCCAGTTCTAAAAATTACTGAAATGAATTTTCAAAAGCATAAAAGAAGAAGACAACACTACCAACAAATACCGGACTTTGTACAGGGAGAGATAGATAACGGTCTACAAAAGGTGATTCACACTGCTGAATTAGATTTTACAATGTTTACTTCCGGCTAGATACCAGCGTGTGTAGTGTGTACGTCAGCTCAAAAAGAAGTACAGCTTTACTATGAAGAGCGACCCCAACTGCAACCAATAACTAAAACTTTTATTCACAAATGCGGGTAGTTAAACACACTGAAATAAAACATATATATGAAATTAAAATAAAATTGGGCTTAAATCTTTCTAACTAATTATTAATAATGCTAGAGATTGGATGCTAAACGTTGTAGTCCAGATCCCTATGTATTTGTGTGCAGATCGTGGGGAAACAGTGGGGAAAGTGTAAACATTTTTTTTAAATTGTGTTTTATGAATATTTGAATCATGCTGGTTTATAAAAACCCATGTTGTCAAATTTCTAAAATTCATCTTTAACCTCTGACCTCAATTTGAATGTTTTGACCCATTCAAAACAAATAGTCATATCTTTGCAACTCTTATATTAAATGAAATAATTTTAGTGTCAAATTATTTGGGAGATGCATATTAATATTCGTTCTAATAATGGAAAAGTTTGTCCAAAAATGGCTGGAAGTATGATTTTTGGCATTTTTTACCTTTGACCTACATATCATATAACAAACTTTAAATAAGGCTCAAATTAATCTGAAGGTATATTCTAATCTGTCTAATAAATAAGACCTTTTTCAAGAAAATGACCCAAAATATTCTATTGACCTTGCACCTGTACTGGTAGTACACATTCCTATATAATCTCAAAAAACTATTGGCCGTAAAAGGGTTGTTTTTGTGGAATTGTTCGAAAAATTTACATTTATATGTTGTATAGGCCTAATAACATGTTATAGAAATGTAAAAGAATTCTATTTATGATCACTAAATTTGTCACTTTCCCTATGATCTGCACACGAAGGCACTTTTTTGACATATGGATCTGGACTATTGGGTGCTCAATATATTAGGCTTAATGAAAAAGGCCCTTTAAAGAATGGTTTTATCAAAATTAGGCTTACAACTCCGGGACACACATACATTTATGTTCGCGTGTACGTTGGTCTTTTTGGCTAATTGTTTATTAAAAACAAAAAACTAAATAGAATATTCAATTAAATTATTGTAGGAGTAGGGTTTTTTACTAAATTAATAAAAAGAAGACATTATTACAGACATGATAAGCCTATTTGCATAGCACTGAATACTATCCAACGTGAGATGAAGATTGCTGTCGGGTATTAGTGTACATTTTAATATCATTTTAGTGATTATTAATCAGGGAAGAGTAAAATTTGATGTGATTTAAACATGTACAGTAGGCCTAATGTGTTGATCGATTTTGTACAAACTTTGCCTAGATCATCAAACCGTTGTAAATCCATAAATAGCATACAAATCACCGACTTAACCGTTTTGATCTTATTATAATCACTACACAGCACATCTAGAGGACCAAACTTAAAGTCTTGGCTCCTCACGCAATTATATTATTTATTAATTTATTTTCTGAAAATTGTATTTTATGACTAAATAAACTTGAAACAACAATATTATAATAATGACATTGATTAAATAAAGCAATAATTATGTTTCAATAATTTTTATTTCAATTAAAAATAATCACAATTTTATAATTCTTATTAAAATTATGTTATCAATAAAAATAATAATTACAAAATTATTGGTGGAAACAGAAGGAAATACCATTGGTTAAGGACGACACGAAATGTTTATAAAAACACTATGATTAAAATACTAATGCTTAATTCCCACTAGAGACGTAAAACAACGACGTATACGCAATGTTATGGATTTGACCAATCACAAGCGATGGGATGATTCGAACTGTCGCTTGTTATTGGTCAACAACTCGATCGCTTGCGTTGCTTCTATATCGGGAACCAAGCTTAAACGACACTTAAAACAAGACAAAATATATTACAGTATTTGATATCAACATACAGTAATTGTTTCTAACAAAAACATTCAGAGTGGAAGCATAAAGAAAAACATGTTTGTGGTAAAGACTCATTCACATTATTGAATCCGGGAAAACGACGGAACAGAAGACAATTTTCAATATTAAAAAAAAGGCGCTGTCTTCCGTTCCGTTAATTATGGTCTGCACTATGTTAATTTAGTATTCATCGGTAAACATGAATATTGCAACTGAACGTTAAAACTATACGTTAAACTAATAAAATTAAAAAGCTTTCGATTTTCGACAAACCATAGAATATACGCATCAATGTGTCAAAGTTATAGCATGAAACGGCAAATCCAACAAAAAGTAATCCAGTCAAAGTATGTCCCAATGTCCCCGCATGCGCACAATGAATAAACGTATTTCCGTTCTGGTTTATATTAGTGGGGTCGTCGCAAATCGAAAGCTCACTTTAAAAAAACCTTAAACATCTATAGGTGATAGGTATATTTGTAGTTTGTATGATATAATGGTTAACGCTATAATAATACATTTGGTATAATTATAATAAATGTGCCTGGAACATCACAATGCTCCACAAGTATAAACTGTATGTTTATTTTTGACGTCATTGCAGTGGATATGTAATAGATGGATATAGATTTGAGGTATTGTGTAAACTTGCTCTACAGAGATTAGGTGGTATAAACGATGAAAATAACTAATATCAAGCAGATTTGGTTGCTTTATGTTCAGTCCCTAAGTAAAAAAAAACAACAAAAACATACATGATGATGCACAGTTAATTAATAAAAAATCTCTCCTTTGGAATAAAAATATTCCGTGGGAAAACATTTCAGTTAGGTATATTATATCAACATGGACTAGTGAAAGATATATAAGTATGACATGGTATAATGATCAATAACAATTGCGTGATCAAAGCTGCAAAACATAAACACAACATTGCAATAACTAGCGAAAAATCTTAATTATACTTTCTATATCTTAAATAGGCCTACCTCTAAATTAATATGCAACATTTAAACTTTTCAACACTTAATGTCATCATCGAGTATGGTATAGAAATTGCTTCTAAATTCTTAAACTCGATTCATATCAACATTGATAGTGCAAAGTATGATTCAACAATGGAGATATTCTTTTAAAAAATGGAGAAGAAAACCAACTATTATAATACCAGTTACATGAAGCTATACGGTCAGCCGTGCATCTAATCCTACCTTGTTTTCAAGGTTGACAGTGTCAATAAAAAATGTACACTATACACACGGCTAACCGTGCCGATAGTACTAGAATACATACATTAGAAATATGGAACTGATAATATAATCAATTTCAATAAAAATAAAACCTACTTAAATGACTAACATTCATATTTTTTTTCATTATTATTATCACAATAATAAATTCAGTTGTCCAAAAATATCATTTAAAATTATTGGTATAGATTTTTTTTTTCAATTTAAGCAGAAATTTAAATAGCATGATTAACACTTTTATTTGTAAACACCAACAAAAAATTAAATATTCGATGAGCACCATATTTATCTTACGTTGCCATTTTAAGTAGAATACAGAAGATGTTTCATTCAGCATTGACAATTATGAGAAGACAATATTAATTATAATTTATTTTAATACTTAAAATACTAATGTCAATACTGTACAATTAATATCAAAAGCAAATTGAAGTCTATTAACATTTTACAGTTTGTATTTAATTTAAGACACTTTAGCAAACTACAATTCAAAGAGGAATGTCTATATTATTTCATGACCGTGCCGATAGTCAATAGTATAGTTATAGTGGCTATCGGCCAATTCAATGTTTTCTATCGTCACGGTCAAATGCGTCTTGGAGTCGATACTATTTTAAGAATTTAATGGAAATTAAACTAGAATTCAAAGAGGAATTTCCACATGTTATTTCAAGGTATTGCCAGATCACAAGGTTTCTCAACTCTTGATATATGCATATGTGTATACAGTACATCAAAATGTCACTAGATGGAACTTTAAATATTTGTCACAAGGGCTCATTCAATATGTAGCTGCATTGTTCCACTAGTAATATCAAATACCCTGGATACTTTACATAAAGTAACCCTGGATATGTAAAACTACCCTGGATACTGTATTTAAATTAACCCAGTGAACTATAATGTAAATTGAACCTATAATACTACAGTAAAGCATGGATAAGAACCACCTAAATGTTGTGTGGATATAATAAAAACTTATCTTATACAAACTTAGAAGATATATAAATTCATTGTATATAATGGATACCATGAATGTGGCTACATAATCTGGATATGGGTATCCTGGATGCAGATATGTAAATTGGAAACGCTACAAAGTAATTTGTATTACCATAACAAGGATATATTTTACCTTAATATGGATATATTACACCAATGGCTATTTTGGACATGGATTGGACTTTTAACAAAACTTGGATATGGATACATATTATACCCATTGATATATTATTTATTATATATGTACCCTGGATATTGATATATACTCTGGATATTAATATATACCCTGGGTATTGATATACACCCTGGATATTGATATATACCCTGGATATTATTATATACCCTGGATATTGATATACACCCTAGATATTGATATACACCCTGGGTATTGATATATACCCTGGATATTTATATACAACCTGGGTATTGATATATACCCTGGATATTGATATATACCCTGGATATAGATATATACCCTCGATATTGATATATACCCTGGATATTGATATATACCCTGGGTATTGATATACACCCTGGATATTGATATATACCCTGGATATTGATATATACCCTGGATATTGATATACCCTGGATATTGATATATACCCTGGGTATTGATATATACCCTGGGTATTGATATATACCCTGGATATTGATATATACCCTGGATATTGATATATACCCTGGATATTGATATACCCTGGATATTGATACAGTATATACCCTGGATATTGATATATACCCTGGGTATTGATATATACCCTGGATATTAATATATACCCTGGGTATTGATATATACCCTGGATATTGATATATACCCTCGATATTATATATACCCTGGATATTGATATAATTATATGCCCTAGATATGGACACACATACGCCCAGGATATGGGAATACAAACTCATCGGGAAGGGAAAGAAGGAAAATGTACAATGTATCAATAGGTACACAAATGCCACTAAAGTCTACAGATATACATACACACCATGGGAATAGGTTACTCCCAAAATGTTCTCCTGAGTATTTGTATAAATCTTCCCTGAATCAATATCAAGCAGATGCTTCTTGCACCCATGGCGTAGTTGGTTAGCTACAACTGCTATCACAGATAAGGATTATGTAGGTCAATAATTAAACCAGTAGAAGTTGGCAGTCTTGTGCCTAGCATACCTGGAGTACTAAAATCACAATCATAAGTATTTAAATATTGATAATCACTTTTAAAAACTAAATTAACAACATCAACATTCACATTGAGAAACTAGACTAAACAATTTTAAAACATTTGAAAGAACAGATAATTGATATTAATAATATTTATAGGTATTGCAAATAAAAACAATAACAAGTTTTTGCAGTACATAACAGCATTTTTCTTGTTGTAACAGTTAAAAAAATAATTTTTTACTAATAATACTAAGTTGAATCAGTCTAGAATCTATTTCATAAAGATGTATTGTACCCTGAAAAAATATTTGTTGGATATGCCATTTGAATGTAACATAACAGTTATTCACTTTGACCACAAATTGTATCGAAAAAAAAAACTTTACCTAAAAAAACTGTAATTTAAAGCAAAAAATAGTCAAATTGACTGAAAGTCAATAAGTTTTTGGTTTGATTTAACTGTTTATTTTGTCTTTTTATACGTAAAAACAAAATTTTTTTAGTTTTTTCAACGAAAGTGTGAAATTGCTTATTCAAATTAATTTTTATTAATCTTAATTGTTCATGTTTTTTGGGGGACAATACATCTTTAATAAACAAGTTAGATTTTACGTTACTGCTAGATAAAGTAAAATAGCATTATTAATTATCTATTTATTTATTAATTAGTAAACACCGCAAAAAAGGTTTCATATCAATGTATCACGAATGAAATATGTTGTCCAAAGTTTACAGTAAAGGTGCAGAAACAATTCATACAAAGATTTCTATACATTAATAGTAACACTAGAATTGGTGGTAAAAAATAATAAATTTGAAATCGATGAGGATAAAACATCTATAAGTCGATGAATATACTTCATATAATATCAACATACTATAATATTCTGCTTGTAAAAAATTGAGTTAAAAATGTGACATGACTATTATTCTGTTTGAGGTAGTGTTTCAAGTTAAAAAGTAAAAATGCGGAGGGAGAAACAAGACAAAGATTTTGTAAATTCAATTGATTAATCAATTTAAATATATAAAAATAACATTTAACACATTTCATCATTACTAATATTTCTTATCAAAATGCTTCATAATATAAATATTCTATTATGGTAATTTTTAAGATATAAATAATTTCATAATTTTATCAATATTTTTAAATTTACAAACAAGCAAAAGTTTGTATTATAAATAATTTCATCTTTTCAAGTTTTATTTGTTATAGAAGATATTTCAGTTTGTGTTGACTGATCCTTTCATGCTACCCACTTCAAATCTCACACTTTCTAATCAGTTGAATATTTTGAAATTCAAATGATTATTTCAACAATCTATGGATTATCAACAGGTATGAATATCCATTTAATAATAGACATGTTACTTTAAAGGTGCACTATTAATTAATTTGATGTTTTTTTTATTTATTAAAACTGTAAATGACCAAACCCTCTCCTTATTCTGCATGCTCGGAAGGACAGACTCGAACAAATGGAACAACTATACCATGGCTCTGAAAAAACAATGGTTATATTTTTAAAAGAACCGCATTTAATAGCTCACTAATTTGGGTTAAAGTATATCTCCACCCAGGTTAAAAAATGGGTACCTGGTATGATCAAGACACAACTTTGCGCTGATTACTAGCTGCATGGGAGTATGTTTCCATGTGTTTGATCCAATAATGATTGAGTTAATAATATGTACAGGGCTTAGAGATTTCACAACATTATGTACTTTATAAATCCAGGGTATTATTATTATAATATCAGTATGCCACATAGTTTAGGTAATTCATATACAAATTAATTGCGTACATATTTAAAGGAATATCTCGATTGAAGGTAAAGATGGCCGATACAGACAAGAGGGAAACTGTATGGTGTGGATGGCACATGAGAGAGAAAAATGGCGAAACTGTTGACACTGAAAGTCTCAACATTGTTGGGTTTTGCCTGAATGTTTCTCTGTATAATGTGAATATACTGTAAATGATATTGACAATCCCTGGAGCAGCCCACCAACTAAGCAATCTCTGGTTTGTCCATGGGAATCATTTTTTATGTGTTTATCAAATTGGAATTTACAACCTAAAGAAACATGGTCTTGTTTTTTTTAAGGGACATATATGAACAGATTTGTTATCCTCTCTTTACATTTCCAAATAATAAATTCTCTATATGAAAATTGATTTATTTATATTCTACATTGATTGATTGTTATAATAAGACATAATCATCATGTTCACATAGGCAGAGCTCCTACATCTTTTTTTTTATCAATCGGTAACCTAAAGCCTGTTTTCCTGTCGACGTTATTCGACGCTATCATTAACAAAAATCGGCGATCTTCAATGTAAACATAGAAATTTTAACGATTTACAGGAAAGGGGACTTTTTTAACTAACGACGACAATACAAAATGTCGGCGATTTACAGGAAAAGGTGTAATAATCGACGGTAATCGACGCTGCAAGTCGCGATCGTTGACAATCGCAAGAGTTGAATCCAGTTCAACTCTAGCGATATCGCAACGCTAAAACGTAAGAACTGACCAATCATCATGGCGATACAGCACATGACGTCACATAATTGATGGCAAATTCTGCTGATTACATTTTATTTTTGTTGCATCGCGGCGTGGTCAAAGCTAGGCCTAGCCTTACCAAAGTTACTATAAAATGATGTTCCGGAAAATAGGCGCGTGGATATTAGGTAGGTCAAAGTCTTCAGCCTAGTCCAAAATACTATTTGGACTAGGATAGGCCTACTGAGAACGAAGAACCATCAGTATAGATATATTAGTATGCCTAGGCCCACGTCTCCTACACTGTGAGCCTACTGCTAGAGGCAGGGGGGAGTCCTCTATTCATTTTTGCGCGTTACGACGACGTCGAGAAAGAAAACAGGAGTTTCAACTCTAACGTTCAACGCTAGAAATCAAATGTTCGCGCTATCGTTAACATTTCAACTTGATCGTTTTCAAACGATCGTCGTTGAACTTTTAACGATTAACGATGATAGCGTCAACTAACGTCGACAGGAAAACAGGCTTTATGGGCACTATAGGAATGGACGGATCTAGCCTTGAGGTTGTTCCAGCCAAGTTGATGCCTTAAAAGGTTTAGTTTGTTATTGTAAGTCAAATATTAATACTCTAACTGATTGTATTGCCACAGACTCTCTTACTTACCCAAATAATGCACTTTCTCTTTAAAAACTTATACCTAAGAGCAATTCCAAATGCAATATTAGCTTGAGTTCCTAGGCCTGCAAATACATGCCACCATGCATGTAACTGAGTGACTGGAGCAACGTATACTGGTAAAGTGTCTCTTAGAGATCTATATGAGCAAAAAAAGATCTTTGTCACCATCATCAAACTAGTTTAATAAAAAAGTTTGATGTGCCTAAATATGGTAGTGGTATGACGTCATTGTGTCCATATATGGGCACATTATATTTTAAATGTGGAATATAGTAAATGGCACACACTAGAGTACACTAAAAAATAAATATTTATAACACCCTGTTTACTGATTTTTTTCACAGCGTTTAAAGACCAAAATGATTTAGGAAACCAGTGAGATTCTAGAATGTTGTTATACAATTCTTTGTGACTGTGATATATATGGTTATAAACACACATTATTATCTTAAATATAATGATTAACAGGTACCTGACATTTGGACAAAATATATTATCAATGTTCCAAATAATAAATCCTGTGCCATATATTACTGTAGAAAACAAAAATAAGCTCTTAGAAAATCCCTCATATCTAAAAATAAAAGAAAACGATGGCACGGTTAATGTTGTGTTCAGAAATTAAATATATATATTTCAGTCATATAGAAACAATTGGCAGGGGAACGATTGCATATAATATTAATAGTCATTCAAAAATAGAAATAAAAAAGTAGTACATATTCATATTTAATTTCCCATCAAAAGGTGGGAACGCATGGATCCTCCCCCGATTGGTGGTTTCCGGCACCTTTCAATTCACAGCATCTGAGTGGTTAATCACCGATATAGTTATTGCCATGCCCTCAAACCGGCTAAACATGTCTGTTTCCTTTATCTTATAAATATCTTTAATACAATAAATCCACACTCGCGACGCTTGTGTGTAGTTAGCTCTTAGCCTATAGCCTACAAGCATTTTTGGGAATATTTATTGCGTATCTGGAAGCGACAAATTATTAAATGCCGTTTGTTGATGTTTGCTTCTTAGCAGCAAAACTGTGCCACTAGCTTAGAGCTAGGCTTACTCCAAACAAGTCTATGTTATGCTTCGCTTCGGCCTAGCCTAGCTGAATTGCATGGTACGGTATATAAAACAAATATTTACTGGGCTAAAAAATATAGCCTAAGGTGATCTGGAGGCTATACTATATTCGAGATGGAGTCCCCATGCCCCTCAGCCCAGTAAATATTTGTATACTACTAAGTTATACACTTAGAGACAACGGCAACGAGAACGTATGGTTGGATATTCTCAAATACTATATATATCATATACAGTATTTATTGTATTATTACATCATATTGCAATAAAACATTATTCTGATAGTATTATCAATATCAAGTTTAGTACTCTCTTAAAGTTTTGTTATGTAGCTAAAACCTGTTTAATGAGCAGTCTAAAAATAAAGAAAACTGCAATATAAATCATTCACTTACTTGACGCAATATATCATACGCAGTAACAATCCAGTTACCAGGGTGCCATATGCTGCCTATGAACAAAAATATATATTAATTTATTCATTTAATAAGAATAATGAGCAGATAACACATCAAAGATAAATCCTAATCTAAACATGTCTTAAATAATAATAGTTTGTTTAGCTAACAACTAAATATTTTATCTATTTGATACTTTTGTAGATATTTTGTAGATATACCAATTTCAATGTCCAACCTCAAAAGAATGAAGGGAGTGAGTGACAGAAAGTAATCAAGCCCATTATTGTACAGGCCTGAGATGAAATTGATTCAATCTCATTTCTAACAATGCTTTGTCAGAGACCACTATACTATAATCATTAAGAAAATGTTTGTGAAATTTTAAGTATTCTTTGTATTGTAAAGTGCTATAAGTGATAGATTTTCTTTAACACTATTTTTAGTAGTAGCCTACTGAGTAGTTTAATTATTTTCCTAGGTACAAGGAAATTTGCATAATTATAGAGGGAGCTATGAAGCATGACAGAGCATTAATAGATAGCTATCTTCTATAGGCAGCTATTGTACATGGAAGAATGGTAGCAATGCTAGTACAAAAGCTGAACTACGGGTATTGTTTTACATGGATTCAAACACATTTAATGCCTTTTTTTCGTGATTGTGAAGTAGATTATTTGGAGGGTTTGTTTTAAAAATACAAGAGCGATTATTTAGAAGGTTAGGTTTTAGTTATTTAGAAGTATGTCTTTTCATTGTGACACAGCAAGTGTGAATATAAGGGGGTAAAATATACACTCTTGTATGTTTTATCTATAATTAATTATTTTCCTTACTTGATGGAATAATGGGTTAATAATTAAAAGATAACAGAATGTTGTAATAGCAGCATACAGACACAGGAATGCACCTAGTGGGTAATTATGACTATTTTCTGGTGAATTACTTTCAAGTCTGAAAAAACAACAATGATAATAATGATAAATAAAACAATAAATAACTACGTCTGTCGGTTGGTCGTTTGGTAAATACTAACTCAAATTTGTGCACGCGACTACAGCCAAGTATATGGCCTTGTTTTAATGATTGAAACATGAATAATAATCTGAATTATTTATTATTAGAAATACAAAACAAATAAAAATGAACACATTTAGGAGAAAAAAATTACAACAAAAAAAGTACAATACCACCAGACTAAATTAACCAAAATTCATATTGCATGTGATTGATGTGTAATATATAAGATTATTAATATTAATAAATTCACAGGCAGAGAAACTCTATACCTGCCAGTGATTGCTGAAAATTAATTAATTTAGAATCGTTGAATACGATTTAATCTATGACAAATAAAGAAAAATCGCTCCACCTAGATTTGAACCCGGATTACTCTGCATGAATGCAGACATCTTTCCATTAGACCAGTTTATGGTATGCTTTAATGTTATACCTTTCACTATTCTAATAGCAATACAATGTATGGTATCAATTGTATTGAAAGGAATAAATAATAAAGATACTGTCTAAAGGTCAATCCTTAGATACACTTAACTATAAAATATCATTGGAAGATTGGTTCAGCTGAAATAATATAAAATTAAACAAACGCGGTGAAACAGCAAATATGATCTGAGTCAGTGATAAAGGAACTGAAGTTAAAGTCCAATATTAAACTATTAAACACTTACAGACAATAAAGAAAGACGCATGTTCCATATATCATTGGTAACTCATCAAACAGCTGCAAATTAAACATAAATAATTAGTAACTAATTAATTAGAAGTGAAACTACATAAGACAGGTTTATAGAACTATTGTTTACAACAGGAAAACAATCTTGTTGTAATGGTAACTGCAATGAATATATTAGTACCTCCCACGATGCAACATTAACTACAGAAATGATTGGGAAATATATGTAACAGAAAATCTACTGTTGTAGTTTTATTCATTAATTAACACAAGCTTGTTCGTTGAGTAGTAACTGAATGTTTAAAATCATCAGTTAACAAAAATAATCAACAGAAAAAACAATACTCAGTGTTTAAAATCCTCAATCAAATATGTAAAAAATCAGATGTTCACTTAAGCTTGGTTCCTACTAGAGATGCAACACAAGGATGTAGACGAAATGCAAGTGAGTTGATCAATTACAGGCATCAGTTCGGCTGATTCATCGCTTGTGATTGGTCAAATCCTTTATGTCCTTGTGTCGCATCTCTAGTGGTAACCCCAGCAAATTAAGATGCTTATTGTCAACTTAGAACATAACTAGCGTATCAGATATTGATTTTGAAGCCATAAATCCATTTATTTTCTCCTGATGGGATATTTTAAAGATTCTTAGCTGGCCCTGTTTTTCATTTTATTTCAGGCACTCAATACAAAAATGATTTGTGTTTGCATTGTTTATAAATTGGTGTCCATTCTTGTTTCCCCTGTTTTTCAATTTATTACAGATTGAATTAAAATACACTCAATATGAAAATGACAATTACATTGTCATGGAAATTGAGTTTGAATTGGTTTTCATGTGTCCAGCCTTGTTTCCCTATTTTTAATTAATTTCAGATTGAATCAAAAGAAACCCAATACTGTATGAAGATGACAATAACATTGTCAAGGAAATTGCGTTTGCATCTTTTGACATTTGGGTCTATACTTGTTTTTATATCATTTTACATATTCCTGATTGTTGCCTTACACTGTACTTACCTGCATCTCATACAGAAGTGTCATATGAAAAAACCAAGAACCAACACCAACCACTAGAAAGTTTAAAAACAAAATTCATATAATTTTAAAATGTGAACGCTGGGAGTAGAGGCTAGATTTTGGGTGGAGAAGGTTCGTAAATATCAGGGTACTGTTTGGTTTTCATTATTATTTCATTTTTATTATTATTGTAAATTGTATATTTAGCATTGTGTGGTAATGTGGTTTTAATATATTTTTATGCAGAACACACCTTCACATCGAAATGTGCCACTGTTACAAAAGTGTATGTTTAAATATAATATATTATTATTAATACTATAAATTTATATAATCAATAATTTACATAATTATTCATTGCTTCATAAAATAAGGAAACACATTTAAGAATATTAAACTTAATGATCAGAACATTTCATGTACCTCATAAACTTTATAGGTCAACAATCTCTTTTCACTGTTTGACACCTTTGAAATACTGTTATTATAATATAATTGTAGTAAGTTTTCATGATAATAAAACAGACCTCAATGCTATCATAATACCTATTGTCTGCTTCACAATAAGTTTCAGTTTGTGGTCACAGCAGCGTAGATTAATGGAAAGATTGTAATACAATTGATCACAATATATTTAGTGTAATTAGAATTTACTTGATTGCATTCATGAACTATATACCACTAACTCAAAGTGCAAAAAGAAATTGACTATCCAAAAACAACTAGAGACCAAGTCTTATGATAACCATAGATAAATTAATAAACTACTAGAGAGTCAACTAGGCGATGTGAACAGGGAAGGAAGTAAAAATGGTCACACCTGTATAAAAAAAATTATTTGCTATATAAATATAATAACCTAAAATATTATTAGGAAGTACCCCATAATTTTTATCAGAAAAATCTCCACTAACGCACTCTGACTTGTACGTTATTTATATAACATACAGTGTAAACATAACATCTGCAAACAGGTTTGAAGGAAAATTGGACAAGTATTGATCAAATAAGGACTTTAATACCATTCTGGGCTTCGAAACATAATTGACTGTGGGTCAAAAAAGGCAAATATATACCCACCCACACACAATAAGTTTCAAGTGTAGGAATTAAATATGCATCCTCAGTATACCTCCTCCTTCCCACAATCCCATGCTTAACCCTGCCTTTTTTTGCATTACATTTTACAAATGCAATCCTAAAGGAGAATGAATACAATCATATTCCTATTTATATCGATTATTACCATTTAATATTTTACATTTTGTATACTAATTTAAATTTGTTGATCATGTAGTGTTTTAGATAATTGGAGCATGAACTAAAAATCTAATAAATAAAACAATCAAAGTGTATCAAGTACTCTTGTATTTATAATAACAATATTGATCTGTTAGTGTCAACACCATATTTGCTCAGTAAATGTATTTTTCATTGAACCATTGAGGAGTTGCTCTTAGATGACAAACTAAGCAAACACATTCTTTATTATGAAAACCAGAGGATGATGCTGATAATACTGTATAATAATGACTTAATTATTTTAGTTAAACTATGCTTTTTCATCAGCTTATACTATGATATACTAAGCAAATAGATAATGTTATATTATAATATTTGGCCTCCTATTATTAAAATAGTAAAACCAAGTATGTGCATTTCATGACTACAATACTGTACATGATAACATTCAAATAAAATTATAGTATAAACTTAAAGACACCTTTCCTACAATTTGTGACGTTTTGTAAAAATAATACATTACTTTAAAAACATTAAAACAGGTCATTCCTTGTCTTAAAAAAGTGGGTTAATTACAGAAGAAAAGCAGAAATATCAATCCGCGCGCAATGCATTTTGGGATTTATAGCGGGTAAAATTATCAAATGAACCTTTAAGACTACAGTATAAGCTCAGGTTTAAGTATAGGCTCATGTACAGGAATAATGTAATTGGAGGTATTAGAACAAATTTTGAACCAAGCAACTTGCTCTGTGGTAAAGCCTGTTTTCCTGTCGACGTTAAGTTACGTTGAGTTGCGTTGAGTTGACATATTCAACGATTTAACAGGAAAAGGGGGTAAAAATTAACGTTGAAAATCGTTAAAATCTTAAATCGTTAAAGTTGAACTCGGTTCAACTTTAACGATTACGATCGTTACGATCGTTAAAACTGACCAATCAAATGGTCCACAAATTACGTCATTGCAGTTTGTGAAAAAATAGGTACGCGCTGACAATTCTTGAATGTTTACAACGCGACGATGTTTTTCACCTTTTTTGTACACTTTTAAGGTCTGATGTTTAAAAAAAACAAGTGTAAGTTAAATTAAATTATAATATTAAACCAATTAAATTTAATGTTTGTCTTTAGTGTAAGCCTAGATTAAGATATCAACGAAAGCATGTCCTAGGCTGGGTTTAAGCATCAAAACCCGTAACTTTTTCAATTTTGACGCGGTCCCGGCTGCGCGTGGTCGGCATTAGTTTTGCAACACTTCACGTTCGCGTGTCCCAGCAACGCTCGAGAGAACCAAGAAACTGTGAACGATCGCCAGGGATGTAATTGTGCAGGGCGGAGCCGGGCGGGGCCGCCCTGCCTAAAAGCCTCCCGCCCAGTCTAAAGCTAATTTTACGGCCTTCCGCCCAGCGTCAGACGTACCTGTCCGCCCACCCTAAATTCCTTTTTTTTCCGCGAAATATCGGGCATATTCTAGCTCACATCGCACAATGCAGCTAGCCTTGCACAAAACACACAGCTTTGAAAATCAACCAAGCAGAACTGTCATGTACTTAATGCTGATTGGACGGTACGCTCAAGTTCCACTTGAGTGAACATCACAACCTAGCATGCAGCTTGCTAGCTTTGCATGCTGTGCGCGATTTTCTTATCTCCTCTGTATGAATGAATCATGGAGAATATTTAAAAAAACCGGCGAATTAAACTGTAGGCTAACCAACCGTTCCACGCCGACTGCTTTGTGGAGTAACTTCCCGACTACGTGTATTTATTAAAAAAAAACATTGAATTGAAACATACTATATATCTTGTACTGTTAATATTTTTTATTTTGTGAATTACATCATTAACGCGAGTATACTGTAGTATGGCTCGGATGATAGCCTAGATCATTCATCGCCCAGGCCGCAGACCTGGCGAAATGTACGTTCGTTCATGTAAGTACATCGTGATGTTTTTCTACGTGGTTGTTGTGCGGCATGAATATCAATAAGAGGTTTTTATCTTGGAAAATATTCTCGGCTAAATCGAACAAATTTATTTAATTCATGCAAGGTAACCACAAAGGCAGTTATGTTTAGGTCCAAATGGTAGGCCTACACTTACACTGTCAAAGCATGGAGGTAATAAACCGGGAGGTACGTATAATTACGTCCATGGTAAAAGTAATGTTTTGCTTTATTAAAATCATTCACCTGAACAATGATAATATTATTAATAAAAAAAAATGTAAAAAATTACACATATAAACCATCATTAAAATGAGTCTTATAAAGGTCAATATAGCAAATTTTTTCAGGGGCCTTCGGCCCCTGAATCCCGACCGAGGGCCCTTGGCGGCCCCCTGGCCCCCAGCCTAAGTTCCTCGCTTCGCTCGCAAGCTTAGTAAAAAACCACCCTCACAATTTTTTTTCCCACCCTCAACAATTCTTAGCTACAACCCTGGGCGTAAAAATTTGTAAATATTAGCGGTCCGACTCGATCATCGTCATCGCTAATTTATTTTCAACTTTAACGATTTTAAACTCAACGCAACTCAACGTATTTCAACGTCGACAGGAAAACAGGCTTAAGGCAACCCTCTCTTTTTATAGACTGTATCACAAGCTCAAGAAGTAAGGTTGAACATCTTGGAACGAAGCCAGAAGCAGAAATAGTTCAATGCAACCTTATGGGCTCAAGGAGATAGATTAGATACACAAGCCCCTTTGTAGTTTGCTGCTTTCCCGATAGCATACAGTAAGATCAAACTTACCAAGTAGTCCAAGAAATGCCATTATAAACCTTCGTTCCAGTCCATCCTTCAGAGCAAACCAAATCCCAAAAGCAGGAGGAATTATCATAAACACATTACTCACTGTATTCCCTAAAATAAGATGTAAAGACGCATTTGTTATTATTTCCTATCTGCTTGGTTGACAGTGCGTCTGATGTAGTGTAAACAGGCATTTATACCTGCTTGGTTGACAGTGCATCTGATGTAGTGCAAACAGGCATTTATATGCTGCATTTTGTTGACAACGCCTTCTATTTCCTAAATTTAACCATGGAGGTCTATGATTTAACAACAATCAATACTGTATGATTTTAACTTTTTTTTTTTATAATTACTCAGTTGTTTATGTTTAGTTCACTTCACACATTACATGTTTGTCTTTAGGGTTACGGTTAGTTTCCAAAAAATGGGTGCTAGTGGGAAAGTGCACAAGCGCCAATTTTTTGGCTGGTACTTATCCATTTGTCTAGTTTTTATCATTACTGTATCGTCATATTAATTATTATTTGGCCAATGTTAAATAAAACTTCCTAAATAAAAATTATGAAAACATGAATTTATATTATAATATAATTGTTGAAGAAACAAGTTTTATTATAGCCCGCTACGCTATTTACATTATTATTAAAAAACATTAAGAGGCTGTTTGAAACTTGTTTTAGATAGATCTATTTTTAAAAAGAGTTATCAAATCGTATTATTACAATGCGTGTACTACACATTATCAAAAGCAACGGTTCAGCTGCGCCGTTCCCTCCTCCAGGCACGCACACCACTGGTAAATTCGATACCACACTTGCTGCGCTTGTGTACTGTACTTATCCCTAGACATACTATAGAGAGACCTAGCTAGTCATACTACCGAAATGTACTCACATAACTCTGCAATGTAGATGGTTTGTACATAATTTCGTTCACACCAGTCTAGCGTAGACGTTGGTTCTCCCCAAATGCCAACAGTTTCAACCGGTGCCATGTTAACTTGTTTATTAGAGGATGGGAGGGAACCACACTGCCACTATTCGGTGCTTGCTGGGGGGATGTAAACACAGACAGTAAAAATTCGCGAAAGCAACATCTCAATCGCAGCGTTCATGAGTCAATCGCGTTATATGTACACCAAACGCGTTTCCCCTCAACGTTGAAATTTAATACATTTAATATTTATATTAAAAGAATGATTATAAAATAAACCATTGGAATTTAATTTCAAACATAAAGAGTAAAAATCACGTCTAACTAGTTCAATAAATGTGACAAAACAAATGTTACAAAAACAGAAATATCCTACGAGTTCAATTTGTTTCAAGAAAAGCGGAATAGGAACACAGATTGAAAATTTTTATATTTTTAATTGATTTTGGATATGGCTACAACAAAATATTCATAACAAAATTAAATGAACTAAAGTGTGTGATTAAACGAGAAATAGTCGGTGAGATGTTTCACAGAAATTAAATTGAAGATAATGAGTAGGGCCTACCCGGCCTTTCATTTGCCCGTTTCATGGGGGACATCAAGAGTACCAGCTTGTTTTTATAATTTCTCCCATCTAAGTATAATTTCAGTAGCCTTAATGGCTTGCAGACATTTCACTTTAATAGAAAAAAAAAATTTTAGTGCATATAAAAATATAATTACTATACCGGTATTATTTAATGTTTATACTTTCTATTGCAGAAAAAGTATCATAATAATACAATAACTTAAGTACCATTTGTTGCTATAAACAAACAGAATATAATATTATATTATATTAATATATTGTGTTTAAGATGTGGTATTAACGGATCAGAGGGCCGGGCAGCAACTTCTTGTTGTCTTTGCCTTTTAATTTAACGAAATGTATTTTGGTAATACCTAATGACCAAATTTATGTTGTATTGAGGAAGGCGAACAGAGAATTGAACTGGAAACAGTAAGCGAGATAAAAGATCTAGGTATTTTGGTGTAGTAGGCCTAATAGTTTTTTTTATACTAGGGGACATCCTCTTAAATTAAAAAAAGCTGCGAATTTAAACTAAGTGGGAACCAATAACACTGTAAAAAACACTACCAGAAGTTTCAGCCATAATGTTAGAGACTAACTTTCAGAGGGGCGAATAAGGCTTTAGCCACAACATCATGGTAAATCAAGGTAAATCTTTCTTTGTTTGTAAATTTCGCAGGAATTTTGATAAATTCTTGAAATCAAATACAGTTATTATAACCCTATTTTTCGTAATCACTCATTTTTTTAAACAAATAAACAGTTATGATAACTATTTTATTGTTCCAATTTAGTGCAAATAAGTGTGCCTTCCATTTCTTATGTATTTGATATAATTATGTAATCTACGATTGAGTACTTGGATTACTCGTCTTAATTGTATAAATACAACGTTATTATAATAATGTATTACAGAAAAGTTTAATGGTAGTTAAGATATTATTATCTTTATTTTATTTATTTTTGAACATTTCACATTATTTATAGATAACTTATTTAGGTAAGTCAGCGTATGCTGACAATCAATGGGCCCCCTTGACGCGTTATACGTGTCTGTGACAGTGGCTGTGTGTATACACCAGGGTAACCTCCTATTCATCTCGAAAGATGTACAGGTTCTTTAAAGTGCACATGAGCAAGATGTGTACACTTGACATACGGTTTATAGTCCTTATCTGAGAATACTTCTACCACCAGAACCACTGTCTTAACCGCTTCGCCAGGATGACATTTGCTACTAATCTTATTTTAACAATTTCCAATCTTATTTCATAATTCTCTGTACTTCTAATTACATTGTTTCATCCTTTTTTGGGGTCATAGTTTTGTTGTTGTTTTTGTACTACATGTAAACATAATAATTTAATTAAAATTGTTCTAAAAGTTATATTAACATGAGACCTTCCATATTCTGTAAACAAACCCAAACTTTAATTGTTTGTTTTATCAATACTTGGGGACTTGTTTTGTTAATAGGATAAGATGAATTGATGAATGTTCATCATTAGTTTTAGCTGTTACATCCAATTTCAAAATGGCAGAGTGGTATGTGACAGATGTTATGCAAAAATAGAAAAAGATTCCATATGCCGTTTTAATGGCAAAATATTTAATAAAGATGTATAAATTCATTTTAATGAATATTCACATTTATGATTGTGACTGAACTCGACCCCAGCCTCGTTTTTATTTTGATCGCTTCTGGACATTCTTCTCAGGGGTAAAGCCAGAACGTTAGATATTTTAATGTCATAGTTTAACAGTCAATTTATTTTCTACCAAAATCCGTTCTCGTATAGCATTTCTATAAATCGCTTAAGCTAAATTCGTTTTAATTGTTAATGACAATAATAATAATAATGATTATCTAATTAAACTTAGTTATTTAACAGGGTGACATAATGTGGATAAAATCATTACCGAAAGAATGTATCAACTGTCTATACCATTAGGTAAAAATTATAGATGTTACGCGCAATTTACTGATTTTTACCCTTATGTAAGTTCACATTATATAGGCCTATTATAAAGATTTGTCTACCATAAGATAGCTGCAATATGTTCCTCGAATTAGTGGTTTTCATATACAATATTCATCATGATGCTCATACCTCACTCCATATTAAGGTTATTTTACTCACGTGGCATCAGTTGAGAACCTTGTGTTTGGTGAATAATTTCGCCAATACAGATGGGTGAAATTTCATTTAAATTATGTTCGTGTTTGTGCAGCGGTGTACGGATAAATAAACACAGTGGTACAGCATACGGAATATTTACTAAAACGCTACATGGATAAATAAAGAAGAGCGAAAATTAATAACAATACAACGGGAAATAAGAAAGTAAAGTGGAATACTCGCACTAAAAGGCAACATCTGACATACCAAAAAAGACATTAGTTAAAAAAAATGTTAGAAAATAAAAGAAATAAAATGAAGATGGACACAAAAAAAATAACGGAAAATATGTAACTAATAGAGTCACAGAATGGCAACCAAGAATGAAAAGATGTGGAGAGAAGAAGACAAAAAAGAAGAACAGAGAGAGATGACGTTAATAGATATATGAGAACTTTAAAGTGGTATAGCTTAAAGATGTATTGCACCCCAACCACAGACAAAGATTAAAATCCATTGTCTGACAGACAATATGACTATTTTTTCAGGTAAATATGTATTGTTTCCGATCTAGTTTGTTTCTTCAAAAGGAATAACTAAGTGACATTAACATGGAATATTCAACATAAATATAAAAGGACCATCTTTAAGAGAAGAGGAAACAGAAAATGCTAGAGGAGGGTTAAATACAGAAACATAACAGGTGATGATAATGAGGATGTTGATGATGATGACAATGATGATGCCATATGAATGACCACGACAAATTTTAATGTTTGGAAGGTCTACATAATACAAGCACAATATAATGACTGTGTATTCATTTATTAATTTACAATAGTGCCGACAGACATAACGTTTACATAGGTCTAAATCATCATTATTTAACTAATTACGCTTACAATTACGAACATACTAAAATAAAATATTAATGAATCGAATTGGATTTAAATTGTTCCGGTGTTCTACGTATAGTGCATTGTTGGATTTTACTAAAATGCTTCATCTGAGTATAGGTTAAATTTTGATAAAGGCACGGAGAGAGACACCAAATTAAAACGGATCGACAAGTATAAACCAATAATTAAAGTAACACATTTAACATATTTAATGGTTAATCAACTTTAAGAGCACAGGCCTGCATATCTTCTGGAACGGGCCCTGCAGTAGAACACCTCTTATTCGCATATTGTTTTGGGTGTGTGTTACACTTTCGTACTTAATGTTGGTACTTTTCGGTTTTCAATCAACATGTTTCTAATCGGTAGATATGATGGGGGTTTTACTTGTAAACAATTCACGATTTTCACTAATGTATCTCAAGTTTAAAATCATTAACTACTACATAGTTTACTCAGGGAAAAGTAAGAATATGTAATTTTACTTTTCCCTGGTTGCATTATTTTTTTTCCTATGAGGTTACACAAATTATTTAATCTCTCTCCATGCTTATATAGCGTCCTCTATAATGTCCCATATTATGTAAAAATTATTCTAATGAATTATTCACGATTTCTACTTTAGTCTCATAGGAAAAAAAATGAATGCCCCCGGTTTACCTAGGTTGAGTTTCCAGACACAACAGACGTATGTTCACACCAGGGAGGAATATAAGCTATTCCATGTTCACGCCCAGCTATTGTATGTATGTATGTACAGTATAATAGCACACCGCAAACATTCTACCCTGGCGATCCATACTAACAAGTTTGTTGTGCATGTTTTCCACTAGACGAATTTATTGACGCGATTTGAAAGCGTTATTCAGATTTCCATCTACTATTTGCAACGCAAGAAACGCGCAATCAATCAGAGCTCATGCATGTCGATTCGCGCCAATAGACTCGTACAGTGGAAAAACAGACTTTACTTTATTTTTAAAACTAAGCATGGACGATATAAAAGGTGAAAGACAATTATAAAAATGAATGTCTGTATAAAGTGCTTTTAAGTGGTTGGATCTTCTATACGGATAAATCAACTACAAAAATATAGGCAATAAATTTCTAAGCCTTTACATTCTTCAATCTACTAAATGGAATTATATGATCTTGACCGACAAATCGAACACTTGTTGTAATTAGTAATAACACGTTTATTGCCGTTTTTGACGTATCCTAATGAATACTATGAGCAAATGTGTTATCCATTTGTATTATATATTTGCAAGATAATTATATTTCAAATCTTGGTTGAACTTTGTGTTTAATTTTTTAGAATTAAAATAGGAATAATATGTAAGTTCTCGATTTGGATTGATTAGTTGACGTTATTTCAATTCTAAATATCGTTTACTTTTCGTTTGTTTCATTTTACCCATGATAATCCAAATATCTCAAGTCTGGTTTTTATTGGAACTCTGTAATACAGCATTGGTTAACGTTGCTATTTTTAAATTTTGTTACAGTCAGTCTTTGAATACATTCGACCCAATTAACCGTTCAACAGACAATTTTAAAGTAAGGCTAAGTAAGTTATTTCGAGCGTGCAGTATCTGGCCTCTGTGTTCTTGCTGCTCATTCTATTAGAATTTAGGCACTAAATTGTTGACGTGATGCAAAATGTGTACTTCGACTGAAACGCAACATTGGACGTGCGACCTTCTATTGCAAGCAGACTTCGTGAACCTTAGATTCTAAAAGAAAAAAACAATACGAATAGATGGTAATGTCGTAATATAATACGTACAGTACTACTGGAATCAAAGTTAATACTGGTTTTATTACATCAATATAGGACTTTTCCAAAGATTCAAAACGATTTACACAAATCCTGATTTTCACTATTCGCGCAAATCGAACATTCCTATACATTGATTGTTTGCGCATGTTTATTGTGTCACAATAAGGAGGCAATGTGAATATGCATGCGTGCGCATAAAGCTCTGTCTGACAAAAATTGTGATGTGCTAATAAATATACATTTTAGAAACAATAGATACATTAAATACACAGTTGACTAATCATTAGTGGCAAAGGTATGGATTTTTATCGATAGATTAACCAGAAACAATACGTTTTATTTATTATGATGTATTTAAAAGATTTGGAATACGCACGACGTATTTTATATTATAATTTAACTGCTGTATTTTCAGTATTGTAGTGCATAGTTAACCTTCCCAAAAATTAAAATATATTGTTAATCATCTGATGTTTAGACAAATTATTTGCATTATTCTTTTAAGTGAGAGATTAATACGACCATTGACGTCAACGTTTATGGATGACAAACTTTATGTTTTAACAAAATTATGCGCACTGTGACGAGAGAAAAAAGTTATAGGTATAATCAATGTTAATTACTAAGGCGGGTTAGAAACGGCTCCAATAGGCCTATTAAATTGTGATTTTTGTTATAAGAATGCATACATAGAGTACGGTATACCAAACGATAATATAGAGAACTTTCCATTTGACACGACCGACGACCTAATAGGTCATGTCAATTGTGCGCATGTCTACACTTTGAACACAAAACTCGATAATCGATCGTCGGCTCCATTTGCAAATCCACAATCTGAATACTAATATAAACCTAAGTTGGCTAGTAATAGTATATTATGACATTTGACTTCAGAACAAATTAATTTCATCAATCTAATATCTTGTTTCACCTGCTTACGCTTGCACTCGCTAAGAAGAACCCCTGTAAAAATGTTTGCTACAGTATTATGTACTTGAACACATCTTACCATAAGTTTATTCATCAAGGCCAAGCAAGAAGTTCGTTAAACACGGATTTTGGCAAACACTCGATGATCTCAGCAGTGGAACCCTGTCTTCGACAACGGCAACTAAGAAGAAATCTGCCCTGTCGCTGCACGCTTGTGAATTTCCACATCGTGCAAGCATCTCCAAATAGAAAGCTTCATCACAGATTTCCTGTGAAATTCCATAGCTATATCCCTATAAAATATGACAAAATGTAAAGATTGCGTGAAATATTTCACCTCGTTAAGTTGGAATGATAAATAAATAAATTTAAATGAACAGTTCTAGTTATCGAGCAAGATCTAAACATGAATAATTTGAGTACAATTTAAATGTTATCAAACCAACTCGAAGAATAAAAAAAAACCGTGTAAGCTTATGATGGTAATGGACTAAACTATAATATTATTTAATAATTTTCGAAATTAGAAAATGCACGTTAGCGTCATAAAAATCACTATTGTTTAGCGTCGTATCATTATCGACATTCGTTTTTTTTACACAAATACAACAGATAATAGGTTGGGTTAAGTTTAAGTGCTAAGGTATATAAGTTCAGTGTAAAATCAATCAGCCGAAATAGATAGGCCTAGTATGTGGAGATACAGCACTGGGAATCGGGTGAAATCAAGGTATAAATTGCATATCGTACACGCTTACATTTGTTTAATTAAATATCTCGTATGTATGATGGTATTGGCAAATTGTTCCGCTCGTAAGTAATTTTTTCAATAATTTGCCTTTTGATTGATATTTACATAAAATGTCCTTATAAATTGCCACGGCATACTATATCCCTATACGTATTATAAAATGATTTTTATTTGAAATGGCGTAAAATGGTTGGTGAAAAGTTTAGCCGACCGATAGACACAATCCCAACTCTCATATTATTTTGTCTTTTCAGTATGACATGTCATGTGTGACAAAATGATTATCACTTTACCAATATAGACATCTGTATGTTTATATACAACGCATATAATAATACTTACACATGTATAGCATACTTGATGCCAATTGCATGGTACGCTGAATGCTTGACGATATCCATTTCCACCAATTCCATCAACCGCTGCTATCTCACAGTCATCAACAAGGTAGTCAAGAACCGGACATGTTGCGGGCGGAGCTAGAAGAAAAAAAAAGTAGTAGTAGTGAATAGTCGTGAAGCCCTGGGTACGAAACCCATCGACATCTTCAATGTTTTTAGTATTTTTTTTTAGAGATTATTGAAAAAGCTTAAGCTAAGTGATTTAGGAAATAGGTCGTGTATCTTGCATTTCTTTAACATAGAAAATAATAAATATTCATGAATTCTGCGGTCGCGATCCGAACCTTTCCACGAAGAGTATACATTCAATAATTAAGGTAATACATAAAGCTCATTAATATAAACTCTAAGATTACAATAAGGTAAATTAAATGAAACGAAAATAACCAGTGATTGCCATAGTAATTATTATAATGGTTGAATCAAAACTAACTGTAAAGGTTAAATTTACTGGATAACAGCAGTAAAATAAAATAGAAAATGAAAATAAAATTTTTTTTCTCTAGACATTAATTAGTGATTACACTTCTGATGAAATTGCACGACTTGTCAAAAATAGCACTCTCTGGAATTTCATTTTGCTATGATACGTGGAGTGATTTATGGCGCAATTATACTTTATTTTTTGTTAATGGTTGGATTTACAAGAAGCTGATTAGAAGTCGATGATAAAATCAGAGTAGTGTTGATACTATAATTTTATTAACTGTTGATTAGATGGTGAAGATACCGTACCGTAACGTTATACATTATACGGTAGCGGTGTTGATGATAGCGTTAATTTACAAATAATATATCACAGCGATGGCGACTGCTACTGTTTGTTTGCTTGTAATATGTATTGCTTTGTAATAGAACAAAACATTAACACTATAGATGAACTAAAAGATGTCAAAACCACTGCAAACAAGGAAATATGACATAGCAGAGGATAACTCTTTAAACTGGAAAGCTTGTTTCAGAAGGGGTCATCTACTGTGGGAACTGCTGTTGTTGCTATAACTAATACTAGGGCTACCACTGCTGCTATTGAGGGGAATACTGTTGTTGCTGCTTTCTAATACTGGGGCTACCACTACTGCTGCTGTGTCAACTATTGTTGCTGCTTTCTAATACTGGGGCTACCACTGCTGCTATTACAGTGGCAACTGTTGCTGTTACTGATGTGACCAATGTTACTGCTACAAATTATACTGTAGCAAACTGTTGCTTCACGTGGCTATTGCTACTGCTCCTATTATTACTATGGCTGATGTTACATGTTGGTAACTGTTAAGCTCAGTTCTCACTAGGACGCAATATATAAGAACGTACCGACCATAAAGTAAGAAACCAATCAAATAATAATGCATATACAAGTGCATATCATTATCTACTACTAATAGTAAGATACATTAATTAAATGATTAATTCAAGGAAGCATAATCAAACATTTCACTGAATTCAATCTTTCTAAAATTAATCATCGTGCATAATTATAATAAATTCACTCCACAAATTACGCACGGTACATTATAAGACCGTTTTAAGCTCATATCCTCAGAATGAATTTGATTACATTAAAAATGAAACTACGGTAATTGCGATGCGAACTACTAAATTATTATTATGTTATAATTTGTCTCTGTTGTGTAGTGCATAGGCAGTCCTAATACTACTCACAATGAACTATAATAATTAGGATCAGATGGCGATCATCAGTACCGAACTTGTTATTCTAATATGACAATTAACAGCCAGTGTAAAATAATATAAAGAACCTACATCTCCCATGGGTCAGATTCTGCCTAGGTCGTACAGCCTGGCTCAGACGCCGATTAGTTTAATTATCATATATAATGAAGTAGTAAGGACAAAATTATTTGAACAATTACTTTAGTAGATTTCATATTTTATATAGAGATTTTAGACTAAATGTCTATTAAAATAAACGTAAAGCATAGGCCCCTATAAATTAAAATCAAACTTGGCAAAGAAAACATTATGTATATTACAATATGTTATTATACTATTGAATATTATTACCATTATTTAATATTTTTTATTTCTCAAGATTCATTTTTTTTTTTCAAATAAAAAACACTGATTATAAATAATTTATTTCGTTGAGAAAAAAAACCCAATTAAAATATAGTACCCTATGTGTTAAAACGCGTTTTATGTCCTACTTTAAATAATATTCTGTGCTTCATTACGACGATGCTATAAATGTATTTAAATTTTCTATCCAATTCAATTTTCGCCTCTTTCATGGGAACTGTTAAAACGATACCGGTATAGGATGGATTTGACATCCTACGCATTTTAATGTTTTGAAAATCAATTATTGGTATTTAGTGACGTCATACTCCGGAACAATAGGATGAATAAATAATTTGATAGGATATATCACACGTAAAGTAAAATTTTCTCAAATTAAAAATGTATTATTGAATATTTACAGACTGAATGATTAATGAAGTTTGTTAGGTTTAAAATGAAACTCTTCATAATGAAATTACCAATGATAAAATACACTTCCGGATGTATTTTTTCCAATTAAAATCAAATACAGGATTTACGGTTGTCTTAAATTTTACATTGATTATGGTCTTTGCTGTAATTTAACAAGGCCAACAGCCATAAGTCGCGTGCTAAAACGCATAGTGATACCGGACCGACAGACAGACCGACCGACCGACATAGTGAACTATAGAGTCGCGTCCACGCGACTAAAAATGAATGACGTCAGAATTCAAGTTACCACTATAATAGGAAAATTGAAATGGTATACATCGCTCATCAAATAAATGTCTGCGTAATTATTCTATATTCATATAGGCCTAAAAAAAACGTGGGTCAAATTATGAATAATCGATGTTGTTAAGCAACAATATTATGACTTCCGAATGTTTTATTATTAATTTGTTTTTGATCACGCACATTTTAATTAAGTAAATACATGTAACAGATTACGCAATAATTGACGTCACTGAAAATCGAGATAGAAAGAGTAAGATAGTGTAAACAAAAATATTACAAACACAATTTCAGAACGATAGGCCTACAATACATAAGTAATTTATTTTCTCAACATATAGGTAGAATTTCTTTCTTTTACTCCATACTTTGCTTTTGATTGCCCTACACGTAGCCTTTCTTCAGTGATGGCTTCTCCTCGCTCCATTTATCGACACAATTTTAACAGATTCTATGGCCAGACGAGAGTGCATAGATAGGACTAAGGTCGTTTCCAATCAAACTCTTTCTCTTGGCAGCTGGTACTGGTACTGGTTCAAATAACCGTCTCACAGATACATCTGGTAGCCATTGACTTAAAGTTGCCATTTGGATGTGTTACTTTTAAATGTACAGTATGAGAGTGACTACTACCAAATTGCACAGTCACAAAACAACTTATAAAACAGTTCATATATACAGTTAAAACATTGCTGGGAATTATAAATTTCTGTTGAAGCAGGCTCCAATGAAGTTGCATCTAGTAAGTTTACTTTGTTGTACAACTCTATCAAGTATTGATGATATCTTCCGACCTCTTCGTTTACTTTGTGTTGTGCGATAATGATATTAATAATAATAATACTAATATCCTTCATACCTCATAAGATGAATACTATAATAATATAACAAGTACAATAACATCATGATAAGAACTCACCAATCATAACTAAACTTATAAACTATTGATGCCCCCAAACAATCCAAAGGTTAAAGTGATGATTAATCGATCATTATTCTTACAAAATAATGAAATAAATAATATTTAAACTGCTTACAATTCATACGACGTCTGCCTGTGGTCTTATGATGATCAAATTATGGACGACATGACTACAGGTTAATGTGAAAAGGGCAAACATGTCGATACGTTTTATTTTTTATGCAACTCATTTTTCTGCCTTACATTACAAATTACTGTCAATTTTAAAATTCATCTTTTATTGATTTAAAAAGAAATGTTATTATAGTCCAAATTGTATTGTGAAGTCGCAATATGTGTATACATACACTAAAAATAGATTTTTTTTTTCTTTTGTGGGGATTTCACATACTTTTCTTGGTCTGTTTTTCCTCTTTTGTGAAATTTCACCCGCATTTCTTAGTTTTTTTACGCAGTGATTGCATAGATCATGACACCCAGCGCACTTTATTATTTAGAAACAAACGAACATCCATCTATATGACGGTGTCTCTGTTTTTGGCTGTTTTGACTATAAAAACTAAATATACTAAACTATAAAAAAAAAAGAAAATAAAATAAAAATACTGATTTATACGCTACAGATAGCGTGTAATTTTACTATTGCATATCCTAATGAGATATATTGATACGCCGTATAAAATTGCTCTATTCGGATTTCTGTCTTTTCGAAAGTAGGTGAAATGTTATATTTCTCATCTTTTACATCCGGATACATATACATAATGATTTGCCCCATTGCACTCATAAACATTCAGTGTATACCATTATTATAGCCAAGATGGAAATACGCAAGCCTACGTAACAAAGTTTTTAAAAATACACATTGCAAGTCAGAAAAAAAAAGAAAAGTATATAAAACGTGCTTTGATGTATCTTAACGACAAATAACATTCCCCATTATCCTATAAATCACGATATTGTTATCTGCATTTTGGATTTACTATGCGTGGGGAGTTATTGATAATGTGAAGTAGTTATTATAGCTTCAACTGTAATGTAATAATTACACAAGTTTATTGTCGATATTTCACTTCCGCAGATATGCAGTATGTTAGTAAATTAAATTAGCCTTCATATGTCTATTCATTAGTATAAGTACATAAGGTTACAGTGTGATGACGCTTCTAATGGCTTTATTATACAAAAACATTAAGTTGGTAAATTCCACCACCCACACATAAATGCGATTAAATTCCAATTATTCGAGATACTAGAATTCAGAAGTTTCATACTTTTACCTGTCAAATCAATGAGGTAATTGTAAGATAGTTGTCCTTAGGGGGTAGTCTAGGGTGTAAAAGAGGAAAATATTGAACCATGATGACGTCACTAAATTGGCGGGTATAGATTGTAAACAAAGAGGATCTTTCTATGTTTTTTTATGCGGTAGAATTCAAAAAAGAAATATTTGTTTTTATTAACTGAAAATACTATCTTTTTTACATAGCAGAGACAAGGGAATAGGTTAAATCTAGGTAAGCACAAAGCTAAGATCTCTCTCAAATATTTGGAATCTTGCACCGATTTCAATTCGAAGCATTTTAAGTTTTAAAACATAAACACACCAGAAGACATAAAGTTTCTCTAGGTATAAACAGATGCAAGTTGTCGCCCCCAACGGTCAATTATGATTCTATACCCAATTTGGATAATAAATATACTGTATACGAAAAGAGTTCTGTTTGGCCGTATTAGAAAAGTCTTCTAAACTAGAGGTTCATGTTATATTTCAATATTTATACAGGTTAATAACAAGGTTTATCGCAAATAGCTTGATTGAAAACGTCATTGCACAATGCACGATGGGAAGGGGTTGGGAGCAATCGCCACCGATATAATAAATAAATAAATATAAACTTTATAATACTGTGGTGGCGCTATTGCTTCCAATTCCTTCCCATCATGCATCTGTCCCTCTGTCACACTATTTGCGATAAACCTTATTGAAATAAAGTGAAGTGCACTTTATTATTCAAAGAAAATGTAACTAATCTCAAATAAAAAAACCTAGTATGCTATTATCTGAAGATTCAATTTCAACCAAGACTACTGAAAATGTCATATAATGCACTTCGATTTTCAATATCATCAGGTCTAGCTAGGCCTAGCGTGAATGTACTAAACAAATAAAAATATAGGACTACAAATCGAAGATTTTTAGGACTAATAATGTTCTGGATTGCTGCTGCGTTTGGTGCCTACTTAAATAATAACATTTTATAGATCGCCCACTTGAGACACAACCGACACAACATAGTGGAACGCGCTATGTCTAACGACGATGAAGCCTGTTGATAGATGGTTATCGTTTGAATTATAGATAATCTAAAAACCCTACATAGGGCCTACTATTATCTGAAGATTCAATTTCAACCATGAATACTTAGAATGTCAATAATACATTTTGATTTAGTCTAGTTCGGCCTAGTATAAAACAATTTACTTCTCCAATCAAATCTATTCAGGTGTGTCTAAAAGCTAGTGTCATTATGAATCTTTCCTTCTCCGAAACTCTATAATTATATTCAATGACTCAATATTTATTTAGGTAGTGGATACGATAAGAATCAATACGTAACATTTCCATTATGTTTGCACATTATTAAACATTATCGACGGACTAGGCCTACACTACTTTGTACAGATATGGCCATAATACAACAACCGACGTACTTGATATAAATGACGTAATAAGTAAAATTTACATTAATTTTGCGTTGCCACACAATGAATCGTAACAATGAAGGATAAAAAATTACGTCCGTAGATTAGAGAATTGCTTAATTACAGTCTGTTTAAATTTGGCTATCTTCTTTGCTATCGCAATTTAATAGTACTTCATATTTGTAGGGCGATTTATCAAATGTCGAAGATTAGTTGTGTAATTAATAGCATTTTATTTTATGCATTATGGTATTATGATAGGCCACTGTGAAATTAGTTTATGTTTCTTAAATTCCCTTTTTAAAACAAAGCAATTTGATACTACTATTAGTAGTGTTATTTCAAATCGATATCGAACAGTAGGTATTGTAAGCTTGATTAGTTTAACAAATGTTCGATTCTAAAATGTCACTTTCTAATCAAGAGCAATTTAAAATGTAGACGGATGTTTATATAGCTAGAGAAAAAAAAAAGCATAATTTAATGTAAGTCGACATTCGGTTAATTTGAAAACACGTTGCATGTTAAATAAAGTTTTGGAGTTGCCGGAAATGCTAGTATCATGTATATAAGAAAAATACATCAGCAAAAATAATTTTCCAACAATATTCGAGATATTATAATCTGAATCTAAATCATTCATCATGCTAAGTATTATTCCATAATAACGTTTTTTTTCCAATTAAAAATATTATCTGATTTGTATTACGCGATACAGATACAAATACGGTGCACAAAGATTGATAATCTTGTTGTAAACATTTTTATTTAAACGCCGTTGAAATAAAATTAACCCGGGTACTCTTGATTATTGAAGAGGGTGATTGACGTGACGTCATTTTAGGTCATTTCGCGTACGTTCAAAAACAAGACAAGAATACAAATAAGATACTGATAAAGCCTAACACAGTATTTTAAGATTCAACTCAAGAATTAAAATAAACCTACATCACTCATTTGATAAGAAATGTAAAACTGGCTGATTAAAAATTCATAGTCATTCATCGGTTGTAAAGCTTAATTCAATGCAATTTTAAATGATCATATTGTATGTATAGAAGTTGTAACTTTCAATACAAGCGAACACAATCGTAAGTCAGATCCACTATTATTATTTAGATCCTAATGATGTTGGTAAAATACAAGATATTTCTGTTAATATCCTCATATTAAACAGATAAGTTTAAATTTCACCAACATAATTTAAATCATATTATTATATTACGATAGAAAACAACAAACATTGGAACAAAATTGGTCAGCCACAAAACAATGATATAAATAATACATTATTATTACGATCCTAACGAGGTTGATAGAATTCAGAGCTATTTCTATACTCGTATTATTCAGATTAGTTTAAATTACATACTCTTCCAATGCAAGGACATTTTAGATTGTCTGTAAATAAATTGTAACTGATATTTCATCAGATTTTCTCAAATAAGTTAACTTGTTATATTATTCTTTATATCCTATTTAATGTTGTAATGTATACTGTAAGTACTTTCCATATTTAAGTAGTGATACTGTATTTTACGTTACAATTTTATCAGTACATTTTTCATATTTAAGTAGCGATACCGTGTATAATTTATGTTTTAATCTATCTGTGTTTCCCAAAATTTAAAAACTAATAGTCGTCTTTTTATCTTTAAAGGTTAAAGGTAAGAATGTGACTGTTCCACGTGGTGCTTTAAATTCAAAAGAAGAACTGATTAAATCCTAGCTACATCATACCTTTTGGTACGGCTTGAAGGGCTTTCTTTTTCGATAAACTCTGTTGCTTAATTTTTTCTTTCTGCAATTCATCTTCTATTTCACGTAAAATATTCTCAGCTATGATAAGTTCTTCTTCTTCTGCTTCTTCCTCGACGGTCTGTGTGTTTATGTCACCTTAAGAAAACAATCATGATGTTATTAAAAGCAAACTGTGATATAACAGCTACCGAACCTCTAGAAGTTAAAAAGATACTGATACACAAACGGTAATATGCATATTATTAATAAGAAAGACAGTTGAAGCTATGAAACCTGGTGAGCAATCACTCGTTCATATCCAAACAGTGCGTTTGAACCCCCACCCCACTTCACTCCCGTTTAGCGGGTACGTTACCGTGACAAATTGTGTCTGTAAAGCGTGGTTCCCACTAGCGACGCAACGCAAGGACGTAACGCAACGCAAGTGAATTGACCAATCACAAGCGATGGCTTATTCGCTTTTGATTGCTAACTGTCTATAACTTCGCTTGTCATTGGTTAAAACGCTTGCGTTGCGTTTACGTCCTTGCGTTACGTTCTAGTGGGAACCAAGCTTTAGGGATAAACTACCTTGCAACAAAAATGATAGTAGTTTTCGACCAAACATCAATCTCCACATTTATCATAAGATCAAGTAAGATAAATAAATACACAGCCTGGACATATAATTTCCAAGAGCTTATCTTTCCATATCTTGTAAATGCTGTTTCAGAACTAATTAAAAACCAACCGCGATAACTGAAAATACGTTTTACCACGAACAGATTTCAAGTAATAATTCTAAGATCTAAAAATACAACTTAATATCATCATTTCCCGTGTTTGAAAATTAGAATTACCAGAAGCACGAGTCGTAAAACATCACTTTGGATATCGTGCCCTTAAAGGATGTTAGGCTATACTGTATTATTCTATGAACACTTTTAGAGGCGAGTCGAGTGGCCAAAAACAATTAACTATAGCATAGATTAGGTAGATTATAGATATTCTACATAAATCAATCGATATCATATTTTTTTTAGAAATCTATAAAAATGCATTATGAACAAAGAAAGAAATTTCTACAAAAAAGAATGCTAAAACTTCTATAATCATGATATTTATATTAGAAAATATTTTTTTTTAAACCTCTATTGAAATTATATGGAATAAGAGACATTCTCAAGAAAATATATTAAAATATTCTTTAGAAAATGTATAATTGTTTGTACATGTAGTTTTTTTTCTGTAAAAAACAGAAGATGTAAAGGGGATAAAAAGACAAAACGTTGGTTGTTAGTTTTAATTACAGTTAGCCTAACTCCAATTGATTTGTATATTGAATTTTAATAAATAAATAATTTGCCACCTTCTACAGTGCCATCGGTTCACTGGTCTAAATATGAACAGTCTATTATATATTTATTTAAAAAAAAACTTTTAATTTGGTATATAACCTTTTGTTGCAGAACTGGTTGCAACTACTTATCAAGGTTTATTGAATGTGGACAACACTTTGGCAGCGTATAACGCTTTTATGAGAGCCCTCTCTTTCCCCGGAGCATAGATTTGGCGCATTTGAACGATGTTTATAGATGTTTAAAGATTACTTAACGCCACTTACCTTCATCATCTTCATTGAGGCCTACTAAAATATCGTTTCTGGTTTGTTCATTTCCATCTTCATCATTTTCTAAATATGTCATCATTATTTCGTTTAAGATATCTTCATCAAGTTCAACGTTGTTGTTATCTATAATTATTGTTAAATATAAAATCATGGTTATGTTATAGACAATGAAATGCCAACATAATGTAATGGATAATAAACCTAAAAGTATGCCCACAGTAAACAAGGAAGAAGTCGTGGTGGAATGTCACAGAAAAAGAAACTGTCGCATGATGACTAGCTATGATAACCTATACATTGTGATGATATGAATACAACTAAAAAGTGGATCATTTAATATATTTGTATATTTACGAGAAAATCTCTTTTTTCTTTGAAAATCCGCCAAGTACATATTTTTAGTTTTCCTTAACTTTTTGTTCATTTACTGAACCATGTTTCATACAATACATGCATAGTAAAAAACACATTTCATAAAATACGATTAAAAAAAAACTACAAAGATAGAAAAACTGAAATTGTTCTATACAATTCATAATATTATGGCATGTAGGACCTATATGCCTTATTATATGGAACTTAGCCAAAATACAATGTTTTTCAGGGAAGTTTACACAAACTTTTTTCATGTCACCTTTGCTAAAGTAAGTTTAATCAATGTCTAAGGCAACAATTTAAATTATATTCTCATCTTTAATAATTGTGTATTCTGAGTCCAGGAAAAAATTTCACTTTATTATTATTTCACGATAATAGACCTAACATGTTTTAATTGAGAGACAGACTTGGATATGTATGTATTCAATAAATATCTATTGTTGTTATAACAGGGAAGAGTGAAATTCAGTAATGTCGATCTTGCCTTGTTATAATTAGCAACTTTCGTGTTACCACTATCAATAGATTGATTGTTATCTTATATATTGGAAATATCATTGCACGATTTTATAGTCAGTTTGTTAAGGATTCAGAATAAAAAAGAACTTTTTCAGCGAAGAATATTTAGATGAAACAAAAAGCAAAGATGACCAAATATGTTTCAACCCAACTAAACTTGAAGACCAATTTTCAGAGTAGTGACAAACGAGTTACACCTTAAAGATGTAGCCTATTCTCGCCCAAAAACATGAAAATGAAGATTAAACTATATTCTAAATAGCTGTTAAAGCTGTCCATCGAATAATTATTATTTATAGAGCTGAAAATGTTTACTATAACTATAAACATTTTAACTTATGGTCGAATCAGACACTATTCGTAGGCCTAAAATGTATTCTGTTTATTTGCTTACCGATTGGTGTCTCGGGCCTAAGAGGTATTCCGTTCCTTTGCTTACCGATTGGTGTCTCTTCTTTGTTTTCCATTTGTTGTTCCAAGAAACGTTCATAATTTTCCATCTCTTCATTGTAGTCAAATGAAACGGTAGGACTTTCATCTTCAGTGTAATAATTGTTTATATTATCAGTTTCATCTATAAAGTAAGGAAATGATTGAATTAACAGAAACGTTAACACTATTTGTAAAAATCTTGAATATTATAATATATAATCAAAATATTTAAGGGTATAACACCCAATATTTTTCTCTTTTGTAACAATTACAAATAACTAAACAAAAAAGATGTATTTTATTGTATGGCAGTATACCTAAGTAAAACATGATAATTACTATTTATCACATATTGTCACTTTAAAAAAACAGAAGCATCTACATAGAATAGTATGTGTACGATGTTCTTTTGTTAAAATATCATGCACATAATAACAAACGAAAATAAATGTTGTTATTGCTATGTGCAATACAATAACTCGATTTTACAATTCAATGTTTATTACTCAATAAAAACATCTCATAAAAAGATCTTAAGAAAGTTGTATATTAAATTCAGTTTACGTTATTACAGACTTCTATTTACACTGCCTGCTATATGAGCTTAATAACGAGTTTTTAGTAGATCTCAACACTATAGACAATTTTGATTAAATTATGTGCATTATGGGATTGCCCGAACGTAAACATTATTAAATTTACACTTGCTGGCACTCTGACTTGTAAGATAATATGACATGGATGGGCAGTTGGAATTGGGTTGAAAAGCACCTTGTTTTCCTATACATGACATTACTGTGTATGTCCAGTAACTAGGCGAATTCTGTAAATGATATGTATTACGTTCACGATTAGGTTAGCCTTATGGCTTATATGCTACAAGCGTTATATGTACTCCTTATATTTTATGTAAGCCTTGTTTTTAGAAAAATGTGCACATGATTATAGAAACAGTACAGAGAATCGACTTTAGCAAATGGTTACGGTACATGCCCATCATTTATACTAGAAAGATATCGACAATAAATAGATAAACATACATTTCTTGCATAAACCAAAAGATATTAGATCAGGTTTCATAATAGGATAACCATTTATTCTGTTTTTATAAAAATGATATGTGTTAACATCCAATGAGATGACATCATAATCAATAAGATCAATAAAGTCCGAGTATCGTCACGGTATTATTGTTCTTACTAATCATGACGTCATTTGATTGGACTTGTGAAATTAGTAATTCTCATCAAAGGCAGCATAAATGAATTAATTAATAAATAATTCTAGGATGAAAACATTTTATCTAATGTTCGTCTTAGTATAAATGGGATATAACTGCAATTTAGGGTACACATGCTACAAACTGTATGGTGGTTTGTTTGTTTGAAATAAAGTGATAAGAGTAAAAAGTGCCACAGAGAATAAACAATCGAAGGTCAATCCCTTACCATCATTAGTTAGTGCATTATCTATGTCGTCTATGATTTCTTTAGTAATGATATCGGCAATTATATCATCTACTAACTCGCCTTCAGAAGAGATTGAATCTTCCAGATCAAGATCAGCAGATTCAAGATCAGATACCTCATCGTCAGAATTTAATTGATCATTCATTATCATCTCTACCGGTTCTATATCTGCAGTTTCTCGTTGGTTTCCAAAATTAAATCTTGGGTCATAAATAGGCATGGTTTCAGCTTTTGGATAACCTCCCATTGTTCTTGAGGGAAAGCCTTCGGATGCCATTCTGGATCCAGGCAATGATGGAAGGTCGATGCCTTTGTCACTTAGATGTTTCTTTAGAAAATCTAATGCATCTTGTAAATCGGCTTTTTTGTTTGCTCGAGCGCGCCATGGACCAGCGGATACCATAGAAACGGGTAAAATTGCGCCGACGATGGTCACGAGAAGCAGCCTAGTCATTGTCAACTCCATAGTGATAAAGTTCTACACGACCAAACCTGGAAAATAAAATATTATAATATCAGATATTTCGGACATTCTCTTTTAGTATAGTAGGACACTATCAAAAAAATGACATGGGAAATATCATTGTATAATGGAGAATGGATTTTCTGGGAATTGTTTGATTATTATCACAAAATTAATTAAAAATATTTAAAACGTATCTGGGGAAGTTTGCCACAAAAAAACAACAAGAAAATTAAATACTGAGTTCGGTCTTCAGACATATTTGCCATGACGTGAAAAAGTACATATTTTACTGTAAGCTACCTGGTTGTTTAAGATCATGATTTCATTTTTTATAATATATCATCTGTGAGTTATGGGATCTGCTCTAGTTTGTACATCAATTGAAGCCCTAGAACATATCGCGTGTCGTTATTAACACACGCGAAGATTTGGTATTATTAATCTTGCATTAGCATACGTCTAATTAAACTTCACTCAGAACACTTCCTTCGTAATTATCTTTTATTCACTAATATCGATATTGGAGAAAAACAATATCCAAAGAATTACGTCATGATATATTTTGAATGCCTGGATCAATGTGTGATGTGTTTTGTATAGTCAAGCGTTAAGCGCAAAGTCTGAGTGTGAAACCTGCTCTAAAGATAACCAGGCCCTGGAAAATAATTGATTCATTTACTTACACTATTGCAATAATGTATTTTTGGTATTTTGCATTCTATTTTACATAAAACTATCTCAGACTGACTAAAAAGCAATACGTGAATGGAAAACTAGAGAGAACTTTCGACAAGAGTAGGTAGTAGTAGTAGATCGTCTCCCACTGTGCTGATCTGGGTAGGCTGCCGTGGGTCTGTAAATGGCCTGCTATCCGAATTTCATTCAGTTTAAGCGTAAGGACGACAAAAAATGCGTTTACCTTTAGTTTGAACAATCCTATAAACTAGAGGTAAATTTCAATTCATTTTACTTTTAAGTGAGAATAGAGACTATGTAAACGATCGTATTTACATCACTGACTACTGACGCTCTACTTTAAGCGTAATGACGATCCGGTTTACCCATTAATCTTACACCGTCATTATAAAAACAAGGCGTCTGTGTCTTTAATAACAAAGTAATAAATCTAACATTGTAATATAGCAAAATGGGCAAGTGGTGATTATATCAAAGATGTATTACGTCCTGGAAACGACCACACAATTAAATATTAAAACCATCTTAATGAAATCTCATAGAAGAACGTATCAATAAGCCTATAGTAGGCCTAATCGCAAGCATGTGGCGACACACATTAAATACCCTAAAATGTACACTGAAATAATGGTACACATCTGTAATGTGTGTAATAATGAAATAATTTTTTTAAATACTTTTGGGGGAATTCTCTGAGTGATGTACAGTAGTATGTAATGTCTCATTTTCACAGATTTCCACATCTGTATTGTCTCTAAATTAATGTTCAGTATTATCACCGGGCGGATTAAATTGTATGCCTGTTAATTCATCAAACAAGTCGTCACTATTTGAACCCGTGGTTGAATCATGGTTGAATTAACTTGTAAATGACATCTATAATTTTAAGTTATCATACAGGTATAATATTATGCCAGAACTAATTAGAAACTGGAAACTTAGTATCAATGTTGTATATCAAATACAGTATATTATCTATCAATGAATAAAGTTAGGATGATTATAGAGTATAAAATGCATCAATCGATAATTCTTCAGTGATTACATTTCTTATTCAGTTTTTCAACAATAACGCCAGCCAACTATACTGTTAATACGATAGCCTATAGTTTGGAATAAATATAATTAAAATAGACAATGTTCAACGATAAATTAAAACGCAAAACACAATATAATATGGAATCCATCAACATAAAATAAGATACATGTCAACGGTCAGATGCAGCAATACGCATGTGAAATGTGGATGCTTATATTACTTTCTTACTTTGATTCCTGTCAAATAAGCAGCCCTAGCTGCACTGTATGGGTTATCTACAGAAAACACAAACGAAGCCAATTGGAAACTCAACTGAAAAAAACAGAGAGCAAAAGGCGTGATATTGATTATTTTGATGCATTAAAGACAAAAATAACTCAACATAAAATATTTGCGACGTCACCAATATATTGATTTTTATGAAAATAGGCATGTTTTAAGTATATACATACGAACTCCAAACAATTCTGGACGATCATTTAAAAACGGTGGAAGTAAAACATGAATGGCTTAGTGGACATCATGCAGTGATTTCTCAGATTGTCTACCAAATGGATAACTACCTGCATACTCAATTACGTTTCTGTCAAATAAATGAATACTGCATATGTATGTTCAGTAGGAGTTTTTAACTTTGTGTAGGCCTATAAAATCATTTTTATTCCTAAGCTGTTAAATGAATAGCGTATAGGTTTCTAGATATTACTAAAGTTAAGTACCTTTTTTAGCAGGTTAATCTCGTAAACTAAATTGGAAAATATATTATATGCCGATGAATTTTGACAGCATTATTATCATAGTAATACGTAGGCTTTGTGTTTGGTTGTACACACAGAACGCATCGAACCTTCCCATACGTATTACTCCATCATACTATTATTAAAATATCAACTAAATAAAGACACGGGTATCTATTCTCCCAAACATAATATAATCTAGGCCTATTATACTACCTGCAGTTGGGGAGAAAGAGAGTCTGTACGGTTGTTATGTTATGCTATTGCACGCTGCTCCATAATACAGGGTATCAAAATGAATGGAATTGTACTTGGCAGATTACAAACTACATGGACGGTATGTACGATTAACAAAACGTAACATAGAACCTTTTTTGTCAAGAGATCATCATGATTAAAATAGCATGACCATCGTCATATTTTCTATCCGTATCGCCATTACAACCCTCAGCGTCACTGCAACCATCAACATCATACCAATAATCCAAAGATTCTCATCAAAATCAACAGTATAATTCGCAATACTACTATTCAAACACTTACTAAGTTATAACATATCTAGGTATAATAAAATAAACTGGGCCGCTGAACAGTGTAAAATGACCAATAAGTAAATGCAATTAAATGCAACTGTTCTTTCTTTGGAAATTTTGAGTCAATATTGATAAACTGCTCTTCTCAGAAGTTCTAAAAACTGTCATCACTTTCAGCTGTGTTTTTGGTATGTCAACTTATTTGATGAAAGAAATATGACATGAAATATTCGAAAATATAAAAATACATTAATAATAATATTAACTATCATGAGGTGGCATAATAAAAAAATAAATAAAAATTAAATCATATAATTTTGTTAGAAACTATAACGCTCGCACATTTCAAATAAACAGATACAATTCTATCTACAAAATAATCAACTAGTTAACACAATCAGAAAAGACAGAAAAATCGATAAGAAACAAGAAATACCAAAAAGAAAAGCAATGGAAATGTTGATACATAACAAAAGCAACACATCGTGCTAAACATCACCTTACATATTCCATGATATTGTTTTAGAATAAAGATTCAACGTCTGAGAGTATACTTGTCATTTGTTGGTTAATTTCGTGTCACGTGTTGTTAGTTATTAGTTATATTGCACGGTAAACGTTCTATTTAATGATTCTATCACATGCCAGCTTTTAGTTTAAATTATAACTTTTTTTGAAAATCGATTAATTAAGAAAACAAATTCTATATTGCAAGATTCTACTTATCCCATGTATAATGTATTTGAGGTGTTACGTAACGGTAGACGTTACCGGTCCATCAACTCTCATATTTGATTGTTTGTCAGTATACCGTACGAGAGTGATCACATGCCAGCTTTTAGTTTAAATTATAACTTTTTTTTTTGAAAATCGATTAATTAAGAAAACAAATTCTATATTGCAAGATTCTACTTATCCCATGCATAATGTATTTGAGGTGTTACGTAACGGTAGACGTTACCGGTCCATCAACTCTCATATTTGATTGTTTGTCACTATACCGTACGAGAGTGATGTGATACTTCGTAATTGTTTTTTTTTTATTTATCTGGTTTTGTATCTTAGAACAAACATACTTTCTATGTAAATTTTATAAGCAAATTACATTAAATGGAAGTAATTTTCAACTGATGAATGAAACTATAGTGGTGAAACGAATAAAACACGTAGTGAATGTGTTTATTCGTTGAATAGAGAGAATATTAATTATTCATGAAAGCCTAGCTGTCTTATTTTAACAGTCATTATTGAAACACATGACACTATTCACCTTATTCAACTGATAAACATTCATTATTATTATAAAACACATGCTAAAACCAAGGAAAAAATCAATGTATGTAGCCTTATACACAGACCTCCGTTAATATATTTAGTTGTCAAATATACCTAATATCATAACATACAATAAAAGCTACTCGGCATTCGATGCCCCTACTTAGCATCGCTAGCAGATATCTTAGTTATTTTCTTAAGTACTCTAAACGTCCGTTACTTGGAAATTGTAAAAATAGAATTAGCACGTGACTTATTTGTCACGAAATGCGTAAATTGAATGGCGTAATTGGCCTATTGTGGTTGAAACCTCGAAAATTACACAACGCAACATCTGTATGGTCTGTTTCTGTTGATGAATACAGTAATTATACAATGCATAAGACATTTTTAATCCTTTTAACTAGAAAAAAATGTTAATTTGAATGTGAATTTGAATTAATGACTTTCCTTGATTCATCGGTATTTTGTCCAGCGTCTTCAACTGGTCACAATCGTAAAAATCACGTAATAAGTGCATTATGGGATGAGAAATCTACTCATAACAAATGCATGACTATTATTTAAAACACGTTTCTGTAGGCCTATGCAAAAGAACGTACGAGCTATTTAGAATCATAAAACAAATCACAATTTATGATCAAATTGGAATAAAGCCTGGTTTTCATCCACTGGTTGTAATGTAAAGAAAAATACGTAGCAAATCAAACACAATACAGGACCCCAACGGAAATAAAGGACCCCAATGGAAATAAACCTAGGTAATTGGTTTTTTTAGCTGTCCTGGTCAAAATAAACTTAACTGTTTTATTCTTAATGTTCATAACTTTATTCTGCTGCTTACTTTTTAACTAAACGCTTTTTAATATTCTATTGTCTTTTTAATAACTTGTATTTTTATGACTGAACGGTATTCTGTTTTAATGCTGTTTTTTTAAGCCATTTTTTACCATCATATTAGACATTTGCATTGTTTTAGATTGTTTATAACATTTTTTCTTTCTTTTTAATTGTGAGTCTCAAGTTTTAACTTTCTGTATTATAACATTGTTATGTAATCATGTATTGTATGTTGATTTTGACCAAATAAATGAATGAATGAATAATGTTCAATTCGCGCGGATAAATTCGCTTAGTACAACACACTGTAATGGAGTCTCCAATCTTCCTTAATTCTCTTATGAAAATCAGGAACGGAAACGTATAATTCATTCATTCATTCAATCTTTTATTTCGGAATCTCTGGTCTGCATACACTTTTTCCATTTTAAGAATTACATCTGGATTTCCTACAACTTATTGTTGGTAATTATACGCGAAACTGTATACTTTACACGTTCAAAACGGATATTATACACTGACGAAATAGAAATAATAATATATGTATTATGTTTAGAATCACTCGGACATTGTTTTAAGTGTATCTGTCTTAAATATAACTGAATTTTAAAAGGATAGTTCAGAAGACAGTTTATTTATTATGATTACTTTTAAGATTGAAATGGCATGGATATGATATCAAATTCACTTTGCTTCATCAATCCAGGTCTCTGTTTAAACAATCAAACTAGTTCGATGTGCCTAAATATGGTAGTAATTTGCCTAAATATGGTAATGATATAACATCATCATATCCATATGGCCATAAAGTTTGATAGTGTAGACAGAGATTTGGAGAACTAAACACAAATCGCCATTTCTTTATAACCATGGCAACACATAATACACATTTTATAACAGAACATCATTACCGAGCACTGTTACAAAATGAAATCTGCTAATGAGATTTAAAATATTTTATAATTACTACATTAAATTTTATTTCTCTCAATCTAAAACTAATATTGATCTGTTTGGGAACAAACACTAATGAAGCGAAATAAGGAAATTATTTATAATATGTCTTTCTTATAAAAATGATTTCTTAAGTTGTCAACTTGCATTTACTGTATTCAGCTTTGAGTGAGGTATTGAAGCATAATGTGATTCGATTTAACAGTTCCTTTCCTAAACAATTAATTGGGACTGCACAGGTTCCGTCTAATCGCTATTTCTTTAATGAGTAGTCGTAACGATTCAATAACTTCAACAGTTATACCTAAAAGATGCATTGTCCCCCCAAAAAATGAAGATTAATAAAAAAGACTTTGAGTAAGCTATTTTACAGTTTTAATAAAGTTAATCACTTACGTAGAAAAAACCCAACTATTTTCACTTATAAAAAGACAAATAAACGGGTCAATACAACCCAAACAACCCCTTTCATGGGAACAATACCTTTAAACGATGTAAAATAAGATTGAAAAACGAGGATTTATGGAATTGTTTTGCATTTATTCTGCATTTCTATTTCAAGAGGCTTTTTGAAAAATTCTCCAGAACTACATTACTATAATAACATTTACATTATTATAACTAAGAACTACAAAAATAAATTAAATAAAGTAATTTCCACTGCAAATCGTATTGATTATGTTCTTGCAGAGGTAATCTAAATATTGCCTTCAGTGGTCTATACAAGGGTTTAACTACGGCCATTTTCTAAACATAACAATTCACATCATTGTAATTATGTATAATGTTATCAAAGCTCTTTATGAGAAAAAAAACCGTTCAATTCATTATATTGTATGTAAACTGTTTTAATAGTTTAATCTATGTGACATTGTAACAAAATATGACGGACGTTGTTAGATTAAATGACGTCATATCAGTTCCCACAGATTTTTAAAGAAGCTATTTGAATCTTCAATGTCTATTTTTGGTAATACCTTTTTGAAATGATGAATTGCTGAATTATGTTTGTATTTACAATATTACTTGCTGTGATAACAGCTGGTAATTTTTCAATGTAAATAACTAAAAATAACGCTTCGTCAAGAAAAAAAGATCAACTTCTTGTTCGGACAAAATAACAAGATTAACAAAGTAGGCACAACAGTTGTGGAAACTATTTCGCTTAATAACACTCTAGAGGGTATCGTTGTCATTGGATTTGTTGATTGGACATTACGTTCCATGTGCATTACAGTATGTGGATCCACCCATACGATTAGATGGTACATTGTGCGATCATGTTTTCCGAAAAAAATGTGTTTGTGCAACGCGAACGTTTTCGAAAAGCAACCTCTAGTGTAACAACTCTGTTCCCAGGCCACATTCTCCGAGCGCCGTATATAATTTTGTATGCGCATAATTCCCAGACTTCACACTAGTAATTGTGTTTGAAAAATGATATTTAATGTTTTGTAATGCCTTGTTAAATAGCCACGTACAGTACATCTTATGAACATTTTCTATCCACTCCACTCATCAATGTCCCTTGTCTTATAATGCATGGGGATACACGAGTGTAATAACAAAATGTGATAGCCGCTTTAAGCTCTGTCTACAAACTACTGTAGTTGGACACATGTGTGATGTACCAAAATATGTTATTTATATGACGTCATCTTTTCCATATATGGGCACATTTTATAGTGTTGACAAAGCTTTAATTTGCTGGATCCGAATAACCCTTCACATTAAATCAGAAAATACGTTGTTTATGTTATCTGAATATTTTAGAATAATATTAGTATTCTCACGAATTATAAACACCTAATATGCAGCAAGTAGACTTGGTACTGAGGTTAATCTGCTGAAAGTTTTAGTGTTAATATTATCACTAACTTATGGCATGTTGTGTGTAAGATATGAATGTAATATCTTATTTGTGTGGGATAGAGTACGTGATTGGAATAAACCTGCAGCAATGAAATTAAACAGAATCGACAAGACTTACTAATTCTACAAGGTTGTTATTGTTCAATCCATTGTTAAAATAAAGAAATATCAATAACGCATGCGTTAGAATTAATTATTAGAAAAAAAAACTCAAACATTAATTAAGTGGACTTGGTTACCATGGGAGATAATTAATAAATCTGACACGATCTTAAGTGACTTAGGTCTGGTTTACCACTCAAAGTATCAAAAATAATAGAAGTTAACGTGTATTTGACGTGAAGCCAGTTATTATTAATTAATACTCAAGTAATGTAACACACATCGTACAATAACCATTGCATGAGGATATCATAAAATATGCATAGACAACACACTTTTTTGCTGTTAAATGAAATGTACCTGAAAAGATGAACCAAGAGCCAGCAGCCTCCAAGCTAATAGATCAATAGTAGAGAGTTATCAAAATATACCGGGTTGTTCAGTAGCCGTAGTTCATTACACATCATACTACACCTTCGAGTTTGATAGACAGGAGTCGAAAAGTCATGGTGCCCCCATTGTAAGAAATAAAAAATAAATAACAAAAATCGACCACAATAAAAAAACAAAAAACAATACTGTTAAAAGTGTAGAATATTTATTTATTACTGCAATAAAAATGTATTTACCTGACAACAAACAACTTTAAACGAATATACGATCTAATTACCGACTTTCACAATCATAACAAATGCATGCCTACATCCGGGCGCACCAAACTTTCCTCCTACTTATGACGTAGGCATAATATAAAGAAACAATTTGCCGGCTATAATAAGACGTAAAAGGAAGACAGTAATACACAAAAACATCTGATTTAAAAAAGCAGACGTTCGATAAACACGATGTTTGTTCTGAAGGTAAAATAACAGGTATACATAAGTACGTACATAGACGGGATGTTATTTCAGTCGATGAGTGGTTTAAGTTTCTTTTTTTATGTTTTAACTTTATTTCGGTAGATATGTCAATGTTTCTGTCTAAATACGATAATAGTAGACAGAATAATCATAAAAAAGTACTTATATTATTCATAAAATAAGATCTTTAATACAATAATCATTCCCAAGAATTCATGGACAGAACAGACGCGGATGAATACTTACAGTTTCTATGGCCTCCTAGATTCATGAACAATTTTGTGAGATAATATCACTCTAATTAAGGTATATGGTCCACTCATTTTAGTCTGAATAAATCCTTCATTTTTGTTAATTAAAAACATTACCGTTCAACCAAAAAAGTAATTACAGCTTTTCTAATTTTCTAATTATTACTACTAGGCCTATACTTCATAAAAAAGCGCTGAAAAAACTAGTTCTAAGGTGAAGTGTATTTTTTTATTTGACGAATCGAATTATATAACTTGATATTCTTACGCATTTAACTATGAATGATGTATCAAAGTCATACACACGTTAACAAAAACACAATTAAAGGTATGTATATAACTAGCTAACTAACTAAATATTTTTCACTCGAATTATGGTGATATTTCTGATTGATTTTAGTCAGTAGGAAATATAGGCCCTAAAAACAAAAACAAAAACGTGAAAGAGGATATTATAATTTGGGTGAAAATCGACAAAGAGAGTACACGCTGTAATGGAATATGACAAAAGTCATGTCGAAAACGCTGCATACTACAATATACAGTATCAGTGTGACATAGGTAGAATTATGAGACCCACAATCGAAATAAACCATAAAGATGAACATTTCGGAAGATAATTGCCAAAACATATTGAAATTGAGAAGACAATTTGACAAGTTAGAGATGAGATGCGCGTTATTTCAAATGTGATGCACTATAATTAGGAGACGAAACTAATAAATAAATACATTGTGAAAAAACAAGGCCATATAGATGGCTGCAGTCGCGTGCTCAAGTTAGCGTTTACTGACCGACCAACCGACCGAATTTGCGGAACATGTTTAAAAATGTTAAAAATGTTTAAAAACATTTAAATTTTTTTAATTTATATGTGCGTAGCCTGTCATATTTTACGTGCTTGTTTAACGTAATTTAATTTTGAGTTAAAAAGTGAATCAAATATGATGATATTATTAAAGAAAGGTTGTAAAACAAAAATCGGGCAAAAAGAGGCCATATTAATATTTAACGCGCAGTGCGATTTTTTATATGATTAAAATTGCCCGAAACGTACTCTTATTTCTTTAAAAATAAATGCTGAAAATTGTAAGCGCGCGTACGCACACGCACGTAAATGTTTTGCTATATGATGATTTATGCCCTGAAATTATGAGTACCAAATTTTATTTAATTGTGATTCATGCTTGTGAAGATATGATTACAAAAGTGATTTCGTTAAATCGTGCATAGACCGCGTGATTTTTGATTGCGCACCGTGAAAACATAACCACATCGATTCCTGGCCATATGGAATATACTGTGAAAAATTGACATAGCTAGATGAAACTGATATCAAGATAAGGCCATATACAAGTTAATGTTTACCGACCGACCGACCGACATAGTGAGCTGTAGAGTCGCGTTGCACGTTCCGAATAATTACATCGGCTAAAGACCATGCAGTACGCAGAAGCTAATTCTGAGGTATGACGCAATCACACAACGTTGACTCATAGCCTAGTAAAAAATTATAATTAAAATGCTGCTGACCGCTAATGTAAATCTACTATTCAATTCTTTTAACAGTATTTTTATGTATGTGCGTGTGTGTGTGAAAACTGCTATCTCGATACATTTAATCAATGTAATGAACAGTATTAACAGATAAAGACATATCTCTTTTTAAAATGTAAAGAAAACACAATTTATCGCGTTTTATTAATGATACTAATTTATATTGATATGACATTGAAAAACAATGTTATATTGGTACGGGGAAATGTTGATATTGATATGTTTTAAATTGGCGTTCTATGTATGTACAAAGCATGTATTATTTTAAAATGTTTAAATAACTTTTTAACAAAAGTGTTTTGTGGATGAAATAATTATTTTAAGTATTGTTGAACTTATGTATGATGACATATTTGCGATATGAAATTGGCTGGTAGTATCCCTTAAAAATGTAGATGAGAAATACATTTTGTGGTAAAAGAGAGATTAATGCGGTAAAAATTGATCCTTAGACCATATCCATTTGTTTTGCAAGATATTTTAATATTACTATGCGCGGCAGTTAATAAACTGAGGCATATTGATTGCCGAACTGAACAGAACCCTTCATCATTAAAAACAATTCCTCATTTAAATTATTTTAAATTCATGAATTCACACTGTGAACTACAACCTCATTCGATCCGTTGTGACGAACATAATACAGACGTTCAGAATTCGAGGATTCAAGTGAATCTCTTCCCTGAATCGTAATGAATTAAACACACGTATATCATGCTATCCTATTATATATTAATGGAAGGCGAACGACGTTTAATTCATTCTGAATATTTAATGAGCGGATACTGATATTTAATATCTAGTCATACATAATAACATAAAGATATAAAGGACCGGTAATTAATAACACGCTCCCGATACTGTATAAATAATGTTTGATATTATCGACAGCATTACTATCATCATCATCGAATACCATCTTCTTCAGTTTACCTTGGGAAGGTTCCGTGATACAGTATTACATATTCGTCACATGTTATAACTGTATCACATGAATTGATCTAAAGGTTAAATTAAAAACAATGTCACATGTGACACTGTATTTACGAATCTGCTTATGCTACATTATAATATTTGTCTGATACAGTTATCGAGCTATCCTGAGTACTGCATATGTCAGATTAAATCATACTTGTATATAGAAGTATAATTTAACGCACTGTTGTCAGTAAAATGAATTTAAAACAATGTTTCTTTGTAATATTTTACAAATAAGTCAAACTTTCATTAGTTAAATTAACAAGAAACATTAAAAAATAATGAATAGTAATTGTTATAATAATAATTTACAATGTTCCACACATTATTTAGTGTCATTTGCTATTACATTTGTTTTTAAAAAACGGGCACGCAATTCAAAATCTGACTTATTATTTCTACTTTACCAGAATTAAAATATTCATGATTTATAAAATTTATTTCAGTAAAAAGCTAAACATAAGACTTATAAGATAATAGTATTGTTAAGATAGTAACAATACTAGTTAACATCAATATTGTACACATTTGATTCAACCATAAATGCAAATATATACTATTTATTAATTTATATCGTAAAATAAAAAAATGAGTAACACAATGTTTACGTACCTCACCGTTTATTAAACGTCAAATTGACCAGACGAGAAAGGGTGCAAGGAGAAGCAGGGAAATGTCGCAAAATATCCAGCGACTGGGACGAGAACGACCGAAGTGACGACGAGATAGTCTGCTTAACTATCGCCAATGAGGTTGCTTCGAAAGCAGACAGTAAGAGCTCAGTAAGACTAGTAGTTTTTCACCGAGTGAATAAATTATACTGATGCGATCTACACAATAAGTTTATACCGCCATGACGCTACGGGGTAAGTACTTGCGCAGGCGCAGTTTACTGATAAATCAATAGCGATTTCCCGAAGGAGTCTATTGTAAACCAATCGAAATTAGTTATATCGCTATTATCATTTCAATATAATAGCATTAATATTCAAGTTAACCTTTTCTTTTTATATTAACAATTTACATTTTGTTGTTTATTAAAGATGAAATCGAGTAATTAGAAAACCATAATATTATTATATTAGCATCCTGTTCATGATTGTACTTTAACATGTTAGTGCATATCAAATAAATTAGAATTAATTCTTGGTAAATCAAACGATCATAATGGAAAATTTTGAGTATATATTTTTTTTTTCATATTTTCTATTAAATATTTTTGTTACATACTCATTTTGAATAAATACATTTCTTTGTAATCAATCAGTTCTTGTTTCTCTTATTTTGTTTTTTTGCATTTACAGTACATAGGCCTACAATATATAATAGAACAGCACAGGCGTCAAACATTCATTTTAAACCACCCGGGTGATATTCTGAAAATAATAATAATAATATAGGCCTACATTTATTTCTTTTTTATATGTTAAGTTTCCCATTTGTCTTTACAGATGTATATAAATATAAATTATACAATTCATCATTAAAATATGTTATTTGATATTATATTTACGGTGTTAATATCGAGTGAAGTATGCTTAAAGTTACAGTATTTAAAACACACATTATTATTAAATGATATATATATATATATATATTTAATATTATTAAAAACAAAACATTTGTAAGCACATAATAAACACTCAAAATAATCGTAGTACAGATACTTTGTTGTTGGATTTGGCCTGTTTATAATTTATTTATATTTCTATGTATTTATACAAGCAATTTAAGGTGTTTTTTGATCATCTAACTAGGCAGCAATAAAAAGTATAGATTTTTTTCTCTTTTGTGGTGTAAACACCACTTTTATATATTATTTTCATTATTATCACATTTTTGTTAATTTGATCAACTTAAATGGTAAGTAAATAAATGAAAAATACATAAGCATAATTGGGTAATTAGTCATATTCTAAAAAAAAATAATACAGTTATATTGATTGTTTATAATTTAAGGTGTTCTTTGATCATAACTAGGCAAAAAAAAAGGATGGGGGAATGAGTGTGTCGGTAAGGTTACAATCGTAGGCCTACTCTTCTTTGTTCTCATAATTGCATTTGTTTCGATAACTTTTAGTATACAGTCGATTATGCTTATGATGGATACAATTATTAACCGTGCATATTGTAAGTACATCGATACACAACGTATTTATGAATAATTAATTAAAATACATACAAATAATGAGAATGAACACAATGAACACCAATCAAATGACGTACTGCAACCCATAGCTCTGTAACTATAGTAACCACAAACATGCACTTTCTGTAAAGAACTCAATTTGATACACATGTAAATGGTGACAAATTACCAGGTATTACCACACTTAAGTGTGAATATTTTGCCTGAATAATTAATAATAGAAAAGCTGGATAGATACATAAAAACCTACACAGGTGTTTCGCGCAGTCGTCTTATATTTACGTCACAATACGTAATGAACAGGTGGGGCTAGATTATAATTCGCCTTTGTTTTTGTCTACATTCCTGTGTAATTGATCTTTTAACACTGACTTTCCTTGGAAATGCTGGAATTCTATTATGTATAAAGTTGATACATTTTTTTGGATTGTTAAAGCTCTGTCTACTTTACCAACTTTATGTAAAACTAGTGTAGACAGCGCGTCAGGAAATGTGCAGATGGAACTTGCTCTATACTTTCCAAAAACGCAGATGATCCGTTATTAATGGTAATTCAAATAGAAGACTACATCTTCAATGACATCTTCCCTAAGGATTGTTGTCAATATTCTTCACTGTATTAGTCTTTATAATTTTCCTTTAATGTGAATTTGATTGGACTCGATTGCAAGACAACCAATACAAAGATTGAGAAATCGAAATAAATGGTCCGTCAACGGAGTGTGACGTCAAATTAAATTTTATGACGTCAATTATACCAGTAAAAGCAGTCAATTTGCACTGATGGAATTATTTCCATCCAATGATCGACACAACTTAGCGTAGATTAAATTCTTAACTATTTTGCGCGTGGCTTAAATAAACCAGCGCCGCCGACTCAGTTATCAGCTCTGCGCAGTTTTCTATATATTAGAATGTGCGCGCGAAAGAAGGAATGGGCGACGCGGCCTATATTATATTTAAAAAATCAAAATGTCAATTTCCATTACAAACGAGTATTGTAATATTTTTTACAACGAACTTACACAATTACTTTCTTTACTAATGTTTCGTTTCTTCGGGATAAGAAAAAGGAATCGGTCAAAAGATTACGATAATTTAGCTACTGTAACATCACCTGACCAAGAACAACCACCTTCATCGGACGCGACTAAAACAGAGGGCAAGAATCAGCAAGGCATTGTTGGAGCGGGCCCAGGAGATCGTCCCCTAGAAGGAAATAAGCCTAGGCCTAATTGCGTTGTTGATTTGAGCCAACTCAAGACTGAGACAAAACTATTACAAAACGAGTTAAATAAAAATTTGGAAAACGAAAGGTGAGGGCAGCATACTAGGTATGCCTACATAATTCTGATACAAATACAAGGCATATTACATAGGCCTAGCCTAGGCTATGACTAAATTTATGCTACCTACTCAAATTAAACGAACCGTAAACATATTTTTTTTAAATAACAAGACCAATTTAATCAATTATTGTTTGCCTACCTAAAGATTTTAAACAATAGATAGGCCTAGCCTAGGGCCAGGCCTAGTATAAAAAAACACATGTTATAGCCTAGATACGCCTGCCTACAAGGAGATTCAACTTAGAAAGGTCTTTAGCTAGCCTACATTATTTTTACAGATTAACGCAGGAAATTTTACAACTAGAACTTGAAACGCTACAATGTAAACGAAACAGATCACATATAACTCGACAAATAGAAGCTATTGAAAATAACATGCAAGATTTGACAAAATGTAAAAAAGAAGGTATATTTATGTGTTTCCCTGTGGACTTAGTACATTATTTAAACTTTACTTTCTCACATTATCCATAATGTTGAGTCATAGTGAACCCAGGAATTTCCAGTTCAAAATTTCCAGTTCAAAACAGTTGGATTTAACTGGTTGAACGGTGATTTGGTTATTGGTGTAACGGTCGATAATTTAATTTTGAATTCAAAAGGTTTTAGTTGGTTTTTATTTAAGTCAACAATCAGTTGGATTTTTGTTACTGGTAATTACATGTGTCAAACTATAATTTTCTTCTGAGAAATATTTAAAAAAAAATATTTTTGAGTTGGTAGAGTTCATAAAAAATGTTCAATATTTCCTCTCTATAAATTCGGTTGCGTAGAATGTTTGTTCCACTTCTGCAAGGGTAAATTTTTGTAATAAATGTTACTATAGGCCAAAATAGACCTATAGCATTATTTCGTTATTGCAGTCTCTTTGTTTGATTTCAAAATGTTTTTTTTTCTTTAGAACTAATTTCAAACGACGACGGCTTTTCGACTTCAAACAAGCTAGAGAGCAAATCACAAGGCCAGATTACGCTACTAATCATGCGTCATGCTCCGAACGATTGGAAAAAGTTCCGTAACATACAGAATAAGTCAGATGCCCTCAATCTAAAAAATGAGCTAGAAGAACACCAGCTAGCAATAGAGGGCCTCCGATCTCGAGTTTGCGCAAAATTGAATCGATACATAGTCGAAAAAGATGGACAAATAACAGATGATATAACATTTATTTGATAGATTATTTTTCTTTAAAAAAAAAACAGGAGTTTTCCTCATATTATGATAACCATTATGCTGTGTTTGATGAAAATAATATTTTCAAAAATTAAAATTAAATAATAAATAAGTACAATACAAACTCGTTATCGTTATTAGGCCTTTTGCTCATAGGCCTACTAAACATGACATCTTATTAGACTTATATTTACAATAATATTGAAAATATTTTTATCCTATAGTTTTTTAGTTTTTTTTTAGGATTACGTTTAATATTATAAACGTTATTATATTAGGTTTACAACATGAAGATTCAGAATGTAAAAGATAAGACAATTAGCGCATCCAACGTTTTACTATAATCTGTATACCTTAAGATGTCTACACTATCAACATTATGTGACAAAAAAGTGTAATGTACCTAAATATGGTAGTGATATGCTTAAATATGGGCAACTCAAATTTGTTGTCACATAAAGTTTGGTAGTGTAAACAAATGATACAAATTAATGTGTTGTCATTTCCTTTTTCTTTTCTGTCCGTTTGTTTTAAACAATTTTACAGGTTGATAACATTTAAAATTATTTATTATTGCTTTAACTTTGAGTAACCGCCGATTCATTGTACAGAGCGCTCATAATTCTCTCACAAGCAAGAAAAACAACTTATTAATAAAAACAATACAATTATGGTTACTCAATTTCAGAAAGTAGAGTTGCGGGAAATTACCAACCGATTAGGCCTACGTAAATTTTTTTGATTTATTGTTTTTTTTTCCAAATTCTATAAAATATTCAGATGAATGAGTGTGCAGAAGGAGGCCAAATTTTAGATTTTGGTAAAAGATTTTGGCCACCCGATTACAATTTTAAAGAAAATATAAAAAAAATAATAATATACGGAATATTACCGTACATATTCTATTCAAAAATATATAGGCCTATCACATATGTATATACAGTATATTGAAAATTAGTCGAACATTCTTCAAAATTTCATTATGATTTAAGAGAAGCTAATTTGCAATCAGTTTTAACAATTCCATAACAAGGTTATTGCCTATTCAATGTGTATAGAGTGTAGTGAATGTCATCACCATCATCATAATCATCGAAAATCGACACTGTTAGCTATTAGCTAGCCGTGGTTCCATTAACATTTGCTGTCTTATGCTTTTGTGCTCACTCCTCCTGCAACGCAAAAACGTGTATCATCATCCCCTAGCAACGACCACATTATGATGCGTTAACACGAATACGGGTAAGTGGTTAGTTGAGGAGCAACTGTGAACGAATAACAATCGACTATTCTGCTGTCGTGATAAAACACAATACACACTGTCTGTAGGTCTGGAACAATCTGTCAAGTTATGACGGTTACAGAGATTGTCTATAGTTTTTGGTAAGTAATTTACATATTTATATATAATATATTCATGCAGTGTATAAACATAAGTGTTTAAATATTCTTCCTGGACGTTTGTGCATTTAAAGTAATGATCTACTAAAGCCTTGTAAAATTAAAATAACTCTAATCAATAAAACTTTAAATTAATATTAACAATTATAATAAATGTATGGATATGTGTGTATGGGTGCATGATGTACAGTTACTTAAATGAACGAGTGCGCACGCACACGTATGTTTATGTAGGCCTGTATTTAAATCCAGGCAACTTACTGAAAATAATGACACTACTGTGGGTATCATTGGCGGATCTCAATGGAGACACAAAATAAAATAAGCAAAAAGCTAAATCAAAATGATAAAGTAAAACAGCTAGAAAAATTAGCATAGCTGTAGGCCTGAATATATTTATATTTATTTATGGCTATCTGTTATCTATACAATTTTCTAAAACAATTTCTAAAACAACAATTAAATAAATGTTTATGATTAATGTTAATAAATGAGTAAATTGTTATAAAATAATTGTATTAAGCACTAACATGAACAAAAAATGAGTGAATAAGTGTGTGCTTAAATAGCATACCAAAAAAAAACCAAAAAACGAAAAAGAATAAAAGAATAACTGAAGAGGTTACCCAGTATAAATCAATCAATCAATTGAAATACATGGATACTAATTTTACCTAAATATACTTTCAATGAACTATGGTATAAACACTTAAACGTACAGCCTTACTGTATTTAGTAGAGGCTTTCATAGTTTATCAAGTAATTCATAGTTATAAAATAACATAAACAAAAAAATGAGTGAAAAAGTGTGTGCTTAATTAGCATACCAAAAAAGCAAAAAACAAACAAAAAACGAACAAGAATATAGTCATCATTCAACATTAAAATAAATTCAATTCGTATGCAAAACGTTAGGCCTAAGTAGTTTGTAACTGTGTACGTTGGTTTGAGTTATTTGGTTTTTTTTAACGTTCATTCATATAAGTTTTGGCTGGAAAACATACTACGAAGTAACGAAGCACCATTGAAATATATGGATACCAATTTTACCCAAATAATACTTTAAATGAACTATGAATACACATTTAAACGCAAAGACTTACTGTATTTAGTAGAGGCTTTCTTAGTTTATCAAGTAATTCATGCTAACAAAATGTTATAAGCACAAATAATGTATCTTATCAACTGCAGTATACAACTAGTGAAAAGGTTCATCTGGGTCTATCAATGTATATTTAGGTATATTTATTCATAAAAAGACATCAAAATACAACGGCAGCCAAAAGGCTGAAAAGTAGTATTTTACAAAATTTGATAAAAATATATAAATACATTATGTATAAAGGGTAAAACTAGTTTAAAAAAAAAAAAAAAAATTACCACATTAAAATTGGTCCACCTGTAAGTTAAAATAGTGCCAGCCTATTAGATATTCATCATTAATGAGTCGGACTAAAAAAGGGACTGGTGAAGATCTAAATCTTTCTGTACGACCAAACGGGATTTTGAGTAGAGGCTTACTCGCAGACCTCAGGGTTCTGCTAATGTCACGAACAGGGGGAAGAATGCTTCTAAATGTATCGGACTTTATTATTCCTTTACCAAATTTCAGTAAGAGTTGGACTCTTCTGTTAACTAGCGATGGAAGGTCTGACAATGTAAGAGCAGACTCGTAGGATACATAGTTCATGCCATAAATGATTCGTAGAGCTCTTTATTATTTATTATTTAATTTAACATAAAAAAGAAAACATTAACAAACATAAGTATATACTGTAGCTTGTTTTATTTTTGATTTTTATATATTTTTTATTTGAATTCACAGAAATACAATCTTCTAGAATTGCTTGTAAAGGAAAATAGCACGTTTTGAAAATTAAGGAGAATAGGAACAACAGTCAGTTATCAGTTATGAGTGCTAAATCCAAAAATCTGATCGTTGCAGTTAATAATGAAGACAGTGGAACCGTTCGTCAAATGCTCGAGGAAAAGGAGAATCCAAACATGAGAGATCTATTTGACCGCACAGCTTTGATGCGCGCGGTCGTTCTTGAAGAAAGCGACATGAGAAGACTTATTGTACGAAACTTGATAAATTACGGCGCTGATGTAAATCTACAGGATAAGCATAAGCGAACGGCATTGATGTATTTATGTAACCGTGAAGATGGAATCGATATTTTAAAAATAATATTAAAAGCATGTAAAGTCGATTATAACATACAAGACGAAGAAGGTAACACGGCGTTGATGTATGCAATCAGGGCAGATAACCATGACGCTTTAGAGATGCTTTTGCAAGTAGGCGGCAAAGATATAGATGTAGATAGAGAGAACACGGAAGGACTTTTCCCTCTTTACGTCGCGGCTTCTCAAGAGGACACCGATTTTTGTAAAATGTTAGTCGAAATCGGAGGAGCAAAACGTTTCCACAACATACCGGATCATTTAATGCAATATCTACCAGAAATACCAAAAGAATTACGAAAATTTAAAAATCCAAAGATGGCATCACACGACAGGGAATCGTTGTCAGCTCAAAACAAATGGACGGGATCAAGAGATTCGGATCCGGTATTACGCGGTGGTGTGACAAGTCTACGCAATACACTTGGTTCGATACTTTCACGAGAGTTAGTACCATTATATGAACCGAATACCCACGGGACAAGAAGCCCCGGCGTTGGCAGTATTCAGTCGTTTAGAAGTACAGTGAGCGACCAAGACGCTGCGATGCTGGATTTGGCAAGGCGGCTAGCAGAATTTGAAGCAAATACTATAAAACCAGCAGGACAATCAAATGCACCTACGTACATTACAAAGTCGGGTAGGGTCATAAAACCAAATGCAGCCAGAGATCCGCAATACAAGGAAATAAAAGGAAAAGATAAAGGTAAACAATCACCATCTAGCAGTTATAGTCGAAAAAGAATTCAACAAAGAATTGCAAATAAACAAAAACTTGAGAATTAGCGACAGTGATGGTATATGGTAAAACAATGCGTTGTTAGATTGCCTTGATCATACCATGGACCTAATTTATAGGCCCGTGATCATACTAAAATGCACTATTCTTCAAAGTAGGGATTGTAATACTATAGGCTTAATGTCTCGTTATAATAAAACAAAATCATTGTACGGTACTTACGTATGGTTTCGATTGATGAACAAACATAAAGCAATTATGCCTATCCTATTTTAGCAAAAGCAATATAACATTAGTGAATGTTATCCTACTATATGCCCCGTTTCAATGGTATGTCTTTTATTATAGCAATTATATATATGCATACATTAGTATTGTTCATTAAACTTCGTGGAAATAGGTTTGTGTACAAAACATGCAGCGCAAAATGGTTTGTTTATAATATCAGTTCAGTAAAAATAATATTTGATTTTCAAATTAATGTTGACGTCTAGTTCAATTTTCTTATTATGTACAGAGTTTATTATTTTAAAGTAAGCCGAATTATTTATTATACTGTATATTAAAAAGTACGTTAATTTTCACAATAAAATGTCATAAAGTAAAGGCTGTATCTCTAGTTTCGTGGTATACTCTAATTCAAAATATCCGGGTTATTTGCACATTATTTACATGTAAACGACATCGTCATTGATATACTAGGCATACTGGAAAATTACATTTTTATCATGTAAGCTTATTGCATGGTTTAGTCTACCAGCGAACTTGGAATATGTTAACCTTCAATAAGACTGAGTTATACTTTAAACACAACAAACAATACAGCGTGATATCTGATCTCTTTAGCATAATATATAATTGGAGAAGCGACGAGAGCTTTTTGTGATTTTATTAGCCCGATATATTCTGAGACCTAATTCATTTCCTTCAATTGTACTGCTTTATTAAGGGTAGTCAAGCATAAAACACACAGTGATCTATAAGAGAAATTATAAGAGGAACAGCGTCATGGTTAATTAAATTGTTTTCAGTTCTACTTTCATCTTATCGACCACCGTCGGTGGTATTGCATCATGGATTGGATTTAAGTAGAACACATAACACTAGTTCATCTAATTTAATACAACTAAAGCCGTCTAATTTGTCATCAACAGCACTATCTTCTTTTATATTTATATTTTCACATTTGTTTATATTAACACCAGTAGCCTTTTAATAACCAGCACTATCATTTTCCATCGTCATTAACCATCTCCTACAACAATACTGTAATTATTTGCATAAGTATCACTACCATCTTGTCCAACACTACTCTTCAACTAACACTACCACCAGCAACGGCATTAGTGACAATTTTTATCAACATCACTGCCATCTGTATCATCATCAATGAACCTTTCCACACAACATACACGATTCTCAGTGCTGTATCACCACATACAACATGTGCCCAGAATCATATGAATATAAACATAAACAATGTCATCTTCATCAAGAACACTGACATTTCCATCAACACTACTGTCACCATTTTCAATGTCAATTCATTCACATTTATTTAGTCATCGTTTATAATTACAATTTCAGTATATCATTGGTGGCAAGGAGCCTGCATACAGAAGTTTACAATTCTGTTTGCGCATCTTCACCACCAACACTAATCTTCATCAAAACAATGTCAACCTCATCAACAACACTGCCATTTTCACCAACATTGTCATCTTCAACAACAACTGTAATCTTCCAAAAAAACACTGCCATCTTCATAAAATATCATGTGATATTTACCAAGAACAATGTCATCATCATCAAAAGCACTGCATCTTCATCAGGAATACTGTCGTCATCATCATCAAGAACAATGTCATCATCAAGAGCACTGCATCTTCATCAAGAACACTTTATCTTCATCAAGAACAATGTGATATTAATCAAGAACAATGCCATCATCATCAAGAGCAATGTCATCATCATCAAGAGCACTGAATCTTCATCAAGAACACTGTCATCTTTATCAAGAACAATGTGATATTTATCAAGAACACTTCATCTTCATCAAGAACAATGTGATATTCATCAAGAACAATGTCATCATCATCAAGAGCACTGCATCTTCATCAAGAACACTGTCATCATCATCAAGAGCACTGCATCTTCATCAAGAACATTTCATCTTCATCAAGAACAATGCTATCATCATCAAGAACACTGTCATCTTCATCAAGAACAATGTGATCCTCACCAAAAACACTGCATCTTCATCAAGAACAATGTCATCATCATCAAGAGCTCTGTATATTCACCAAGAACACTGTCATCTTCATCAAGAACAATGTGATATTCATCAAAAACAATGTCATCATCATCAAGAACAAGTCATCATCATCATCAATAGCTCTGTATCTTTATCAAGAACACTGGCATCATCATCATCCTCACCAAGAACAATGTCATCATCATCATCATCATCATCATCATCATCACCAAGAACACTGCGTATTCATCAAGAAAACATCCGCATAAATAACACTGTCATATGCATGTCGTCGTCATAAAGAACACTGCCATCTTTATTAACACTGCTTTCTACAAATCGCTATCTACAAACAATACACTCACAGTTTATTGTACATGAATAAACAATAACATAGATGATAACATATACTTTAATAACGAAAACAAATATTAGTAATATGTATAAACATTCAAAGTTATTATATCTGTCTGATTTCAAAATTTAATCTACTTTGGAAATTACAAGATTAGACAAAATATGTCTACCATTTGATATAAATGAAAATAATTGGAAGGATTAATTAAAGCGATAGCCCGGGGATCAATTGATCAAACAAGGTTGTCTTCCTGTGTATTTATTACAATTAATGCGATTCGCAAAATACACTGTGATCAGTAAGACAAAACGGCACCAAGCCGAACTACAAAACGTCAAATAATAATAATAGTTAATGGCGCTTTGGGGGAATTGCTATTATTCGCTCAAGCTATATAATATAAACATGTTTTTATCATGTTTTTATCATGCATTACCATGGTACATTACCATCTAACCCAGTAAAATCACGATTCTTAACAACGTTATTTTCCATTATAGACCACGAACCACACCAGTTTTCAAAATAACAAAAACACTGCTTTTGAAAACAAAAACAGTGCAGTTAACATTAACATTTCGTCACCACCTCCATTACTACTTGGCCCAAATTGAAATATTTGTGAAAAAACAGGAATTGTTATAAATATTTTAAATATAGCTTTAATTTATTTTTATATTTATTTTCGATCTTCAACCAAAGGAAACCAGCCCACTCATCCAAATCGGACAGAATATAATTTTGTGAAGGACAGATGTATTTCTGGCCGCCAATCAATACCAGAATAATACAAAAGTTAAATTTTTCTACTTATCTACGAATCCATACAGTTTTGGTCAACAAGGTACCGAACAATCGTCACCGATACCAGTAGCTATATTTTGTAAAGTATCACATTCTGTAATAAAGTGTCACATATGCCACGTTTGCAAAATAGACAATATAAAGCCTAACCTTTCTAACAATGCATATAAATACTGTATCACAGAATGTACCCATGATACTGAAAAGATGTCGTCATAGTAGAGACCTTACAGAGAATCGGGTGACTTAAGACGACACATTGAAAGCTGTGTCAATACTTATCCATAATTACATCTCCGATTCACGATTTTCTTTTGTTTTTTATCGTCTGCCGATATTTTGCACTGTTCGTTATTTAATATTGGCAACGAATCCATTAACTACTTTTATAACCGCAAACAATAAGAGTGTTTGGGTTTAATTGCTTTTTGTGTATGGCTTACGTCACGCATTGTGCGCGACAGACATAATTGGAAATGATACCATACGCTTTTAAACTAAATGTTGTGGTAAAGAAAAACTGTAAATCAATGGCAACGCAGGTAGCTTTAATAGTACTCGGATGTTATGATACTTTCTTAATGATTTTATACTGTTTATTTTAATCATAAATTATGATGTAAAAACCAAATATTATTTTACATTACCGCGCCATTAATTTGATCAATAATGCAATTATTTATTCAACATTTAGAATGAATTGCGTAACAAATATGTTTTACCTAATTGGTTGGTACTTAGAACAGTAAATGACATTGATTTAAGAATCGACACACGTAAAAAACGGCAAAGGCAACAATCGGTTTCATATGAAACTTAAAGGGTGATTCCCGGATTATTAATGCACCTATAATGACATTAACCAAGTTGCCCGTTAGCGGTCAATAAAGCTCTGTCTACACTATCAAACTAGTTTGACAAAAAATTGTAATGTGCCATATGGTGACGATATGCCCAAATATGGTAGTGATATGGAATCATGTCCATGGGAACATTACATTGTTTTTGTCACATAAATTTGATAGTGTTGACAAAGCTTTAGAAGGAACTTGTGTGAAACAATCTTCCCTTTAGTAAAAGAAAATTGAACCGGTGCTACCGGGATGTTTTCTTTGATTTTTACTGGTATTTGATGACGTTCTATTGTGAAAAATATGCAACGATATCCTTTTACTTTCGATAGATTTTACTTTATGAAGGTATAGGATGAAATCTTATAAAACAAGATTATTTCACGACTCCCATTCTGATTCGCCGTTGCCTGAAACCTACAAAATGCTTATATTGTATAAACAATATAACATTGTAAGAAAATAGATAATAAATACTCGATGCGACAAACTAAACAAAATCTTAGACGATACAAAAAGAATATCGAATTTATTATACTATATTATGTTATGACAATATTAAACAACATGGTGGTTTGATAAAACGGCTATTGTTCATTCTTTGTTCTAATAGACTGTGCTTGAAATTAATATTAGTAAAATGATAAATAATATGTTGGCGTATGGCGGTTCAAAATCGAAACGTCGACTGATGTAATAACATGAAAAGACCATAAAAACAGCCTTGGGGCAATTTTCAATGTTCACATTTTGTTCAGTAGAGACTTAAACTAACTGTTGTCCTCTTATGTTTTCAATAGTCTGTCCTCTTGACAATGTCAAACAAGTTTGTTTTACTATAATATAATAATAATATATAAAAAATGAAGATTTATAAATATTATTTATAAATCTTCATTTTTTATATGGCATTGCAGTTTTTTAAACTTTTTGTCAATGCATATTTAAATAAATTATTTTCAAAGACAACATGAAATATCTAAAGCTCTATCCAAACTTTATGTGACAAAAAAATGTGATGGACCCAAATATGGACATGATGATGTCATATCACTAACAGATGTGTGCATATCACTACCATATTTGGCCACATCATATTTTCTATTTCATTTATGCTGTATGGCAAAACAATCAGTTTAGACGAAAACTTTTGCTATTTTAAAAGAAATTTAATTCGGGAAATATGAATTGATATTCAGTTTGTATTATTACTGTATGTTACAAGAAGTTAATTATGGAAAAATTTCATTTTAAAATTTTGTTTAGCAATATTGCGAATCAAACTGATTTTTTTAGTCATATTTTTTGCTACACAATTGTAGAAATGTGTAGCAAGAAGGTTGTTTTGTATATCTTTTTGCTATGCTACACTGGCGAAAGTATTCCCTGTTAATTACAATATTTACAATTGTTTAATTAAATTGCAAAGTCTGGAGTTTTCAAAATTACCAAAACGTGGCTTCAAAAGAACTTGTTTGATTGAAGAGAACTCTATGTTAAAATTTTCTATCATATACTATACAGTTGGAACTACAGGTTGAACTATTTTGATGCGGGGAGAGAGAGCCGCTCAATTTTTTCTAGGAACTTTACTTTATTTATATTAAATTGTTGATCAGTAGATTCAGTAACTTTATTTTCAGTATCTTTTATAGAAAATGTACTTTGTGAAAAACAATTTTCAAGTCGGGAAAATGCAATCAATGTTTTTCCACAGTCATTTAATATTTACTATTATTATGAATAACAGAGGATTTTGAATGAGTGACAATCATGGGCAGATTGTTGCCCTAGTCATCCGGGCAACAGCTTTTTGTATGGTCTACTATTATATGTTTTGTCATGAATATTGTGAAATCCAATACAAACAATCCCAGATGGGCTGACTCTCTATGACCGCCAGCACTACTTCACCTTTGGATATTGTGTGTATGGACCCACCTTCATCCTTGTGGGCTACCCCTGGCTGCCTCTGAGCATTAGCAGCTGGCCACAATTAGGTGTCTACACCAAGAGATTCAACTATATCAACCATAGACATTTTAAAAACAGAATTTTCTTTTCAATGCTACTTTTTATTTGTTGATTCATTTTGATGGTTTGCCAAAAAAACTGGATATACTCTTCATCCCTTTTTTATCCACTTTCTGTAGACACTTCTGTTGAGTTGTCAATTTGCTTTGCTGTTAAGTAAAAAAGAAAATAATAAAACTAAAAAAAAAGAATAATAATAATAGTTCATTCTTATATAGCGCATATAAGCAAGCTCACAATGCGCTGCACATTATTACCCGGTCATGTTTATAATCAAACACGATGGAAACATACTCCCATATTAATGCAGCTAATAATCAGCACAAAGTTGTGTCTTGATATAACCTGTACCCATTATATACACCCGTGATCACTTGCATATATGATGCTATGGGGTCACTTTTCTGGCTCCTGAAGGTGCTCATAATAGGCGTTTTTCAAATTGAATGTTGAAATTTGTTTTTTGTTTGTATTGAAGTGATCTTGCATATGGCGATTAATAACATATGATAATTTTCTTCCATGCATTATAACTTTTAAATGTATTCATAATTCAGAAATTAATTAAAGAAACCTCTGAAAAAACTGCCTAAATTTGTTTAAAGAAAAATAAAATGACAAGCTGATATTTTGTTTGAACTTCAGGCCGTCTACTGATGCGTTAACTATAATCTAAATTTGAGTAGATTATAGTTATCAATGACAGATTTTACATGTTGGTGGTATACAGACGCACATTTATATACATCCAGTCCAACGAAAAAAATTAGCAACATGGAGTTGACCGTTTGAATTTGAGAAAATAATGCAATGCAAATTATGTCAAAGGTCAATATTAACTGCACTTCCAGTTATTTTCAAGCAATAAATGTATATCTTGGGAACAATGTGTTCCTAGATTTAATTCTCTCTGATCTGTTACTTACTTAGTAAAAAGAGGTCAAAGGTCAAATTGCTAAAAAGGGGTTTCTGGTCAATTTTACAAAAAAGTTTCTGTTAGAGCCAATATAATCATATACATTGTGAACAATTTGACACCAACGTTATCTCACTACTCTACGTCCAGTATTTCCAGAAATATAGCATGTTTGTATGAAACTAGCGGCCATTTTGTTTATGCTAATTATGCAAATTGCTCAATACTGACAGCCGTCTAGTATCCAGTAAAAAAATCTTCATTCTGATGGTATCGAGAATCAAAATCCATAAAAAAATTAGCAACATGGAGTTGATCGATACAATTGAAAAAATAATGCAATGCAGATGAAAACAATTCACCCAATCAAATGTACATTACAGTGTGTTATATAAAGTTTTCATTCTGGAAAATCACATTTGTTAATTTTTTAAGGCATGTTTTACTATAACAGATTACTTATCAAACCTATTAAAATGTTGGAACTTGGTAGTCAATAAACAACAGTTGAATAAAAATAGAGTATACAAAAGCCAAAAGCTTTTAGATAAGAGAAAAACAACTCATGTATAATTATTGACTTGACAAGCAACGATATGTCGGAACTGCTAGATTACACTGTTGTAAAATTTGTATAAAACAAATCAATCAAATTCAAACGTCATTAAGTGGGCAGAAATGTATCCAACTTTCAGAATACAAACAAAATTGATTAGAAAAAACTTAATGACAGCTAACAATCTTTGGTAGACGATACTTACCATGTATTAAACCATTAGTATGGTATAAAAGGTATTGAACTAGCGGTGAATTCAAATAGACTTGGCGCCTGATAAACATGCTCAATATATACAATATGCGTAAAAGCTTTTACAATTATCATTGTCGATATTATTATCAACATTTAACATCAGCCTTACTTATACAGTATTTAAACATTAATAAGCAATATGAAATTACATTGCAAACAATCAAAGTCTTGATACAACTAATATTATTGAAAACAGTTGCAAATGGATGCCACGAACAAGAGATTTTTTTTTTTAATTTGTGATTTTTAAGAAAACCCAAAACTTTATCAGAGCTGTAGGTTTTGAGCAAGAAAAAGAAAACCTATAACAAATATGGGTCAAACACACAATTATTTGTAAATGGTAAATTTCAACAGGTGAAAAATAAGCATTACAGAAGAAAAAAAAAAAAGCATTTGATAGTTATTGAAACTGAAAAATGAAAACATACATGGTAATTCATATTAAGGGATTATGTGCACAAACACGCATTGAAACATATGAATTGTTCAAAATCATTTTATAATCAAGTTTCAGGCCATTATTATTTCAAAATTGTTAGTTTAGATAAACAGTTTTCACATTAGATTCGTGATACATTCCATTAAATTCAATAACTATAAATTACATACGAAAATGGGCAATATAATGCAAATTTCTACAAGAACAGGCATAGATTTATTATACTGTAGCTCCCCTTGTATTGATGAACTTGAGCGGTTAAGACAGTGGAACCGTAATTACGTAGCCATAACATCGGCAAGGGTTCGAGGCTCACTCGCTCCACATCACATCATTTTTTTTCTGGTGGTAGAACGAGTCTTCTCGGATAAGGACTATAAACCGTAGGTCCAGTGTACACATAGCTCATGCGCACTTTAAAGAACCTAGTACATCTTTCGAGACGAGTAGGGGGTTACCCCGGTGTAGTAGTCCACACCAGGGGTTACGCCGGTGTAGTAGTCCACACAAACATAGCCACTGTCACACACAGCCACTGTGCAAATTGGGACTGGACCGTTTTAGAGGTGTTTACCACCTGTTGGTCCAGATCCTTCACTAACTGAGTTAGTGAGAAGTCGAATAAATAAAAATAAAATAAATAAATAAAAAACTTATGAAAGGTTTTGGTCGATCAAATGTTACAGTATGATTTTATTTTATTATATGGCATCATTTTGTTCAGTTCATAGAAAAACAGTGCCCATTTCGCTTCTATGTGCCCGATTTCCTTTTCTTCAAAATGTTAATATGTTCTTGCTCAGACAATTACCTATCTGATGATGGTGTCAATTGGAAAAATGGTGGGTCTTGTAATGTAACCAATGCTTTTATTCTGTACAATAATAAAATAAACTAGAATTTAATTCGTCACTTTGACGAATTATAGGTGATCATTGTTATCATTTTAATGAAATTAACATTTTTTAAACATGCACGTACGTTAACATATGATCGTAAAAAGCTGATGTACGCCATCCTATGACATGATGCATATACACTTATAGTGCTGAGTTGTACCTATTATGTTTCATACACAATATATACAGTATATCTATATACAGTGTAGCATAGGTGAAATTACGGGACCCACATCATGCTCTATTTTTTTGGTATGATGGAATTATCAAAATAAACTCGAAGATGACAATTTCGAAAGATATTGAATAGAGCAAATAAATATAAGGATTGGAAGAGAATTTGACACGTAGAAGCGCAATGCGCGCTCTTTGAAATTTGTATAACTTCGACTAAAGAAATTTAAAAACTACTTTTTAACTTCAACTGGCCATATGATAACATCACTACATCCGATAGGCTTAATTTTTATATCAATTCATATCTAGATTTCATCAGCTTTCATAATAAGTTATAATCTTCAAGGTCACCTTTAATTATGAAGAGCTATAAGATATTCAAATGTATGGTGTAGCTGAAATTAGACGACGTAGGTTATTCAAGTTTTTACGCGTGATGACGTCACCAAAATAAAATTTTGACAACTCATAAGAAAGATAATTAATTGAGCAAGCACATACTAAAATTTGTGCGAAAATCGGGCTCAAATAACGGAGATGCGCTCTATTGAATGTGATAACCCACACAAAAAGAAAAAAATTACTAATTTTTAAATTCAAGTGGCCATTTGATGACGTCATACCATTTTGTACGTCTAATATGTATATATATTTATATCTACAACTTATTGGCTACCATAATAAGTTAAAAAAATTGGGGGTCACCTGCCATTCTGAAGCGTTATATTCATTTTAAAAAGGCCTTATTTTTTACCATTTTTAGCACTTTTGTACAATTAATGTGTGCATTTTGTCATTTTTAACATGCTCGTATAGCGTTATTTTAAGTCGGAATGGACTCAAAGTCGGAGAATGTACTAAGGATTGTGAGTAGAATGTGATGTATACATCAAATTTTATTTTGTACCCTTTTTAAAAATCGCGTGCGCAAAAATGTCATTTTATTCTAAATGATCACCTAATGATGACACAGCTCTGTTGGCTCTGTTCTGTGTTGGTTTGTCTTTTCTTGTGGATGATATTATCACTTATACAAGGATTAAATTGGTAGTTTTTTTCCAGGAGCTATTACAGCCTAAACATCATGTAGACACTTTTTGAAATGTTTTTGTTTTGAGTACGTGTTGTGTCCGTTGGATATTGTGTTCTGCCAACAGAGGAAACAGAATTTATATGTTTTTTTCTTAAAACAAATGACAATACTGTAAATGATACTTGACTTGACTATAGTAACACTGCTAATACATGACATGGATAAACCGAACTCATCAAATGTGACGAATTCAATTCTTTTGTTTAAATTTCTTTCCTATTATTATTAATAAACTAAAAATGATTTTCAATTCAATTCTGTCAGTGTAACAAACCTTATTGTGATATCTATTGGCAACAATAAATGTATTGTGATGTCATTTGTGGATATTATTCCTGCAGGTAATGATTTTGTTACTAAGAACATCAACTGATAAACAAAAGGCTATAACATACTTGCAATTTGAAGCAACAAAATTGTAATGCTAAAATCAATGCTATTTGTTAAGATACAAATTTTTACAAATAAAATGTTTTGACCAACTGCTACTGTACGTGTGGGAAGGATTTGTGTCACACCACAATGTCAATAACCTCAATAACTCAATCGAATCAACGTTTATTTATCATTTCTCACTACATTATCAATTAACAGTTTTTAAAAAACAAAACAAGAGAGATTAAATCAAAAAATGCAAACATTTGTATGAGTTTATTTCATTATATTCAAAAATATTATTTCTGTAACTTTAGTACTTTCTGCGGCTAAAAAGGTAAAACTTATAATTATATAATAATCTTAAAAGGTAGCGTATGTATTGAAAAACAAATAAATAGGCAAGATAGAGGACGTAGGATAGATATGCAGGGTATATTTATTATAAGGTGTTTGGTTTGCTACCGTTTTCAGCCTTTAATTTAAGTGCTGCTGTTTGTATGTTATATACCAAAATAAATAAATAAATAGTTGTTGCCATGGAATACAGGAAAACAACTGAGTTTTTAATTAAACTGCAATATACATATGTGTTTATGACATCACAAAAAACTGTACAACTCTGGCACTATTACAACATCAAGTACTTAGCCAACATGATGGAAACTACATTGTGCTCGCACTAGGTCAGGATTGAACCCTGGACCATTTTAATGGAAGACAAACACGTAACCACCAAGCTACAGCTCCATAACTTATATCATACATACAATATTATAATTTATAAAAATATATAATTATAAAAATCTTTATTTTTGACTTACCTTTCCTTTTGAAGGTTTTTCTTTAAGATATTTACTGTAATCCTCAGTGGCTTCTGGAAGATCCTTTGATAGCTTTATCCTTTTGGCTGCTGGCTCTCTCTTAGGTGTCACCTTTTCTTCAATGCTGAAGGAAAAAACAAATCGTACAGTATTTGTTTTAAATGGTTAATATTTTTGTTTTAAATGGTTAATATTTTTTAATTTATAAACACCAATAACAATTCTTGAAGCACTATGGAATGCAACCCATGCTTGCTCCCAAAGTATGGATTAATCATTCTCCTCATCGCTAACTAATAACCTGTATTAACACCATTTGATTCCAGGACTTCTTAGAAAACTCTCTCGAAAATACTGTTAAACAGACTTTGTTTGATGAATTTTACTTTCAATCCAAAATATTACTGATTAAGGTTTAATTTTTATATATACTGTATGTTCTGTAGATAAACCTTTTACTAATGTAAATTACTTTGTTTGTTGTCTTTAAAATATTTTTCTTATATTGTTATTGTTCTCTACTGAACCACTCTGGGGTAGCACTAAAATTTTATTTTGTTTAGCCATTTGGCGAAAGTCAAAATATTTTTTTTAGTCAAATCAGTTTATCTATAGCCAAAATGGCTAAAGTCAAATTTTTTTATTTAGCCAAATGAATCGGTTTATAGCCAAAATTAAAAATTTTTGAAATATAGTGGTAAAAACATTTTAGTCAATTTATCTATGTCAACAGGTCTATACACTGTTCCCTGAACATTTTTGTAAGGCATTGAGATAAAAAACCATGCCTAAATCACTGTATGATTGAAAAAAATATTTTTTTTGTATTTTTTTACATGATCAAAACAATTGTTCAAATTGTTTTTAATCATACAGCATTCATACAGTTATCAATAGAAACATTTTCTGAAATCCCCTGAACGCTATGTTACTTTTGTTTTTTACGCTTGGCTGGTCATGTTTGTGTGATGGCTTCCAGGCAAAAATCGTGTCCTAGACTTCACGGTCACTCAGCGTCACCGCCGCGCAGCGGGTTAAAGTTAAATTGGGTATGCTCAAGAGGTGCGAAAGTGCAGTACCGCCCCGCCGGCCTACAAAATTATGTACGACGGTATGTCGTATGCTAAAAATATTGAGGAAAATTTAATTCCCTCGTATCGTTGTTGAACCTAAGATAATATAAGCCAAAGCACAGAGTACACGTCTTTCCATCCCTCAAGGCTGCGCCGAAGCGTTTCTGTCAGGGCGAGAAATTTATACCAGGGAGTTGTATTTTACAACTCCCTGTTTATATACCGTCGTCCCGATTATTTATTTACACAACAACACAGAAGCCGGCGGCCGGCCCCGCTCAGCTGTGGAAATAATGCACGTGTGTGTTTAGCTAAATCCCCGTTAGACTCTACCATTTCCCGCATGTTGTTTTGTTTACTCTACTGACGCACGAGGGAAGTTTATTACGGGTAAAATATTAAACTACATTAAATTGGAAGAGTCTAAAATGCATAACGCATAAATTGTTGATTTCGATAAGATTAAGACGTCATTCATCGAAGATACTATAATGTTTCTTTTTAATCGGAAAAGTACACCCCTATCGAAAAATAGACAATCCCGGTAATTAGCCGACCGTCGGCTATCGTAATCGTTTGTGCAGCGCACAACACGTGATAGTTTGGGTAGACTTCATCATCCATGTGTCGTGTAACGTCTGTCTCTCTATGCAGTCTACACCTGCTATCTCCATCATATTGAAATAACAAAGAGACGCCTGGTACAACGAAACAAGTTGACGAAAAATGGAGCTTGAAGTAAAAACGTGATAACGAACAAAATAAATCCTTGGAGATCGACAAATGGACCTTTTAGTTGGACTTTATGCTTTCGCCAAAATGATTATTTGATTATCTATTTTATCATTATGACATCGCCAAAATGGCTAAAGTAGCCGTTTTATTTTTCGCCAATCTGGAAACGTTTTCGCCCATGGCGACTTGGCGATCGGCCAGTGCGAGCCTAGCCACTTTGGAAATCAATGATTTAGCATTGTAAGTGTAATTCAGTGCAAAGACAAGATTAAACTAGACATGAAACTCGTCACTTTGACGAGTTAGTTATCCGCACAACGACAAACGCCACGTGCACGTCATACGTTGGAATATTGCACACAGATAAAGATTATGGCATTATGACAAGAACTGAAGAATATGATATGCTGTTAGTGCTGAATTCTGTCAATTTTGTGTCATATAGTATACATGCAAACAGTATAATCTGTATACATATTACATACAGTGTAGAATAGGTGAAATTACGGGACCCGCCATTTATTCCAATTTTTAACATGGCGACGGTATCAAAATGAAACACTTAAATAGCAATTTCAGAAGGAAATTATCTCAGGAACAACATATTAACGTGTAGAAGAAATTTGAATACGTAAAATAATATAGATGCGCACCCTTTTAAATGTGATGAACTATTACGCAAAATATGAAAATACGACTTTTTTTATTCAACTGGCAATATGATGACGTCACAACATCCGATTGGCAAAATGTTTACATGAATTCGTATCTACAATCCTATAGCTTCCAGAAAATGTTTTAATCGTGATTATCACATTTTATTCTTACGAGCTATTACAGATTAAAATTTACTGTAAAGATGAAATTAATGACCCACGTAATTAAAATTTTTAGGCATGATGACGTTATAAAAATTAAAATATTTTTATCTCATGCTAAAGAAAGTTGATTGACCTAGACAATATATAAATATAGGAGAAAAAGGAATACAGATAAGCGTGATGCGCTCCATTGAATGTGATGAGCAATAACGAAACAGACAAAAATCCTATATTTTACATTCGTGTGGCCATACGATTACGTCACAATGTTTTTTTAGCCTTATCGATGCATGATCCGATATCTGCAACTCATCAACTTCTAGATTTTGTAATAAAAATAAACGGTTCACGGTTTAATTTAGAAACTATGACTGTTTAAAAAAAGACATTATTTTGATGATTTTTTAAGCTTTTTCATAAAAAACGCGCACAAATTGTCTAATTCAACGTGTTCGTATGGCGTTATTTAAACTGGAAAAGGTCTAAATTGTTTTCAAATTACTAGGAAAGGCTTGAAAAATATAATTCAAGAGAAAAAAATATGTTTTTATCGCTACGTGCGCGCCGCACCACGCTACGTGAAACGCGTAAAAAGTTGATTAGAAATTAATTTTGCGCATTTTGAAATTTTAAATGCGCGTGCGCGCGTAACTTCTTGTGAAACATGCCATTTTTAATCCGTAGAAAGTTTGCCCCTGATATGACTTAAATTTTGTCAAAGTGTCAATACTAAATGACTTTTGGTTTTTAATCTATGATCAATCATTGAAATTCATAAAATTGCGCGTAAGTCACGTTGCGCAACTATGACGTCATTCAAAAATAGGAGGTGCACAACTTCACGTAAATGCCCATATGTTGTCAAAGTTATGAAATGTTATGTTTACACATTTTAGAGAAACGCGACTCACAAAAAGGAAGGAAGGAAAGAAGAATAATACAGAAAAGAAATGTTGATCTCATACAATAACAAGGAGTTATCCGCTTGGTATATCAAGCGGATAACTAATAAATAAAACATAAATGAAAACCAAGAAAAATATATAAGGGGTTATAGGTTTTAGGGAATCACAACAAAATGAGTTTTACAATTATAAATGGCCAATTCTCTCCTCTCAACACAACTTCAACCAAAATGGTGGATAATTAGAGAGTGGTGGATGTTAAGTATACGACTACAAGTTACATTTAATTACATTACATTACATTAATTAATGCGAGAAATGTATTGTGGGGAAAAACTTGGATTTGGATAAAAAAACATCTTTGTATTAATAGATAAGCTGTTTTACTGGTAACCAATAGAGACGTTAAAATGTAGATGTACGAGAGACAAAACACATTATTTAGTAATAAAGGTGATAAATAAAATAAGAGGAATGATAGAACAGGTATTATGTAACTTTTGCAATGTCCGATGTCACACTGTTGGTCCACTCTGACATAATTTTACCAAACACACAGTAAATTAGACTTAAGTCAGTTTAGTAACATATGATTATAAACTTATCTCATTTGCAAATACAACAATGTACAACTACAGTACACAGTCTGATAGAGAGAATAGAGAAAATTGTTAAAATAATGTTTAATAAAACACTGATTGCAATCAATATCAGAAAACAAAAGATTTAATTCTTTAATGTATTAAGTTCGTTTTTGAAATAAAACAGTATGAGTATGTCTTGGTAAAACTAAAACACGAAACATATCAATGCCCAAAAAACAAAATCTATAAGTACTCATTTGTTGCCTGACAACTGCAATGAATCATAGAGATATTATAGTTCACTATAATATCTCTATGAATACATGAAAAAAGACAAAACAAAATGATTTTCCTGTCATTTGATTACTTCTAGAATACTGATTAGATCGATCTTTACATTAGTGCACTTACACGTGTTTAAACCAGCCATTACTTCAATTTAGAGAAAAAATCCCATTGTTATAAAGAAAATAGACAACCACAACTTCAAGGACAGTGAAACAAAGACCATGTATAGTCTATTCTTTAAAGAGTATCAAGACTGGTTGTGTTGCATTAAAGACACTGCGAAAATAATTTTATTATAGCAACAGAGTTTAAGGGTTTTTCGTGTTTTTTTACCATCAATATGTAGGTTAAATCTGATATTACTTATATTGTTTGAAGCTTTGCATGGCGAAATCAATATGTATGTTTGTATAAAATTTGTAGTACATCACATGTTTTCTCACTCCTGAGGACTATCAAAATACATTGATCGAAACATCAAGCAACTCAGCAGTTCTTTTCAGAACTAAACACACGTGATACCTGTTAATATGAAAACATTTAGAAACTAATAAATATTTAGAAACTTTTCATAAAAGAAGACTGTTATACCAGACAAAGTTGAGAATATAAAACAGACAAGGGCTGCCTACATATAAGTATCATTATTATAGAAAATGCATGGAAGTAGAATATGACAGGCCTAATTTGTTTTTAATATGTGAAGCATTACAATTTAGAAACCATATTAAGGTATATTTATGACCAGGTCTATTGTTTGGAACATTTAATATACTCCTGTCGTTAAAACTATTGTTAACTAAAGATATGTATTTATGATCAGGTACTATTGTCTTGTTTTTAATATAATGTAATAACATTTAGAAAATATATTAAAAGAAGATAATTAATTCCATCATTCATTAATTTATAACCAAGCGTGATGTGATGATGATTATAAAACTAGCGTAACTATGGAAACTAGGTGTTTAACAGACATACCATTTTTCTATGTAAGAGCTATAATAATTATGTCAATATGTTATTGTTTATATCTATGTAATTTTATGATTAGGACTATTGTCTTGTTTTTATATATAATGTCATAACATTCAGAAAATATATTAAAACATGGAGTAGAAGAATAATTCTTTATAATAATAATAATAATAATAATAATAATAATAATATATTCTTTACTACATAATTAAAAGGAAGATAATTAATTATCCATGATCGGATGATTATTAAACTAGCGTAACTATGGAAATTAGGTGTACAGTTTGCCCATTTTTCAATGTATTAGAGCTATAATAATTAAGTATGTCTTATGATCAGAGATAATGATTAAGATACTTAATTCTGTCATTAATTAATTTTTAACCAAGCATGAGGGGAATATGATCATAAAACTAGCGTAACTATGGAAATTAGATGTACAATTTTTGTTTGTCTATTTTTCAATTTATTAGAGCCATAATATATGTCGATGTGATATTGTTTATATCTATGTAATTTATTTTTAATGTACAGAATTTGTGATGAGTCCACCATTAACGCTATTATTAGCAAGTGTTTAGAGTGTGTAAAATCGGGATTAAGTTGTTTGTCATGGTAACATATGGTATATTGTTATGATTATAAGATGAATTTAAACAATATACTACAGTACAGCTTTCACCAAGCAAAATTAACAATTGTCTGACTAAATTGTTTTGCAATAGATGTTTTAATGTGTAAGAGTGTAAAGAAAATGCAGGACTTGCAGAATAACCTGGAGCCATCAAAATATAATGTCAGGCATGTAGAGCATAGTAGTTTTACAGCAAGAAATATATATTCAGTCATTAACAATAACATGATCAGCTAACTAGTTTTTTGTTCTGACCCCTGTTTCTCAGTTGATGTGATTCATGGCAAACATAACAAGTTTGGCCTGATCATACTGGTAGTGTACAAATCAGGAGCAAATCCAGGATTTAGAAATAGGGGAGACACACAAGTATTTTGAGCCACATGCCTCGCCATGGAAGCAATGACACCCCTAGATGGTCGGAAATGGTACTCTTGCACAAAAAAACATGATAAATGGCACATTGATCCCACTAGTCTAGCTGGCCAGGAAATGACACTGCCATGTATCGCAAGCAATCACCAAAATGATCAAACATTTTCTTCCGGTAAACACAGTGACATAACATTTTTTTTCATATGTTAGAGATGCAGTGTTCTGTGTGGAAACCGTTGATTGTTTGATGGTTCTTTATACAGAGTCGACGGTGTTTTGTTTTGATTTGCGTTCAATATGTAGTCCTTTTATTTTTTAAAAATAGGTAAAAGGGATGGCTGTTCAATTTTAGTGGGGCTGGAGCCTGTTTAGTCCCCACCTAAATTCGCGCCTGCAAATACAAGCAGTCTTAAATGTGAGCATTTCTGCAAGTTAAAATGTAAAACAGATATTAAGATTAAAATTCAAATTAAATATAATTTTCATTGAACAACTTCTTGTCTTAAGCAACAAGATTGATAAATGCCAGTCCTCCTAACAGCAATGCTAGCTACTAATATAGTACATACCCAAAATGTGTGGTTAACTTCTCTGCTAATGATATGTTTAGATAATCACGAACAAGACCAACAGCATATTTTGTGTACTGCTCTGAAAAATATAAATTAGTTCAATAATATTGATTATTATTAATTTAACTTTAAACCAGTTTAACTCAGTGATCTGGATAGAAAACAGAAAACTCAAGTCAATGATCTGCTTGCTATAAAATGAAATTGATAGGTTACAGAATAAGTTACTGAAGGCTGCAGACGTCAGTATTAGAAGTTGACCTATAGGAATAATCACACACTTGACATGCAGAAGGCTGGCGACATTACATTTTTCCAATCTTACTATAGTCCAATAGTATAGTAACTCTGCCTCTTGTCTGCTCAATTCCTATGTTTTAAATCTAGCTCATTAGCTAGCAAATTTTTATTTATTAATCTACTTTTTGATATTTTAAAGTTTTGTTTTAAGTCTGTTTTAATTTGTCAAAACTAGCATGTGTTTAGTGACCTGTTTTGTTTTTACTTGACATTTATCTCTGTTTTTGTACTTTGGATTTTGTAAATTTGGATTTTTATTTGTATTTGTACGATAATATTCATCCTCAAATTGAGATTTGGATTAGATCGTCTGCAGACCCATGAGAGCTGCAGTGCAGCGTCACCTACCGTACCATGAAGAGGAGAGGGACCAGCATGAGCATTTTATTATTTATAAATTAGGAAAAATAAAATAATATACCTCTTTCAATAGCATTTTCTTTGCTATTCCGTACGAATGATGCGGATTTAGCACCACTGGTGACATGGATACGTTTTTCATCTAGTTTTATTTCGACCTGTTTTACTTTCGCTGAGAGCCATGTGATTGTCTTTTCTTCATTGTATCGGTAAGCTTGGAAATCTTCACTTCCTATGAAAAGTTAAGTTAAGAAAAGGAAAGACAAATTATCATACATTAATATCATAATGAAACAAGCCCATTAAAAAGCCGACAATAAATACAATTATAAAGCTTTAAGTAAAATTGATGGCAGCAAACATTAAGATGGCAAACACAAATTGATCCTCGATCGACTTTTACAGACAACAATCTGATGATGATGATGATGATGATGATGACGATTAAAAACTATATACTTAAATTATTATCCAATTAAGAAACATATTTTTGACAATAGGAAATAGTAGAGAGGCCAAATACACAAAAGTCCTCTATAAAAAGTTTGGGGGGCATTTTTTGTTAATAGCAGGCAACCATGTTGAATGTATCCTTTGTGGGGTGACAAAAACGATAGGGGTGGATGCCATCTTCAGTTTTGGGTTTTAAGGTCAGTTTATGTGGTCAAGAGGTCAAACAAGGTCAAAATATAGGATTTTTTTTTATTCACGGAAAATCATCTACATCATCAGATCTATCCAAAAAAGGTATATCTGAAGATCAACTGATGCTTCATATTATAGTAATTATGAGATAAACATTTAATTTTACACATAAAAACATAGGAAATTAGATATAAAAGTGTCATTTTCTCAAAATGTTATTTTCACATATTTCTGTAAAGTACACACAGTTTTTTAATAGGCTTTTCCCAGTCTGTTGTAAATTTGTCTTTTTTATGTTGTCCACCAGTCATCGTTTTGATTTTTGTCGGAAAAAATAGGTCAAGTGTTATATGTATGAAACGCCATATGTGCCAAAAGATTGGTCTTTTACTATAATATTAATATTACCTATAATAATGTAATACAGTAATATTTAGAAATTTGTTTTTAGAAAAATTAATAATATTACCTATAATAATGTAATAATATTTAGAAATTTGTTTTTAGAAAAATTTCGAAAACAGAGACCTAATATAACCTAATGTCGAGATGTTTTTGTTTGGGTCAGAGACCCCCTATAATGTAATTATTTAAACATTTTTTTCATTATTTCAATGATACAAGTTTTTATTGAAGTTTGTTGTTTCAAGAAATCTCCAAAGAGAAACCTGGGTATCGAGTCTTTGTTTTCAAAAACCCTGACTATTGGACTTTATCAAGGTTGGAAGGAGTGGTAATTGGGGACTTCTTCTTGAGGCCTTCGCATCTATGCTATCATGGCTGACGGTGATAACAAATATAAAACTCCTTAAGTAATTAAGAAGTCCTTTATACACATGGATAAAGACGGTTTTAACGTTATTTACAAACATTACGTTACGTACTGTGTCCAGGTATGAAATCCATTTCTCCCAAAAAGTAAATGCACTTGAAGAGGACAGCGTCATGCGACAAATCAAATTCCAGCTACCCATTCTTATTCATATGAAGACCGTTTAAAGTTGGCTTGGCCGAACACCCCTGTATGACAGACGAATTCATGGTGACTTGATTGAAAATTTTCAAAAGATTTCGAGGGTGTAGCCAAGGAAGACTTCCTTCAAATAAGATGCAATCTAAGCAGAAATACACAAGGACATCAGCTTAGACTTTTTAAACCTAAATTTCACAAAGGACTGATAGGAGATCCACTTTTTCACAATTAGTAATTATATATTTTAATAGTTTGCCAACCAAAGTCGTCATTTCTGAAACCACCAACACATTTAAAAACCGATTGGATTCGTTGTAGAAATTAGGTCAAAAGGGTAAACAAATTTACTATCAGAACCAATATTCTAAACACTGAGTGGATGATTGATCAATTCAAAATAGAATCATTGGTATAACAAGAAACGCTGTACTTCATTGATAGGTTCTGCATGACATGGTCAGACTGATCACGAATCACACATAATACACAATATTCTTTCGAACTGACAGATGATAAGGAAGATCTTATATTTAAAGTAACAACTTATTGAAAAAAAGAAAAACAGTAGAACTTAGAACTACATGAGCCACTGAGAAAGCATCGCTCTAAACCTTTGCGGATTTCTATAAGGCAACTGTTTCGATAAAGTATATAACTGACAGAAAATCTGCTGATGAACCATTGGAGTATGATCATAACCCAATTTTAATATCTTTAACCAAATATGACTTCACATCTTGATGGATGGCGTTGAAATACCCACAGATGTTCCAGAAGAAAACTTACAGTAAAAACATGATGGTCATGCACTATAGGATGCAGTAAACATGGCTGTAAACATTTGGTGACTATGCAAGTATTTATGCAAGTTACCTAGATATTTCGTCATTTTGTTGTATTTGATCATTACATTAGAAAGGGGTGGATAAAAGCAGTGACACGATTGAAAGGATAGTCCCAATGTACTAATCTGTACTTCCGTATGTGTTTTGGGCCACACTCATCGGTTTGGAGGAGAACAAATATCACACAGTTTTTAGACATTCTTTATGTCAATAACAAAGAGCTTGCAATTATACATGAAAGTTGATGTTAATTAATGATATGCACTTTGTAACAGTAGCCTTCAAAAGTATGGACGATGTCTGGTATAGTGAACAATAAAGTGGTTGAAAACCTATTAAGAATAATCTAACCAGCTTCCATGCCATTGCAGCACATCATTATTTGCTGATTATGGGAAGAGGTCATACTGGAAATCATTTGTAACGCATCCACTCCTTGTAAATGGAATTGATTAAGATTAAGACTTTCCACGTACAGTGTACACTAAAGTTTAATATTGCCAAATATATGGTACTCTTCAGCAGATAACTGTATAGACTACAGACTACACTTTGGTGCTACCTCCATCTAGACTCAGTGACCATATACCATTAACACTAGTGATATATATTTCCCTTAAATATTAAGTATTTCACTTCACTCATTCAATAAATATTTAAGTACCTGTATTTCTACTTCGGGAAACACTTAAAATTAAAAAAACTCACCTATGGTGAATACAGACATCATAGAACCTAAACATACGAGCCAACTATCAGGCAGAGATCAGGTTGTGGCCTAAATGAATCGGGTTGTTTGGAAGCCCCTAACCCAGTTGTCAGTTTGGAACTTGTTACATGTGTATGTAAACTAAAGAGCCAGATGAAGTTGTTACAGAAAGCATGCATATGTGGTTGTGATTCAATCGTTTGCCGTTACCCACATGGCCAGTAGGCATTATATATCAGTGCTTGAAGAAATACCCACCACAGAGCGTTACCTCCTTCCATCCCAGAAAAACTTCGAATATTGGCATGTGCCCATGCCGCCCATTACTCCCAACCCACAAACCCTCTGTGACCGTTTTTAAATGAAATTTAAGACATTCCAGTAGGCCTCCAATTTCGGTTATTTTGATACTCTAGGACTCATCCTCTCCATTCCTTGAACACCTTCCAAGAGTGACTCAAAAATTTTAAAATCTTCCCAGTACAATTCTGATCTTTTTGATACCACACTATAACCATCAGCCCAAGGCTATCATGAAAATTATATTTATTTCAATTATTAATACCGATAATTAACAGTGTCTGTGCTCTATTTGACCTTATGACCTTGAAAATGACCTTTAAACTTGTAAGTTCAAAAATTGATGAACTTCACCATCTGCAGCAATATGTCAATAATGATCCAATAATGGTTACATTTCTTTTAATTAGCTTATATGTTGTTGAAAACAGCTTAAACCTCTATTTTACCATATTTGACCTTATAACCTTGAAAATGACCTTTGACCTGAAATTTGAGAGCGGCATCCACCCCTATCTTTTTTGTCATCCCATAAGGGATATATTCCACATGGTTGCCTGCTATTAACAGAAAATGCCCCCCATGATGAAAAAGCTCACATTGGCCGCCCTACTAAAACCGTAAATAATGCTTTTCAAATTCATGGATAGAGAATACAATTTTTAATTTGATTTGAAGATTTTTCTTTTTATACTTGTTTATGTTTTTTTTTTATTTTCTTTGTAGTTTAAAATTATCAGAGTAGCATGGTTTAAGGCATGTGAATGTTTTCTCTTGCATATTTTGCTAGTCCCTTTTTAACTCTGTCTCAACTCATTTCTTAGTGGTGAGTGATGACTAATATTAAAATAATCTTACCTTTAGTGTCTGAAACTTGGCTCATGTCGCATTTTTCACAACATTTTACAAGTCTGTTGCATTGTGGGTAATCAGCATCTGAAATTATTTGGTCTATAGTCATGAACATTCCATTCTAAAAAATAAAAGATTTGAAAAAAATTTGTTATGGACTACTTACTAGTACTACTATAGACTCCAAGTACTTTTTTTGGCCAAATTGATTACTTGTTGTATATATGCCAAGATAATAAAGACATGAATAAAGTTGTTCCTAAACTGTGGAACAATCTTCGCATTCCATTCAAAATTCACCTTCTATCAAAGTTTTAAAAAACCTTTTCAAAAATCCACCTTTTTAGTTCTTTGTAATCTGTTTCCCTCTCATTTTTATTTTAATCAATTTGGGACAATTTGCCGATTGTTAAAAGTGCTTATAATGTGCTGCGCATTGAGAGCTTGCTTATATGCACTATATAAGAATGAACTATATTATTATTTATAAATTTGAAAAACTTCTGTAATGATCATAATGTACAAATTATCGTATCATATATTTAAATACTTTAAACTAAGTATGGTATCACGATTATTTATTACAAGACACATCTTACCGTAGCAGATTTCATAAGGTATGGCAGAACTAAAAAGAGAGGATCCACAGGGGTCAATATCTGTAAACTTCCATCTGAAAAAAATAATGTTTTGAAACCTTATAGATACACGTTCCATCTAACAACCAAACTTGTATTTAATTTATTGCCTCTCAAAACTCTTACAAATCTAATAATTAAATTTCTGCAGCCCTCTTGAGCAATCAATCTCTTATTTACACCTGAATACCTGCTGCTCTCTCACAACCAACCTCATAAATCTCTTGAATACTTGCTGACCACTCCAAATAAATTTCTTACATCATCTCTTAATGTATTATTTCTCAGCCTTTTCATTAACCTTGTATACGTGTATTAAATACATGCTGCCTTTTCCCAATCAAACTCTTTACAACTCATTAATTGAATATGTGCTGCCATTTCTCAATCAAACTCTTTAAAACTGATTAATTGAATAGGTGCTGCCATTTCCCAATCAAACTCTTTACAACTCTTTAATTGAATATGTGCTGCCATTTCTCAATCAAACTCTTTAAAACTGATTAATTGAATACATGCTGCCTTTTCCCAATCAAACTCTTTACAACTCTTTAATTGAATAGGTGCTGCCATTTCCCAATCAACATATTATACTTTCAATTGAATAATTTACTGCACATCAGATCTCTTGAATAGATTGCCACTTTCTCCCTTAAAGACCCCTTCCCTGCAATTTTGGACGTTTTTTGGAAAATAATACATATATCACTTTAAAAACATTAAACCATGTCATTCCTTGTCTTAAATGTACGTTTTATGGTAAATTATGATAAAAAGTGAGAAACAATGCACTACCTAAGTAGCTCGCGGCGATCGACCTCTCGTGGACGGTCTTAGGCCTAGCCTAGCTAGGCTTAGTTTTGTAGGCCTAGCTGGTAAACATCGATAACGTACGAACATCGTACGCTAGCTATATACCTAGCCTGACGTTGTATAGTTGCTGCATTAATTGTCTTTCTATTTTTGCCAGACTCCGTTGATACAAATTGGGGAAAACCCGGTATTTTCGCTGAAAAGTTAGGAGTCTTCCGTTTGTTTTGGCTTCACGATCGATCGAAAAGTGGGCGAATTACAGGTGAAAAACAAAAATATCAAACCGCGCGCAATGCATTTTGGGATTTATAGCGGGCCTCTATAATTATTAGAATCGATTTATTTTTCACATTTTTAACCGTTTAAAGACGAAAAAATTTATCGCAATAAGACCATATAGTATTATTTTTACATTAAATATAGTTTGTGATCTTAAATTAGATCTAAAAAACGTAGGGAATGGGGCTTTAACATGTAATCAAAGTTTAGAAAACCATGAATAACACAAAGAGTGTACTGATTTACCTTTTTGAACAGTTTCTCCTATAAACCATGAACTACATTTCTCTTTGTTTGCAAAAACCTCATATATCCTGTATCCATCATTGCCAACTAGATACATAGCACATTTATCTGAAATGAAATTTAACAGTTAAAATTGAATAGGATTATAATTACTACAGGAAATTAAAGTGACCTTCCCAGTTACTAAATTTACTGAGATAATTATTTTGGGAACACTAAATTATATTACTGTATAAGCAAACATAAAATGAAAGATATACAGTAGTCTAAGAACAATAATAAGTACATCTCATTGGAAAGAAGCAATTTTTAAATAGAACATATTTCCCAGATATTGTTGTAACATCTGTATTTTTTTCAAGTTATAAATTTATATCTGAAAGACAGATTGCAAAATGATTATTGTACAATAACAAATATAAATTTACCAGTTTTTGGATGTCTTAGTTTAATAAACACAGGCCGTTCACATTCATCATTTTCTGTTGTTAGCTCACATTCTAAAAGTGTCAAAAATAAAATTAAACTATGTTAGATTTAAGAACAATTTAGGTACAAATAATTTAAAAACACAAATATTTTTAAGCCATTTTAATGACTCTTTGACAACAAATTTGGTTGAAAAAAGAAAAGTATGTACTCAATAACTAAACAAAAATATAGTCAACCAAGCAGAGGCCTGTCTGTGTTGTCTGGAACATGGAATAATAATAATATTCTAATAATATCCTGGATTTATATAGCACCTAATGTGAAACCTCTAAGCGCTAACATTATTAGTTATTACCCCGGTCATTTTTTTGCATTAAACATGTATGGAAACAAACTCCCATAATGCAGCTAGTAATCAGCGCAAAGTTGAGTCTTGATCTAACCGTGTACCCATTTATACACCTGCGTGGAGAGAGTATAAGTATAAAGTATCTTGCCTAAGGATACAAGCAATGGGCAGAGTTGGATTCAAACCGCGATCTCACGATCAGTAGTCCAACACACTGCGCCACACTCCCTTATGGAGGTATCTAATTTATAACTCCATGGTCCGGAACACTCTTTTTCTGGCGCTAGTTTCGTTTTGCACCTGTTTTTATTTCGACTTCCTTTTGACTCCAAATTGTTAAGCAACTTATTGTGAATACCACACCTTAAAATTGGGCCTCATAAGTACTTTTATAAAGAAGAATCACATAAAAAGTAACAAATAAATAATTTAATTGATGATTTTACAGACATGTTTCTCGCATACCGTTCGCGAATTTAGCATACTCGAAGTTCAATATTTTCGTTTCTATGGAGCGCCAAAAGAGCAACAACAATAGATGGTTAAAAACTCAGTGGAATGCAACTTCTTTTAATTATTCTTTATTATTGAAATACAATTTAATTTTGTCAATAAAAATGCTGTAACATTTTACTGCTAATAATTTTATTTATTTATTTATTTATTTCCTTTATTGCATCAAGTAAGCAGTGATGAAGTTGACATAAATATAATAGTAAATATGTAAACACATAGTATAACACAGTCCAAACAAGTAATACTAAAATATATCATAGTCCACAAATCAGTCTTTCAATGGCCATCATAGTACAGTACATCCAGTAACACAAACCAATAGAGGTTCACAATTTGCTTATCATAACTCAGTTACTGATCATTCACCAATCATTGAAAACTCCGTGGAAAGTAATGAAGTTTTTTGTGAGTTGTGTCCAGACTTTGGGGAGGGTGAACGATCTAACGCGTCGGAGCTGATGGTTGTGTGTGGGAGGTTTAGGTAAGAGAGAGTGTAATATATGATCTTCTTTTTTCATTTTATCAAAGAATTTTCTTGACAACTTCTCGTGGCGTTCAGATAGAGTGATGATGTTAAGGTATCTGCGGGTATCAGCATACGAGGTACCATCGGGGCATATTATGTTACAGTTACACGCTCTTCTTTGGACATGTTCGATTTGGTCAGATTGTGCTTTGGATAAACTCGGGGACCAAACAGCACAGGCATATTCGAGAACTGGTCGTATCACTGCTTGATACTGATAGTATCGGAGCAGTTCCAGTCTATCTAGGCCAGACCTCTTGAGTTGCTTAAGAAAAAACAACCTTGGTACAACGCGCTTGGTTAAACAGTCAACATGCGTCTGCCACGACAATTTACGGTCAAGATTGACACCTAGTAACTTTGCATGCTCAACACACTTGACTTCAGATCCATTCACAGTGATTGGGTCAAACTCAGTTGGTGTTCTCTTACATGTAATGCGCAGTTCAACCGATTTTTTCTCATTCAGTTTCATACCATTTTCTTCGCACCATTTAAATATACTGTTCATACTATCTTGAATTTTGCACTCGGAGTTCTTATTATATCTTTGGTAAAAGGTGGTATCGTCCATATATTTCATAAGCGGCAGATCGACCTGGAGGTCATCAATGAAGGCAACAAACAGAATTGGACCAAGCCATGATCCTTGTGGGATTCCTCCGTTTGGTTTTAGCCACGGTGAGAAGACATTCTTCAATTTCACTCTGTGTTTTCTATCTGCAAGAAAAGCTTGAATCCATGCTACAAGAACTTCGTCGATACCTATGTTCTTTAACTTTCTAATTAAAATGTGCTGGTCAATCATATCATACGCTTTGCTAAAATCCAATAGGAGAGCACGTACTTCCTCGCCATCATCAGTGGCTTGGTACCAGTGATGCAATTTGCTGTTTTCAAATAGCAACCAACCCTAGGCCTAAGAGTAAGACTAAGAGGAATATTATTTAGATCAGGTATACCCCTACAGTACATGTAATATGATGATGAATTTGTCGACTTTCATTTCTAAAAGTTCCTGCGAAAACCATGTACAGTATCAACAGTAATGTTATTGTTGCATTGACATTGACAAAATATGATTTTAAATTTAACGTAATTTTCACCAATAAATGCATTAAATATATGCAATTTACCGAGTTTTTAGCCCTTTATTATGATTGCTCTTTTGGCGCTCCATAACAACATTGAACATGGAATATGCGAAATTCACGAACCGATGTGCGGGAACCACGTCTGTAAATTCATCAATTTAAACGATTTATTTGTTACTTTTGTGTGATCTCCTTTGTAAAAGTATTTTTGAGGCCTAATTCTAAGGTGTGGTACTCACAATAAAGTTACTTAACCAATTTTGAGTCGAAATAAACGACAGGTGCGAAACCGAACTAGCGCCCTTTTTCTATCATCTGTTTCGCCTAACTAATCTTTCCGTCCAAATTTTGCCTCTCTGATCTGAGTGAGCTGGTCAACCAACATCATTAAATATTGATTATCAGATAATAAAATATCAAATACAAAGAAATACAATACTATACTGTATACTAATGTCGAATCTATGAGACAAGTTGCTAGCTAGTGGGCCCTTCTGTATTATTATTACTAGGAGAGCTGTTTAGTACTACTAGGCCTAGCCTAACTAAGACTAGAGTAGGGAGCCTACCTAGCCTGACCCCCAAGCCTAGGCTATAGGCCTATTAATTACCTATACTAGGCCTAGGGCCTAGCCTAGAGTATATTATAATAAACTGCATAGGCCCTAGCTAGGCCTAGTGTTATTGAGGAGGCTAATTTATGTATAAATGTATACAGAATCATTGTTAACCGACCCTGTAATGGACCGAATCGTCCCGGACCAAAACATCACTTGTCTGGGGCGAAACGTCCCAACAATAGGCTAGCTAGGCTTAGCCTAGGCCTTCTCCTCTCTGCAGACCGCATGCTTCTTCAATCTAGGGCAGGCCTAGTAGGCCTATCTAACCTAGCCTAGCAAACAATCAATGCAATAAATATATAGTACCTACTTGGAAAAAATGCAACCCACTGTGAAACATTATCTTTGTTAGAATCTACATTAGTACTCATTTTACAAGTTACTTGTTTTAAACTTCTTTACAGAAACGCTACATTAGGCCTAGCGATGTGATTTTTTTTTTCGCGCGGATTTTTCATGTGGATCTTTGAAATTGCGAAAAATATACGGTCCAGAACGGATTTTGAAAACATGGCCAAACTTCACAAATGAAATAGAAACATTCTTTTGGCTTAAATCAAGGCCTTACTCAAATACAAAACAAGATCAGATTTTGCTCTTTTTCTTTCCGTTTCCTTTTTTTTTTTAATATTATATTAATTTCATGTTTTATATCCCTGTACTGAAACATTTATTAAAAATAAACAATAAACAAAAGCACAGTACAATTATTCACATTTATTTATCAAATCTTGAGAATAATACCAGACAGTTTTCGTACAATACAGTTAAAGGTAACTGGATCTGAATTTTTTCCATAAAAGAATCATTTTGCTAAAATGCCGCCGGGATTAAACTTAACCAAAGAAAAATACCTGTATAATATTATACAACGTTGCAAAAATTATTGGGTTAAAAAAACTTCTAAATCTTAAACTCAGAGTACAGTAATTTACTTAAAATAGAGAATCCTCAATTATTATTTGCAAATGAAGGAGCAAAGAATATAATATGAAAGGAACATTAGCATTGATGACATAAGCACCTGACCTTAATAACCTTTGGCCGACATCAAAGACATCTACAAAATAAATTTAGGCCAATACTGAAATTACCAATAATTCAATGCTCTTAGTGTTATTTTTAGCGCTGTTACAATTGAATAGGGTAAGATATAAAGATAAGATTTTCTCAGAAGACATGGTAACCAAAATTAAATTGAAAATGTTCATCAAATGGATCTTTCGATTTGCAAGTATTAGGATCTGCGCATTGATGTTCAGTTAGTCACGTCTCAATTTCTCAACACAATTAATTAACCTTGACCAAACTTGTGTCTAGGTCACACAAATCAAAAGTACAAATAACAATATTTTGTAAATGTCACGTTTAACACAAACAATATCAATTGGTTGAAAAGTACCTAAAGCTGGCGTGCCATCTGCCCGCAATCACGAGATGTACGCAAATGAATACTAGTGTTAAATAGTACACAGACTCTATAAGTACAAATTATAGCATTTCAGGTTTGCATTAACACGAACCAATATTAACTTGTTTATTTGCTATGTTGAAATGTAAACACAACTTATATCCAAAGTTTTCATTTCGTTACTCAACTAAATCTGGAATCTTCAGTATTTGCTTTTCTTCCTGTGAGATTTACTACTACTACTACCACTACGATACGGAGAATATGAACGTTTGATTGGAGACCTAGAGCGTGATCGGCGTGGACGTCTGCCGGGAGACCGAGAGTCCGGTCTTGGCATCCTGTGTGAACGATGTACCTTACGGGACGGGCTTCGTTTGCGGATATTTGGGGAGTCATATGACATTGGGGAGACTTCACGAGACTCATGTCTGCTACTGCGGCGATCTGAAGCTGGAGAATGCGAGCCTGATCGATAGCGCTTGTTGTTATATGGGCTGACAGAACCACTGGAGCTTCTCCGTCGTTTTTGTTTGCTTGAGTCGGATTCAGAATCTGAAGCATCGACAAGACGAATACGTTCCTTTTCACGTGCTCTTTCGTAATCTCGCAGTCTATCCTGTTCTTTTTGTTTAGATTTCTCTCTGTCCTTGTCTCTTTGCTTTTCAATTGCCCGTTCACGTTCCTATAATGAGACAATACAAAACGTTTATTGATAACCCCCTTTTTTGCCACCGATTAGTTGATTATGTGCTTTGCATTATTTTGCATTGTACATTCAGGTTTTGTAAAACATTTTGAAAATTGTTACATGTTAAATTATTGGTTCTATTGCACATCTGTTTGTAAAAAAAAATTTACAGGTAGAGAAAAATTGATAGTTTTTTTCAGTTTATAGATCATGTTTTTCATATCATTAAAGGAAGGCAGGCGACAATTGGCCAAGCTTAGCTACTACACAAAAATGTCTAGGACTATTCATATGCTGTTGAAATAATTTACAGTAGGTGTGTTATGAATGTTTTATATTCAGTGAATAAAAAGAATATTTCACGAGTTAAAACATTGAAAACATTGTACTATTTAACTCGGCTTAGCCTTGTTCAATAGAGCAGTCAATCTCATGAAATATTGTCAACAGTCAACATTCAACTCATAAATATTTATTATTTGTATACAGTACTATTTTACATGCTTACTGTTACATTTTTTAAATTTACAAACCTTTTGAAGGAGTTTTTTGCGGTATTTGTGAACTTGTTCACCAATACTCATGCCAGATTTTCTACTTCTTCGTCCTCCTTCTACATCATCTTGGAACTTCATTACTTTCATCTAAATAAAAAAACATAAATAATTGTAAGTGTATACAAATGAAACGTCCCTTTCTTGTGTCATGGGTTCTTTCTGAAATCTAAACAACTCTCCCCCAAAAGAAATGTTAAACAATATTACTGTATATTGGAACAGTGAGAAAACAATATTATTAAAAAAGAAATTGATTTAAAAAATGAGTATAATCCGCAGCTATTAGGTTCAGACCACCATTCTTGTGCCAGGGTTTTTTCACATCATAAAAGACTTTGTGACATCAGTTCAGAACTGTTTGAAAAAGTGAAGAAAACATTTGATTAAATACCTCAATATCCCTTAACTTTGCCCTTCGTTCCTCTGTCATTTCTAGTGGCTTTAGTAAATCATATGACCTAGACCCTTCTTGTTCATCTTCATCATCATCTTCTTCAATTGGTACACCATCTTCATCTTCAGCCTCTTCATCTCTAATAAAGCATTTAAGTAAATTAATTATTTTCAAATTAACCATGCACTTAATGAACACCATCTTTTAGCTCTGTCTACACTAAAAAAAGTGTGATATGAACAACCAAATATGGTAGTGATATGAAATCATCGTGTCCATATATATGGGCACATCATATTTGTTTTGTCACATAAAGTTTGATAGTGTAGACAGAACTTAATAGTGTAAATATTTATTTTGCACTGATGAAGGGCTAGTGTTGTCCGAAAGCTCTACTACTTTTTCTAGCTGTTTTACTTCATCGTTTTGATTTAGCTTTTTTTTTATTTTGTATCTCCATTAATCCATCCACTGGAGTTATATATATCTTTAAACTTACACATGTTTTGATTTATCTTCTTCTAAGTTCTCTAGTAGTTCCCATTTGGATGAGGTCATTGCTTGCGATTCTAACGTGGAGGCATCTACCGATTCCCACTTTGAAGGAGCAACTTTGAATTTACTATCAGCATCCCTTGATGATATGGGTGCACCATTAAGATCATCAACTAAAATTATTAGGAAAAGAAAGAATTGATTTTTAAAATAAGAAAAAAAAATCATATTTTATTTTAAATATTATTCAATAAATATTGAATGATTTTAATTGAGTAATTCTGTTCGAAAAACAACAGACGATGCTGATCTTCTTTCATGCATGAAATCGTTAAATAGTACGTACTATTTAATGCAACCCACAATCGTCTAATCACATTACAGGAATTGATTCAGGTGTCACAAAAGTACTATCAATTTATACTTTAACATTTCCAAATTCTTCAACTCTCCTTTTTTTCTTGAAAAGTGTTTTAACGGTAGTTTTTGCTAACTCTATCACATTTATTTCATTAGATTTTCTTTAAATACCATTTTTTAAAACTATTTTAAAGAAAATAATTGCAGGGATCTCAGCGTTTTACATTAAATTATTTTTAAATATTTGTATATTCAAAATTGTGTACAGGTACTAGTTTAAAAGCTTATAATAAAACAAAACAAAATTGTTAAGGCTACCACTAATAATAAAATCTCACAGTTCTTAGTTGTCAATGCCAGTACTATCCTCATAAAAACATCGCCACCATTCGAAAGTTAGTCATATAGTATATAAACGCGGCATCATTATCTAAATTTAAATAACTAACCTGGGTTTCCATCTAGGTCATCTGCTAGCTCTGTACCATCAACATCTTCAATGTTGGTACCATCAATGTCATCCGCGACCGCTTGACCATCTACTGATTCATCTACAATTGGCAGACCATCTAATTCAGGTTCAACTGCCTTCTGTGGCAACACATCCTACGGAGTTACAAACATTTCATTCAATAAACATTGTCATCAGTTAAAAAAGACCTGTATGGTGTAACTAACAGGTTAAGTTATTGACAAATAAAATCAAGCGGTTCAATAGTGTATTTAGACATGCATTGTACTGCAAACAATTATGATCTGTGGTAAGCATTTCATGTCATTTCCGATGCAGAATCCACTCAAATAAAAAACGGTCCACATAGTGGATGTACAAATCGGAAAGTGATAAAAAATGATAATTGCAACACCTAGAGGATGTAGCTGTACGGGCCGATGAATACAACATATGTATACATTATGGGCGATATAAATAAATTCTTACATCAACATCGCCATTTGGTCCGTCCTTCTTGGACCCAATCAAACCGAGAAAGATGTTTTGAAGTCGAACTAACAGATCATTTGGGTATATTGCCCAGTCTTCCCATGCACGGAAACATGCCATTATACGATTCTGAAAAGAAAATGAAAACAATGAATAAACTATCACTATGTACAGTATAATACATGTCTGGCATGTGAGAGTAATTGGAAACTTAAAGTATTTTTTTTTATCTTTTCCAAGTGAATACAGGATAGCATAATCTAAAGCTCTGTCTACACTATCAAATTTGATGTGACACAAAAATGTATGTGCCCATATATGGACATGATGATGTCATAACACAATTGACAATATAACTACCATATTTAGGCACTAAAACTAAAATCTGATAGTGTAAGCAGATCTTAACATCAACCTCATCAAATTCGTCATCACCACATTTTGTGGCAGGCTATACATTGAAACACAACTTGTCAGATATGCAACATTGGGCCTGGTTGTGTTTTGGAAGATTGTCTAGGAATTTTGCATTGGGTGCTGTATAGACTGAGCATATCATTGCGTAGTGTGTTGGGGTTCGAGTCCAACGCATGCTCATCACATTCCTTGTGTCCTTATAACACAGCCCTTTAATACATGTATATGTACAATAAATTTTAGACAGATCTTAATATCTTCAAACTAAGTTCAATGAATGTATATGCCAACCTTAAAATGCTCTGCTTTTAAACGCTGTTGAATTGATTGGTGAGTCTTGTAGAGGTTATTGAATATAGCTGGTAACCTCACTTCAAAGAATTTCCGGTAGTATGAGGCATTGGCGACCTTTGCGCTGGAATTAAACAGAATGTCGGACACGAGAAACAGACGCCCTATCTTCTTTGGAATCGGTGTCTCAAGAATAGATAGTGATTCTGAGATGCACTCTACAATTTCCTCTGCCGATTCACCATGGTCGAGGCAGTACACCATTGTATCACTGATTCTCTTTCTTTCCATTGTAAGATTCCTAAGCATGTCTTCAAGTTTGTCTCGTTGACTGTAAAATAATAATACCATTATGTTTAACTATTTAAAATGGTTAAAGTGCTCTGTACATTGTGACCTGTTGGTTTTTTATTATTTATAAAAAGATGAAATAAATGAAATTATTCAGTGGCGTAATCCACAGGGTTAGCACTCCTAAGTAGGGTAGTTGTTTTGGGGTTGCTCATGCCCTGGGTCCCTTGGTTTAGCCAGTTATCACTCATTGACATTTAAATCATCCTTCTCATGCCCGTATTCTTAAACCGGACTTCAGTCATTGTTCGAACTAAAACTAAAAATGACGTCATTTTAATTCATAATCCGAAATTCAACTAAATCGGTGACTAAATCAGGCCAACCTCGACTAAATGCGTAACAAGTTTGTAAGAAAATGGAAAGTGATATCAATGCGCAAAATTTTGTCTGCTCCTCAAATTCTTTCTTGTTATTGGTCAATTTATAGCCTTTGTTACCCAGACGTGTGCAACTCGACTAAAAGTTCGACTTCATTAAGTCGAACTGCAAACTTCAACTACTTCTTTTATGAATTGAATTTGAATAGCTCGAACTAGGACTTTTTCAAATTGAACTTCGAACTACGACTAAAGTTTGGTTTAAGAATACGGGCGTCAGATGCCCATGATAGATCCACAAAAGTGAAACTAACAGGGCGTTTTGATATATAGTATGGCATTCAAAAAAATAACTGTAAGTTACTATGTTAAATTTAATATTGTAAAACTATGCATTGCACGAAAAGTATTTCAAACAAATTTAAAATTCCAGTTATAATAAATAAATAAAATAATTGGCTTACTGGTTTGAAAGCATTCCCCTTTTTCGAACTTCTTCTTGAACACGATGGGTGGGTTGTGGTGGGGGTGACGGTTTTCTTGGAGGTTTTTCGCCTGCTAAAGTTTCTGCCATTCCGTGCAGATATGGATTCAATGGCGGCGGTTTCCAGTAGGAACCTCCATCAAACATTCGGAATTCCTTTGTTCTCCATTGTGTAGGTGAATCACCCTTTTCAGAAATATTGTATATGTAAATAATTTACTATAATTGCGTAGTTACTTCATAGAGGTTAAGGTCGCAAAGTTACAAATTTAATGTCGATTTTAGTTCTGTTGTCCCATGACCTGGGTGGTCGTAGGGGTGTAGCAGATGAGATACAGTACTTATCATGATACGAATCTCAGGCATAGGCCATATCTCTCAGCGGTGCCTATCTCTATCTATAATTGGTTCTCCTGAACCGACACCCTTATGGGTGTCTAACCACCCTCCACACCATGCTTCTAAAGGGGTTGATATGGTTACTGGTTTTGTCGCCGGTGTGCGACAGTGGCAATGTGTGCACTAGTACACTGGGGTAACCCCATACTAAGGTATTATTTTTTCAATTTATTCTGGATTTTACAATACAAACAATAACATATACATCACACATGCTAGACCCGTGGACTCTAACAGCGAACTCAATCGCCCAGCTGGGCAATAAATAGAATATGGGCAATAAATAAAATAATAACCAATGGAAGATTTTGCAATTTGATTGACAAGGAATGAGAAAATATTTTACTGTTACAGTGACTTCATGCGAGGGTCAAAGGTCAGTAGGTAAGGTAATTTACATATTCAGGTCAAAAACAATACTGTAGCTAATGCACATATGCAATGTCTGAAGGGGCTATAGGATAAGTTTCATTTTACAATTTTTAGGCCCTCTAAACCTCCAATTTTACAATCGTGGATCCGCCACTGCTCATTATAGCCTGATAGCATAGGCAGGACCGCAATAAGATTTTAGCATGCAAATAGCTCAACAATTAGCCAACAGATTGACTTTTCTTATTTTTCGTATTAACACAGCTGAATAGACAACTTACTTGTAGTATTGAGTATAACTTCCAGCGATAATAGATATGGGCAGGAGATGTATTCTCAAACAAAAATCTACAAAATAAGAAAATCTAATTCCATCAAATATGCATGAACTTATCTTAATGAGTATGTATAGTGTTGAAATCATGGTGGTGTATGTTTAGGTACTATTATTCCCGTGCTTAAATGATCAACTATAAAGGTCCATTTACATTCGAACGATAAGGATCGACGATAAAAAGATAAATATGAATTTTTTTCATACCAAAAACAAAAGAATTTAAAAAAGTTTTCATCCTAGAACTATAGGATTATCATATATGCTGCCTTTGATGAAAATAATATTTCCACACGTCCAATCAAATGACGTCATGATTAGCAAGAGCAATAATATTGCTTTTTTATTGTTCATGTCATTTGATTGGATTTTCAAAAATATTTTATTAAATACAGCATACATGATTATCCTGTAGTTCTAGAACAAAAACTGTTCTATTTCTTTTTTATGTGTTTCTATTTATCGTTCATCGCCCTAGTGTAAATGGGCCTTGAGACTGTAGGATATTTTGTTTGCTTAATACTTTTTCTTCCTGGGTTTTCATGACACCAACAAGTAGTTTATTGTATTGTAGTGCAATGTATTGTACCAACCTAAATAGTGGATTATTTAATTCTCTATTCATAATCATAGCTTCAAACATCGGTCCTTCACGCACCACAAACTCGATCATACGATGGACGAGATGCAACATTGGTCTGAAAGAGGAATCAAATCATGGAAAACTTGCCCCTAGAGGGACAACCTAAATCTCCAAAATTCTAAATATGTTATAGTGTATCTTTTTTTTTACTCATACAGAGACAAAAGTGTCATTAGCTTACATGCATGCATAGAATCAGAAATCTTATCTCAAATTAATTTTTTTTTTCCATGTATAATGAACTACAAGAAGTTCATAAAAAACAGTACAAACACATATCTTTATTAATAATAATTATTAACAATATGATATAGAATAATATGCAGAAATAATTAATATAATAAAATTTTTTTAGTAACTTTATACCAATATGTTTATTTAAATTATCCACGTATGACGATTATAACTATCACGGTTACAAATTATCTAAATTTAGTGCTTATTGAACCATACAAGATCAGTAATGATATGTAACTAAATATATTTCCTTTTTAATAGAGGTCTTAGATTGAAATAGATAAAGTCCACAATAGTAGGTTTGACACAATGTGTGAATGAATGTAATTAAAACTAAATGTGTGCAGGGAAATGTGGCAAGAATGCAAAATTGATTGGTAGAGATGGGAAAAAGGTATATTTTGAATATAAACAAATAAATAAACAAACAAAATATTAAATATAGTTGTCTGTTGGCATAAGTATGAAATAAATTCCTCCCAAATAAGATTTGTGTTGTAGTTTAGTATTGAAAAAATGAAATTGCTGGATATTGCCCCTGTATGTAATTTTAGGCATGCATTAGTTGATGTTTGTAGTTGGTTTTTTAAAGACGGCAATTAAATGCATAAATATTTACTTTACATATTTTGTATAAACGTGTGAAATTTTAATAGTGTAAGTGCATTCCATCAAAAATATTTAAATGGCACTCTATCACGGAATTCTTTTTTGAACAAAATATCGCTAGAAAAATATAAAATTCACATACCTGCTTGATGCACTTCAGGCATGGTTTACACCTGTGGTTACTATGGCTACCAGAAAGGTCTTTGTCTGACTGACAGTTTGCTCATTAATAATTTATTTCTTTGCTGTATAATTTCTATATGTTATTATAACATTCAAATAGTAGATGCATGCCATGGAAACAGTTTAACTATGGTTACAAATTTGGCAATAATTGGTTTGTGTTTGATTCTCAAATGTATGCTAAATGCTTTCAATCAATTTAGTGTTTTAAACATTTTCTGAATAACCATTTAGTGGTAATGAATTTCTTTATAATAGTGATAAAAATGAAAATCAAACATGTAAAAATAATTTAAATAGTGTCAATAATTTGGGAACATTTAAATTTTACTTTTGAGCCACTGAATAAGTTTAATTGATCTGGAATATTTCAACAGCAAACCACGAAATTAGTCAGAAAAAGACGTCTCTGTAAAAAAGATATTAACGCCCTCGGTTGGAGCGATAAAGAAAATGCGAGTAGGGTACCTTTCTGTCGGGATAACCACTTTAACAACAGCATCTTTTAACGTCTGGGTGACGAAGACAATTATCAAAAGAATACAAAAAAGGTCAGTATGGCGTCGGCAACTTTCACATTTACAAATTGCATAAACATTGTATTAACATTGATAAAGTATTATGTGGTATCAGTATGGTGTGTTATTGAATAGCTTTCAATTTGCAGTACAAAATAGTAGTAAATAATCAAGCCCTATTGATAGAAGGTAGGGACAAGGTTGGCTATGGTTGTATTGTAAAGTCAAAACAAGCTCTCAGGTCAATCATTTGTAGAGCGCATGGGTCAAAGGTTACTTCAATACGGTCAAATGTCAAAACCCATAACTGTATAAAATGTGTATGTAAATGTGATAAGAAATGTATCATATTTATTTCATAATTATATGAAAACAAAATAATCATCCTTATTAATATCTTGATGGACAACAAAAGATATTGCTTTGTAAATAATTATAATTATACCTATACATAATTTATACATACAGTAGATTCCAATGGTTTAGCTTTCATTAGGAGCAGGCAACAACAAGTTTGCCATTTCCCCTAATAGCATTGTTTGTCACAAAAATAGAGGGGACCCACTTCAGAGGTTCTACTGTGCGTATATATTTTACTAAGGAAAATCTGACACATCTGAATATATGCAAGTGTTTGGTGTCATTTTTTTTTTTTTGTAATTGTGTCAACATTGCTATTTTAATTGCACATTTTAAAGTATTAATGTGACGTACAGTATCAACTAAAAGCAAGCATAATATAAAACATGGATAATAATATTCACCTTGGGAAATTCGGCATCACCCTGTCTTGAAGCAAATCGTTTGTCCTTGGTTTGGGCATTGAATGGGAGACCAGATGGAGGGGGAGGGAGGGTAAGCTGTAACATTTGTGGTGGTATGAATACAGGGTGTGGTGGGATTGGTACAGTTTTCCCCCATCCAAGCTTCATCTCATACTCCATTATAATTTTACCTATATCAATTAAATCATCAATGAAAATTGAAAATGGTTTTAAAAAAGATATGAAACAATGCATTGAGCAAAAACATTCATTGTTTTACCCATAGGCAGATTCAAGAGGGGTGAGTGGCCAGCAGCAGATAACACCTCTTTTAAAAATGTTGCAAAATGACAGCGTATCATTTAACATTTTAAGCTGACAGGTATCTCACTGTACATCATTGCAAGTAGAAACATTGTTTTTTAAAACAGCTTTCATTCTACATCAACCCAGAAGGTATAATTCAGAAATAAGGAACTATGTCTGTCACAGAATAGTTTTACCTTCTTCAAATGTAAAATGCATTGCTTTGTTATTTAATTCTATCAGACAATATGAGTATCGACAAGGTAATTTTAGCTCATGTTTACCATCAATATTTTTCATGCCCCTCTCTGCATCTTTGCGATTCATGTAAGCGACAAACCCACAATTCCTGTTGCGACTTCTTTCCTCGTCTGTCCGTGGCCACATGATTTTGACACTAGCAAGAGGACCATATTTCCCAAACTCTTGACATAACATCTCCTCAGTCATCTACAAAAAATAGTATACAATAAATGATTGATGGTAAGGATATTTTGAAATTGTCCATATACCAATGAATTCAGGCAATTAATGATGGAATATAACTGATTATTTACAAGTACTGTAAATGTTGTTGTTAATAATGGTTGTTCTGAAACGACATTCCATATAGCAAAATACAATCAAAAGAATCATCAGAAGGAGGCAAAGAGGCCAAGAAAAATTGGTAATACAAAACAATATGAAGATTTAAGTTGACATTTTGCATCACCAATTGGTAACCCATCTGATACACAGTCATCACAGGTGTCTGTAGTATACTGTAGCCTACTAACACTAAAAACATGGTCTAATTGTTCTTATTGGTGATATATTGGCTTGATAACTTCGAATCTCAGTGTTGGGTTTTTACTTACTTTTGGGTTTACACTTCCAAGAAAGATGTTCGTTGTCTGAGGATCCCCTGTATCATGTGACCCTGACAAATCGTCTATACCTAAAAAATGAGAGCATAGGATAACAACAATATCATAAGTTTTCCTATTTTTCTATGGTAAATATTTAGAATTACAATAAAAAACAAGGTACTCTGTAATATGAGCAGGGTGTACTCAATACAAATACCAGTGGTAACAGCTTGGTGTATGTGTACATCCTGAGGTTTTTACTAGGCAATGTGAAAAGCGTATAATAATTATTCCATCAACAGTAATGATAGGTATGGAAGGCACAAAGTAAATAGGGAAAGGCATAACACAGTTAATCAAGGTCTAGGTCTGTAGCTGACTGTCACCAAGTCATTTTAATGTTATATCTTGGGATGGGTCAAACTTAAAGTCTTTCTGACTTATATGACTCTCCCCCCCACATTATTACTTCATTGCATTTATTATCCTGTATGTATGTTATTATATTGTGCAACCTGGCCTTTTGGCACCTGGCCTCTTGCCACCCAGAATGTTGGCACCTGGCCTCTTGCCACCCAGAATGTTGGCACCTGGCCTCTTGCCACCCAGAATGTTGGCACCTGGCCTCTTGCCACTGTAGGCAATTTCAGAAATAAAACATAACTAACTGCAAGTACCCTAAAACATGCATGCATGCCTACCTGGAAGTTTATCAGGGGTAGCTAACAATGCAGGTTTTGGCTCTGTAGGTCGTTTTTGAGAATGCTCAGCTATCTCTTTTTTTAGCTTGTGTCTTATTTCCCTCTCGGCCTGCATTCTGTTCAAAAGAAAAAAAAAACAAGATGCTAAAACAGGTCTCTCGTGGTATTTTTCGTAAATGTTATTATTGAATGATGCAGTAAATATTTTAGTCTGTTTTAAACCATTTAAAAAATAAAATATTATGAAATATTTCTTACACTTTCAACTCTTCTAAAAAATTTTCCAGGTTACTCTTTGACTTGTTTTTTTCCTTTTCCTTCTTTTTCTTGGCTAACTCCTTAAGGAATAAAACAAATTATTATGATTATAAAACCATGTGTATGCTTATAGTATACAGTAGAACATTCATAATTAGAGAAATATGTCTCAACGTGTACTCTAACCTCTTCACATAACTAGGGAAGAAATACGGTTTAAAATATATTTTCCTCAAGCAGAAAATTGGTCCAGAAAATAAAGAACCAATTTTAAATGTTTTAAAGACTCCAGTTTATTCTGGTCTTTATCAACAATAAGCTTCCTTGGTTCAATCTTTAACTGAAACATGAACATAAATAGTATACTCACTGCTGCCTTTTCTGCTTTCTTTGCTTCTTCTTGTTTTTTTAACATAATACTTTCCGATATTTTTGAAGATGGCTTGTACATTTTTCCCGTTTGTGAGTCTTGTTTTTCTTCTAGAAGATCAGAAAATATTGTAACAAATATTTTAATACTTACTCTGACAGAAGAACATAATAAGGCAATTCAGATACAGTATTAAATGGTCTATACTCATGAACATTATATATGAAATTTCACAAGCATTTGTAAAGGAATCTATTTTTTTGTTGGCATGCTTAAAGTAGAATAGCTAGAAGACAATACTGTCACTATGGGCTCTTCAATTGTATATTTAACTAAATTATTAAAATATGTTGGTAGAGTAATATAATTGTAAAAATTAAATTAAAATGTATTTATAGTTAAAAAAAACAACTTTTGGATATCCAGATAGGAAAAAAAAAAGAAAAAAGAAAACAAACAAAAGAAAATGATAAAAAAAGTATACAATTAAAAGGAGCTACCAACTGATTAGAGGAACAGCCTAGGGACGATGTTCAACTACTGTATAAATATTTGAATGTAAACAATGTACCAAATTCTATCAATTTTATAACATTGTAAAAAGAAAAAAATAAAACATAATTTTATACAGAAATAATGAAATGGGTAAAAATTCAAAGCATTTTTCCTTTACCCTTCGTTTCTGGGTTAATAGTTGAGCCTCTAACGAAGGCTTTTCCGGTTGCAGAGGCTCCAGAATCTTCAAATGAAGCAACAAATTCCTCAAAGACTTTTGCCGTTGCTTTTTCATCATGCTGTTGGATAAAAGAACCAGCAAAACAATGTTACAATTATCCATGATGTATTGTATGTATTGAGGTATTGTGAAATGCAGTTTGTTGTAGGCAAATCATGTCACTATGTGACTTACCTACTGTACATGTAAGTGAAGGGTACCCCCTTTCTTCAGTTAGCGCTAAAGAAATGAAATTTGCCATATATATGGGATCAAGATGCCAATCATTATTTTGATGGCTAGCGATGAAATAGCTTAGCCTTAGGGGATTATAAAATAAATTATTGTAACTTTGAAAGAATATATTTAACGCCGTGGTTAGGATTCCGGCACCGGAACCCAACTGCCCAGCGTTAGGGAATCCGACACGCTATTGCGCATGCCCAGAGCGAGGTAATCGGCGACTCTATACTATACCAATTCTTTGACTATACAGCGATGGATCATTTCATAGCTGCGCCACACACGGCGAACTAGCCTAGATGCCTACTAATAATGCGGGATCCACTAATCTAGGCCTACCAGTTAGACGTGACCAGTGGGCCTATTTATTTTGTAATTAAAAAGTGGTTGCTGCATTCATATATAAACTTCATATCATTATGAATTATATAATTACATGACTAGTTTTATGGTTTTTCATAACGCATTTAATATACTGTACATAACATGCAATATTCACAAGTTGATTTGTTGACGGCAGCCACCGCGTGGATGTGAAAAAACTATTCGGGAATTCGGGGTCGCAACGTTAAAAACAGCATTACGATTCTTAGATAGATACTGATTCTTATTAATATCATTATAATTATTTTAACGCGTGGCGTAGTCGTATTTTAATTATTAATTCATGTATGGCATAGGCCAAGTTTCATCCATCTCTCGCTCGCGCAACGACTCGACTATCTAGGCTACAGTAAATCCCTATAACACTCCGACTCTCGGTGGTGTGGTGTGTGGCACTATTAGTGCAAGCTATAATTCACTTCCCAGAGCTCTGGGCATGCGCAATATCGTGTCGGATTCCCTAACGGTGGGCAGTTGAGTTCCGGTGCCGGAATCCTAACCACGGCGTATATTTAAATATACTACTAATACTAACATAAAAAATAAATAATAGTTGTGAATAAATAATAAATTACATTAATTAATTAATGAATTAACTGCTAATTGGGACAAAACGCTAATTGGGACATCTAGTCTACTGATGTTGGCTACCCTAGTCCCTACCTACCTTTTTTCGTTCCTCTTCTTCTTCTCTTTTAGATTTCTTTTTACCAATATTCATCTGACCAACACTGAATGCTTTCAGTTTGGTGTGCGAAATCCCCTAATATTAAATAAAATAAAAAGATGTTAAATACAATTTAGGCTAGCCCAGGCGGTTCATATACCTACTGTATGCTAGGCTCTAGGCTAGTGGCCCTCTCTAGGCTACCCTACATACAGAACAGCATGCAGCAGCATGCAGTAAGGTCCCACGGCACCAGGACCAGGTAGGCTATTACCTACTAGCTAGTTAGGCCTAGCCCAGTTAGCATAACATTGATCAAGGCCTAGCCTAAATAGATTGTATCTTTAAAATATAGGATATATTTACATTCGAATTAAACATCGTCCAAAAGCAACATTATTTATTACCTTCATTGAGTTGGGGTTGAGACCCTTCGCTCGGGTGCGTTTGTCAGCCATTTTAGAGCTGCGTCGTTATAACTGAACGTAGTTAGAGGGCGCATGCGTTAAACATTTTCAGCGCGGTTTTCGTCAAAATAATCAATCCTTCCTCCTACAATTACGTCTATGGAACGCCAAAGTAAAATTAAATCATCATTATCATACGCCTCGTTTTCTGCAACATAAACACTTTCCACTATTTGTTTTATTTTAATATAAAAGGTTAAAGTTGGCAGTTTGTCTTGACCTGAATTTAGTAGACCTGTTTTGTTACATTCCCGGTGGTTTAAAAGATTAACAACAAATTACGGTCGAGTTTGCTATGCATTAATTGTAAAAAAAACTATAGCTTTTAGGTAGGCCTACTATTTTAAAAAATTGTCTACAGTTGGTTTTTGTTTTTTTAAGAGCTTAAATATCTTATTGGGTGGTTGGTTCAACCTCTTCATTTACACAATGACGGACATAGCCTATACCTAGAAAAAAATCGGAATTGAGAGTTTTGTACTGCCACTTGCGCAACCAAGAACAAATACATTTAGGTGTTTCAAAAACGAATAGAGATGGTAAAATTGAGTATTTGTATTACACATATAACTTAATAACAGGCACAAAAGAAATTCTAAATCGCTCGTATACTGAATATTATTAAAATCACCATAAAATTGCATAAAATAAAAAAAATAGAATGAAAAAACAACAGCAAACCCACCAATCACTTCCTTTTCTTTTTGTTGTCATTATATTATGAGTACCCGTATTATGACCCATATTCCCCTATTTATTGTTTCGCATACTTCCTGTGTCCGGGTTAACATTTCTGTTTAAACTATTTAAACAATATTTAAAAGTCTATAAGTATACATAAGTAAAAAGAAAAAACAACCTCACTTAATATTTAACATATTATTTAACATAAAAAATATTATATAATAATTATATTACAATTTCACTCTTCCCTAAATACCAATCTAAATTAATAAAGATTAAAAAAAAAACAACAACATCAAACTATTGTAACTGATTACACAATTAACAGTAAAACGCTAGTAGAAGATTTTAAAACTTACAAAAAACAAGGCCATATACATGGCTGCAGTTAGTGTTTACCGACCGACCGACCAACCAACCGACCGACAAAGTGAGCTGTAAATAATGTAAAAACCTATATTAAGATATATTGTCCTCTAAATACACGAAATGAAGATTAAAAAGAAGTAGTTTTAATAAAGTTAATTACTTCCATAGAAAAAAAAATCCGAAAAAACCCCAATTAAATATGCAGCTTAAATGAAGTTACTATTTTATATGTTTAGGCTAAATTTATTAACTAATAAACTTCCTTTTTATAATGTTTGAAATGTTATGTAAAAGTAATTTAAGCAATGAATATAATTTGAGAACAACAAATGTTATGTTCCTTTTACAAGATTAACAAGAAATCAAATTTGTGTTTCAATAGCCGGACCTAAACTATATATGGAATGATCTCCCTATAAAATAAAACTTTCTGTATTTTTAGTTACATTTAAAAACACTGTTCATAATCAATCTAAATATTTAATAATAATATTTTACTATGCTTAATAGTAGGCCTACCTTATTTTTGTTTTATATTTGTTTTTATTATTCGACAGTTTAAATAATCCATCGCTGTTGATTGGTCAATTTGCTTACGTACGAAAGCCGAAAATGACATCCGTTTAATCATTGGTTGATTCGAAATCCATTATTTACATGCGGCCCGCCCTATATAGCCATCCTACGTCATTCTTATCATTCTGATGTTTGCGGTCTCGATTAATCGATTAAGTTCTATTCGCGTCTTACAAGTCTGTATTTCAGGCCCGATTTCAGGTTCAGACAAACATCGAAAGCCTCGAAATAACTACAGACTTGAGGCAAGTCTACATTTTACCGTGAGGTGACAGCAGTGTTTATGGTTTGTTACTCCGTGAACCGCGATCGAATTGGAACTCCTTCTTCTTAACGAAAATAGTGGTTGTTCTACACAAAAAGGTAATATTAAAGAAATGTAGTTACTGTAGGCTATATTTTAAACCGCCAATTGTAATAATGTACACAATTTTAAAGGAAATTTGGCCTATAGGTCCATATTGATATTCTCTATGATAGGACTAAATTGCCATTGGGCAAGCCTCACGTTTTGTTGTTTTCTACCTCGTTATTTTGAAGAAGATATAGAGATCACATTGAATTAAATGTGTTCGCACCCTCTTATCCACCCGAGAACAACTGAATAGGGCCTACATTTTCTGATTACCTTTGCGGAAGAGCAAAATCAACAATAACAGGTATGTTTTGACCTGAAAAAGAGTAATGAACTATTGTACTTCTTCTTTCATAATCTAATAGGCCTACAGAATAACTGAATACTAAATAATAGTTATCACTAGTGCATTTTCGCTGGTAGTCAGTATCAGACAGAATGCAATTCGTGAGCGATGACCTTGAGATTGAATTTGATATCTAGGAATACCCAGGTACGCACCCGATTGTGGAAAGGTAGATTGATAGTCGGTTCGATCAAAGTTCACTCATGGCAATGAATATATTCTCTAGTTTTACCTATTGTCAACTATCTTCAATTCAATCGAATAAATTTATATGTATATATAATTTAGTTTATATTTTTCGAAATTATAGGCTGCAAATAAGCCTATGCTGCTACTAAACCCATTGTAGCATAAATAAACACCAATGATCGCCCCGTGTAAATAGAATATCCAGTGCAGTGTGTTATAAATAATGACACATTCTGTATAACAAGTTCTGGTTCGATTAAACTATCCAAACACATAGGCTTTATAAATATTATCGTCCGTCTAGAGATATAAATTTCCCGTAGACCTATTTTGTGTGTACCTATTGTAAAAAAAAAAATAAACGTCGTAGTGGTGTATCGTTACATGTACTTTACTATTTCAATCAAAGTAAAAATACAAAGTATTAAATCGCAAATGTTTTACTGTATTTATATAGGCCTATAAAACATGAAGACATATTTCGTTACTGAGGGGTAAAGAATATATTTAAAAATTGTTCCCCATTCCTAAACCCTAATGTTATATACAAAACATAAATTGGGTTTGTTTAAATCCAAAAATTTGGATTCATAAATCATCGTCTATTTATTCGTTTCTGTAAACGACAATGTATAGGCCTGCGGTACGTACATAAAATAAACAGTTTTGTTACGCTGAAATTACTCTGTATTCGAGAACCATTTGTGAACACGAGCGTACCATCTAGTTTAGGACCACAATGGAAATAAGTTTGCCGTCTCGGTACTTTATTGTGTTTTTATCCTATGATTTTATGTCAGAATAAAGAAATGAAATGTTGAATACATTATGGAAGGCATTGTGAAACTCAACATGGCTGATCTCACACATTAAACAGACCGGAAACGTTTGAGCAAATTACTGAAGGTTCGAGCTAAAACCTAATGTTGCAAAATAAAATAAAATCAACAATCATTGCATATGCCATTGTGATCGAATATTATAAATAGTCACAATTTATAATATTTATTTATAATATAAAGCGCGTTGTCTATTTTATTCAACACATAAAGATAACGAATAATGCATTTTAATATTGATAACGCATGTATATTAATGTATGCAGACTAAAAAATAAAAAATATTATGTTTCAGAATCAAACACGTATACATAAACAATAATGGTGACTGTTTTCGTCGATTGTTGAAGATATCACATGTCTCTTAATCTAGTTTAATTAAAGAAGTTTTTTTTATTGTTATTATTATTATTATTCGTTATAGAATGTCTGTTGTTAACATGTATCCCGATGATCCAAAATATATGAAGCTTATAAATGCATTCGGCAAATATTTTACGGGGACCAATATGAAAAAGTTAAAATTTCTGTTAACTGGCACTGTAAATATCGATACCCTTACCAAGGAGAAGGTAAGGCCTTTAGATTTTTTCAACGAATTGGCATGGAAAGGTTTTGTGGCACCAGATGAATTAAAGATGTTCATGGACATTGCTAGACTGACAGAATGTAAAATGGCAACGAATTTACTCAAGAAGTACGCCGAAGAAAATGATTGGTATCTGGCAAATGGCAGAGGTGTACTGCCGTATCGTCATTCACTCTATAAAGCTTTGACGGACACAACACCTGATGATTTCCTTAATGCACGTGCCTATCATGACCTGACAAAATATGAAGATACCATATATAAAAGATATCTGGGACATAGTGCTGTATCTGGAAAAAGAGAAAGATTTAGCCACTCGAGAACAACTGAATACATTTGCTGATCACCTTTGCGGAAGAGCAAAAGCAACAATAACAGGTATATGTTATGACAAAGAGTAATAAACTATTGTACTTCTTTCATAATCTAATACAGCATAACTGAATACTAAAAATAATAGTTATCACTAGTGCATTTTACATTTTTGATTTAATGTAAATACATACATAACTAAATAGCCAATTAAACTGCAGTTAAAATATTTATTATAATTGTTTTGTTGTTTTATTTTCTTTCCAGATGCACTCAGTGTTTTAGTAACTACAAATGAAGGTATGTAGAGTAGGCCTATATTCTATGACGTGAATCCGAAATAAAAGTATAATCGAATTGAAAAAATCACAAAAACTGTCAACTATACAATGAGCCTTGAAATGAGCACAAAGTTACATTTTAGCACCTAATTTTGCTCAAATGTGCAGAGATAACAAAATTTTGTGCAAACATTGCAGCACCCTTTTATACAAATCTGTAAAATATTATTATCTCATAACAAATGTGCAAACATGACACCGTTAAATGTAAACACAATTTCATTAAATGAACCTTTGTATTGTTTTTTAAAATCTAGATAGAACTTTTGACAATGTTCGTCGGAAGACAGGTAGGTGCAGTAGACCAAGTATCGTGTTTTGCACATAATTTACAAACGTAGATGTTCTTCATGTAGACATTAATTTAGGAATTCAAACTTTCCTTAGACTTGTTTGAAGTTTAACTGTATACACATGGAATGCCACCATCGAATGCTAAAGTTGGAAGACCAACATTGTTTGTTCCGTACCACAGTGATTTAAAAATGCGAATACGTAATCTATTATTTGATTAAACATGTCGAGAAACCATTAACTGCTAATTGCGTTTTTATTTTAGATAAACTGGTAGATTTGGTTATGGTACAACCAGGTAAGATTATAAATAGTAAACAATTGAATAGGCCTATGGATTTATTATAGACTTCTTGCCAAATTCGATATCTCAACACTAACAAAATAGGATTTTTTTTTACATTTTAGTCATATAGATACAAACAATATTAAGGCAACCTAATGTTCCCTCCTTGCTAATTTTCATAAAATTTAGAATAAGAAATAAGGAAACAGACTTATAAAAGCATATTTGTAAAGCAACTCATTACAGACATTTGGACTAAGGTTATAAGAATAAACTTTCTATTTGTTTTTATATTTTAGCATTGGTGCAGCACTTAAACCTCACAGGTATGGCATATAGACGTATAAGTAGAATTATGTATACATTTTTTTAATTATTACAATCAGAAGAATAACTACGATGTAAAATCAACGTTTAATAGTCCTCATACAAGTTAAACGGACTACTAAGGGATATCAGAAAGGCTACAATGAAGATGATAACAAAATATAGTAGTCATTATGATTATATTAATTATTATTTAGAATGACGATGGTGGTCATACTCTGAAATGTGATAACAAATTAAAGAAAATAATAACAATGATAATGAAGATATTAAACATTTGATTGTGATTTATAATAGCGAAACTCTATTCGTAATGATACTGCATCATTCCGTGAGATTAATTCATGTTGCAGAAATGATCATGCAACATCTCTGTTCTCTCTGTCTTTAGTCTCATATGATATGCATTTTTATAATTGCATTCATAATTATAAGTTTTAATTTTACTTCAGATGAAGAATCACCGATGGAAAGTTAAGCGCAATCGGAGGATGCAAGTATTGCCGATGTGTCTCCCATGGTAAGATTCAAGTCTACGGTCATTATTTAAAAACTTTATTTTGATGAAACCACTGTTAATTTGCTTGCGCACATGAAACAAGGCCATATACATGGCTGCAGCCACGTGTGTAAATTTGAGTGTTTACCAACCGACCAACATAGTGAGCTATAGAGTCGCATTGCACACGACTAATAAAACTTACATAATGTGTATTTAAATGTGTTATTTCAGTCTATTGGGTATATTTTCAAATACATTGCTAATATGTCCTGCATAATGTATTAGCTATGATGCACAGCGTTTGATACTGTTATCATATTATCACTATTCAGTACAAATCACATGACCTAAGTATGTTATACAATCAACAGATTCGAGGTCAGTATGGGTTAGGAATGACAGTGACGTCAACAGAGTTATATTTTGGTTTTGTTTTAGTTTGTAACTATAAGTGGTAGTAGGTACGATATAGTAGGCATATATGTACGTTAAAATGTATGAGCTTTGTGAACTTTGTTATACTATTAAAAGTTATACTGTAGTTACACGAGTTTGGAATAAGCCTGTTTAAGAAATGTATATGGGAAGTATATACCGGTTAATAGGCCTACTTACTTTCGGCTGTAGGCTACCTATTACTAATTTAAATAAATCTCAATAAGAAAATGTGTAAATCGTACATTTACAACAATGTTTTTAATGTAGGCCTAATCGTCAGATTTAAATTGTTTTAACTATGTATATAAATTGAAGATTAAGATGCTTAGAAAAATAGTATAAACTTCCCAAAACTGTTTGCATTACAATCAAGTATAATTTTATGCATTAGGTTGTACTGTAGTATCTGTTAAAATAATGCTGTCTTCAATGTAATTACTAAACCGTTTTTTAAACTTAACATTTTGAAATTTATTTTAGCTTACCCTAAATAGCCTTAAAGATTGTAAAGCTACAACAATATGTACGCTTTGTAACGAAATAATAAAGTTTGATTTAGCCTACAGCTACAACCAGGCTGTGCACAAAAGAAAATTATTTGCTTTTTAGTAGGCCTACTTCTATTGATATACCCACCTAGGCCTACACTTCCGCCATTGTACCATGGAAGCCGAACATAATATTATATCATCTCATGTTTTGGTTGAGATTATTCATTCGAATTTCTGAAAATAAATATTAATAATTATAAACAAAGATATAGGCCTATTTGCGTTATCGGAATTGGTACAGGACCTAAATTGCAATTGAACTCGCCACTTACTGGAGTTCACTACATATATCCATCTTCATAATATTGTATATATTATTCATACATACTGTACTGTGTACATTTCACTTCAATATCCCATATAATTTTATAATGTATGTACTTATTGCTATATAAAAAATATCTTATCCCATAACAGTCATGATACAAGTCTCAGTCTATACACATGTTTTATGTAACAGTATTCTGTTATGTAGGCCTATTGCATTTTTGACGACTATAAAATTGGAACCTTTTAAATTGTGATTATACGTAGTAAAATTGAGATCTAGTCACAGCTCTGATCATAATTCATAACAATAAAAAGTAAGCATGATAGACATGTTTTGTTGCTACAAGCGGAAATAGGGGATATATTTGGTACTAAGGCAACCTCATTGCGATATTATGAATCAAACTTTTTGCAATATAAGAATTGTAGCATCTCATGGACGGACAATTTGAGGAGATCCACTGTAAGATATTCCTCCTAATATCGAGAAAGCCCGTGATTAAAAATGGTGTTCAAATATCGCCCATACATTTTTCTATAATGTTAATAAGCAATGTAGTAAAAAAAATGTAATAACAAAAATGTTTAGTCGCACCATGGATAAATAAGTTATTTCTCCTTAAATACATTTTTACGCGAGAAACAATTACATTTGGAATTTCACCAAAACAGAACAATAGATAGGAATAGATACACAAAAGTGACAAGTTCTGAAATATGCTTTCAATGTGATTGTTGATACCTACTTTTTTTTAAATGAAATAAAATGAAAATAAAGATCGAAAGTAGGTACTGTATAACATAATTATTTGGTGTAATATTATACGTATTCTTCAAATAAAATACCAGAAAAATACATTAAAAAAATGTATAAACCTCGACCGTTAAAAAGGCCTATGATGTGTCTGACATGACCATAACGCCATGGATTATCGACGTAGGTCTACGCATTTCCTTAAAACGCCGTATTACAAGAATGTAGGCCTAAATGTTCAACTTATTTGGAATATTTATTCATTCGATGTGTACCGGTGTGTATGGCAATTTTTAGAGAGAGCAATCAAGGGTTAAAGTTCGAATTTCATATATAATTCTTTATTTATTCTATTCATTCATCGTTATTTGATGCATCAAAACGATTTATTTATTTCCGCTTCAACCATTGTTATTGTAAAATGTGACGTACAGAAGACAGTTGACCTTTATTGGAACACTACCAACGAAATAATTGTGTTTAGAAAGAGAAAAGAAGGTAACATTTTATATTATTTAGTAGTGTTTAAATAGATATCAGCCACACCTTTATATCCAGAGTAAGGCCAACTGGGCACACGTAAGCCCACATGCATAATTATGTTATATAGGCTCTAGGAAGTGTAGACGATGGTTCTCGAAATGATAATGACACGGGTAAAAGGATTTAAAATGGCGTTCTGGCCTGGATGTTTTCGGTCGGTTACCATTATTGAAATGCTTGATATAAAACTAAACCTAATATGTTTCACAGTGATGATGAGTTAATATGAAAGGTGCTTATTCTAGGGATACGTTTAATTTTTTTAGTTTTAATAATCTAGTAACATTTATTATCAAATAAAATATGAAAAGTGAAAAAAAAAAAATTAAAAAGGTTGGTAAATTGTAGATAACAGTCCGATGAATTCTACTACAATGTGTTATAAATTAATATAATGCAATATAATTGTGTGCATAAATATGGAAGGGTGGGTTGAGGGGCGATAATTATTTTAAGTGATGTTTTATTGGGGAGGTGTTGGCGTTTATTCAAATATTAATACCATCCTAATTGGTATAATTAATACATTATTTAGTTTAAACATCTTTTGAAACTTCCGCGACACAGTGGGCCGTTCTGCTTGGGAAATAAATGTTTTATGTGTATTCTTAAAATTATGTAGCCTATCATTCAATGGACTGAACTTGATTAGGTGTTAGGCTGATTACCTGTTTTATTTTTGATAAATAAAAGAAAGACAGATGATGAAAATGAGTTCCTTCTAGGCCTACAAGGGTTTCTGAAAGATTTAATACTACACTTACATATACCTTACACAACGGCCAGGTCCAGCCTTAGTCGTGTTGATTCCGTTCACTATGTCGTAATTAGCCTACATCATAAATGAACGACAACAAAAGTATTATACAACAAATTACAAATTATGTGATTTTCTACATATTGATTTTACAAACACAACCGTGACAAAATACTTTTTTAAAGATTTTCCTAGATTTACCCTAAAATCACTTAACACTATCCGTATCCATTCATTTTAATTTTAAATACATTTTGGTTTTCTTTTAGAAAAATGGCTGACGCTAACAAAATGGATTATCCAACGTTCGTACACAAGTTCGGACAATGTTTTGATGGGCAATACCAGAGCCTGCTGAAATTTTTATTGTTTGACTATCTTGATCAGATTGACTCAAGTACAACTCCACATGGTTACTTAAATCATTTAGAAGATACTTTAGATGAAAATAACAAACCTCTTATCTCACCTACTCATTTGAAAATGTTGGATGAAATAGCTCAAGTTACAAGATTGGTAAAGCTCCGGGAATTGCTGTCTAATTTTCCCGATCAGTATTTAAAAAGTGGGACCGGTTTAAAACCCTATAGAATTCCATTCTATTTGGCAATAAAGAGCACGGGGATCAGAAATGTTGATGTGGCACTAGCCTTTTATCGTTTAGGTCATCAGAAGAGAACAATTCAAGATATGTGGGACTTAGTAGCCTACTTACAAGAAGTGAAAAACGAATTACAAACTCGAGATCAGCTCATAAAATTTGCTTCTCTTCTTAATAAAGGAGCAGAAAACATACTAACAAGTAAGAAAACATTGAATAATCTAATATAGGCCAATGTAGTGGAGTTGGGGATTGGTGGTTACCACTCCAAGAGTGCCGGATTGATCAAACTTGCTTAGCCAAAAAATGGTCTTAACTTTGCCTTAAATCCTTGATTTTGCCTAAGTCAGATTTATCAATATATCTAAGCAAAAAAATTTGCTTAATTTTGTCTTAAATCTAAGACGAATAACACCCTGCCTTAAGATGAAAAATTTCGTCTTATCTCATTTCTGCAACAGAAACATTCTTTTTTGACAACGCGAGCGCGCTAGGCCGGAAACATTGAACATTCGGAAAGGCTACGCTAGTGCGTTTTCCGCTGTACTACGGACGCTAAAATAATGATATCGATCTTCATAAAGATGGCCTAGAAATTGGACGAGCAAAACTAATATTTTCGGGATAGGTACTACTACTACCCAATTGACTAACTTTTAGAAAACTGTATCGGCTGCCAAGGGTCGCTGTCATTGATAAAAATAAATAAATGTTGATTTGATTTAAGTCAAAGAATATATATCACAAGAATGAGTATTCCGCGATTTTTGCATGAGAAATTTGTAACAGAGAGCTCCAGTGAGTGATGCCCGCCCTCATAAGGGCGGATGTATACATACTAAATAAGACTTGATTTAATAGATATTATACATGTCACATTAAATAGAATTATGATAATAGTTTTTGCAATTGTAAACTATTTTATAATACATATTTATTAACAAACTAGTGTACATTCACTTTTACAGACAATTATTTACTAACATGCTAAGTTAGTTCACAAAAAAGGCCTAACGCAGCAACACCAAAAATCAATGAATCGTTACTCAGCACGGCCTATTCTTTACCATTGCCGGGTACTACTCTACGCCCGGTAAATTAAGTATTGTTTTTATGATATAAATTAGTATAAAATACATGTTATTAATAGGACAAAATGTTAAATGTTATTAACATTTATTTGTTTTACCAGAAACAAGTTAAATATAGGAATATTATTAAACAATCCTTCGTGAAAACGCGTAAACACCAACACGCCCGGTCACGCTATCGTAGCGCCCGGTTGATAAAGCAAACTGTTTATACGGCAGTTTTTACTAAATAAATTGCATAAAACGAACAATTAAATATCCAAATAGTATTTAACATGATGTTGGCATGTAGTTGATAACATTTTTTATCATGAAAATACTACCGGTGGTCTAGCCTTTGATTATTGAAACCGTCACAAAAAGTTGTATACATCCCAGATACATCCACACTTATGGCGGCGCCCTACCACATGGACAATATTACTGTTACAGGGAAAATCGCGGAATACTCATTCTTGTGATATATATTCTTTGTTTAAGTTTAGAGCGAATGATTTTCGTATGTATTTCCGACTGTTCTGCTCTTTCTCTATTTTAAGTAATAAAAGCCAGAATGCGCCCTCTCTTGTTGGGAGTGAAAATACCGACATAAAATGTTATAGCGCCGCCATCGGTAAGAGAAAAAAGTTAATACGCAAACGTAAGCAAGCATTTTTCGTCTTAAGACATAATTTGCTGCCCTCTAGAGTTTAATTTAGCGCATGTGCAAAGTAACAATTTTTCTGCGGGTTTGATAATAAGATTAAGTTATTTGCTTAAGCACTTCTTAAATATTTCACCTTAAGCAAAAATATAAGCAAATATTGATAAATGCCAACCCTGGGCTCAAGTCCCGTCATATGTCAGAAGGACAAAACAACTCCACTCCCAAAGACTTGTAAAAAGGCTTTGTTTATGTAGAGCATCTTGAACCTCTGAGGGTATCTAATGATCAGAAATTGCTGGATGGATTACCCTCATTAAAAATAATTATGGTAAAAAAAAAATAGACATTCCATTCGCCACATAATTCTAGCAAATTTAAATCATTATAAATAACATGGAATTCGGATTACAGAACAATTACAGTTTAAACACTGTTAATAATAAGCATGGAGAAAGCATGATAAAAGAACACATTTACGTACAAGCATTTAAAAACATACTCATTGATTATCTTCAATACTTTTGTGGTGTTTCATGACCTTTTTTTCAATTCACTATGGAAGCACCGCATGTTATACACACTACCTTGTGATACTACACTAGGCAAATATTGTCGTATGGGGCGATGCAGTCAATATTCGACGTCTTTACACTAGGCAAATATTGTCGTATGGGGCGATACAGTCAATATTCGACGTCTTTACACATAAAACACTACAGTAATTTTTCTTTTGTATATTTTTTTTTACATTTTAGATGGGTTGGCAAAGTTGGTAATACATGGAAAAAGTATGTACATTTCCTATCGGAAAAACGTTGAAACTCGTTTACTATAAAACTAACAATATTACGATTTCCTTTCATGCAATTGTAAATTTATTGCTACTTTACTTTCCAATTAACAAAATGTTTTTTTATAGTTGTTGTGTGAACATGAATCTGAAATAAGTGTAGACAGAGTTTTACTGTTTAAGGCTGTTTATCTAATAAAACTAGTGCTATTCGTAATAGCAGGTATAAGCATGTTAACACCAGTTTTGGTTTGTTTTTTAGGTGAATGTGAAGGAAGAGGTAAGTAGTCAAGTCTGGTTATGCTTACGGTACTTTATCAATATGTATTATAATTATACTATAAATAATTGCTAATAATCAAATATATTATAATATTGCATAATGTATTATTAGACACCAAAATAATATGCTTCAAATAATGAAACGTAAACAAATCGACGATTTTGAAAGAAAAGGATACAAATAATACATTATTATAAAAATAACCATTATTAATTGCCATGATAATATTAATGATACACTTGTGTTTGAAGAAATAGGTTCTTTGAAAATAAAATGAAATGATAATGAAGACGTAATATTAATATTCAAATCAAGTCAAATAAACCAATAAAACTAATTGAATTCGAATGTGCCATTTTCAGTTTTAACAAGCAAAAATGATTTTCAATTTCAACCAAACCCCCTATTGACTGGAAAAAATTGTTGTATTTGTGGCTGTAACTTATAATTTTTTAAAGTAATTTTTTTTTTCGATCCATTTTTTTTTTTGGTCAAAGTGAATAATAAATATTATGTGACTATTTGACATTAAAATTAAAATGGCATATTCAACCAAAAATGTTATTTTCAGGGGATAATATATATTTAATTGTTTTGGTTGGTTGGATTATAAAATTCAAGTATACGATTTTGTTACAGTCATATAATAACGGTAGTAGTAACAATTAATGTGTTATTTATGTAATTTAATTTGTTATCTGACATTAATATGATATTATATTAGGATATAATTCCTCTTAGTAATGTTTCTATGATACTTGCTAAGGCAAATAAGTAACAACACGTAGTTATCCGCCGAGTGCGGATAACTAATTACCTTTTATTATGGATAGATTATCAACGTATAGTTTATTCGTATATTTCTAGACAAACTGGTAGACTTGGTTCCGATACAGCAAGGCATCTCGTCTGGACCAGGTGACCTTTAACATCATTATTCACATTTCTTGTTACTATGGATACCATTAGCATTGTTAATAATAATGTAATTGGTTTATGGAAAGATTTCAACAGAGATACAAATAATTATATAAAACTACTTCTTGTTTTGAAAAATCCTCCGTACCAATACTATTGTGGCATGTTGTCACTTGAAAGAATCTATAGATATTCTGGCGGATGAGAATTTAATTTTGCAATTTAAAAAAACACCATCATCATAGATATTGTTTTATTAATAAAACTAGACGAACAGCCTTTACCACAAGACATGGAAGATGGAAACCCACAAAAGACTCTTGATGTCTTCATCAGCTATAGACGATCCAATGGATCAGGGTTAGCAAGGTATTAAATGTTTAATATTTTGCAATTATGATCTGAATTTCTGTACACAGAAATGACTTAATTCATATCGTTTTTACAATAAATAAACCTGCTGCACTTTCTTAATCATAAGGATCATCAAAGGAGTATCCGTCGTAATCTTAAGATCTGTCTAAACTATCAAACTAATTTGACAAAAACAGTGTGATATGGCCAAATATGGTAGTGATATGCTCAAATATGGTAGTGATATGACATCATCATGTCCATATATAGGTACATCACATTTGTTTGATAGTGTAGACAGACATGAACAAAGTTGGTTGTTTGCAACAACAACGACGTATTCATTTTTATATCTATAATACTGTACAATGTTTTATATTACATAAATTGTTCTCTCTTATGTAGTCTTCTTAAAGAAAAGATGAAAGACAAAGGCTTCACCGTTTTCATGGATGTAGAAAATTTAGGGGCAGGCAGATTCGACACAAACCTTCTAACTAGTATTCGGAGTGCACGCAACTTTATCATTGTTCTGTCAATTAATGCATTGGATAGATGTATGGGTGACAATGATCAGAACGATTGGATTCACAAGGTATGCATATCCTTTGCCAATTTTGACAAAAGAACAAATATTGAGGCTTAAATGTATTGTAGTTATGTCTTGTGTGATTTTCCATATAATCGGTTTTTTGGCACAACAAATAAAAATCCTTATGCGAAAATACATTTACTGATTATAAAAGTTTTATTCAAGCTTTTTATTGCTATCCTGTACTGTGTGCTTTGTTTCGTCCTTTCAAATTACATTACACAACATGGGCCTGCACTTCCAACGCTATGTGTCAATTTGATGCTGATGGTGTTCATCGATACAATCAGTACAAAAAAATCATTTTTTTAAAAAGACATTCATAATCTCATTTATGATTTGTTGTAGGAGGTAGTAACAGCCATGGAAACTAACTGTAACATTGTTCCTGTTACTTCTCCTGATTTCAAATGGCCAAAGATGGAGGCACTACCAGAAGACATGAGAGGAATCACCAAATACAATGCTGTTAAGTAAGTTCATTTATTCAGTAGTTCATTTGCTTTAATGCTATCTCAGTTATAATTTCTATTTTATCCGCTTTCCCCCTATCTTACAGATGGAGTCATGAATATCAACCGGCAAGTGTAGATAGAATTATACAATTCTTGCAACGTAGAACACCGAAAGAATAACCTGGAAGCGACATTGGTAATGCCTATGAGATGATTAGAACAAGAAACAATTGAACAACGACTTAGTATGTAAACGACTTTGCAATCCAATGCTTTACATCCTTAAAATGAATTAGCGATCCGTTCAAACGAATTGGCAACGAATTATCAATGTATGTGCATGACAGTACAGTATGGAATAAAGACAGTTTATGTTAATTTCCAAACTTTCATTAATAGGCCTAATCTATTTAATAAAAATTCAAACTTTAAAGTGTATTTATCGCTAGTAAAATAAATTTAATTCACGGATTACAAATTGTATTCACACTTTCGCTGAATTTTGTGAAATCATCCATAAACAAATAATAATTGCGTTAAATTGTTTTTCATTATTATTGTTAACGGTAATTAGATATAAATCTTAAATAATCTATAGAAATAAGTAGATTGTGAATGTTTTTGTTGTGTAGTGGTTCACTATACAGTAATAGTTTGATGTACATTTGTGTATCTGTGTGTACTGATTATAATTTTTAACAATAATTTGTATATAGCTTTTGGGATATAATTTTAGCTAGGCCTACTTTGTATCACACAGGCCTACACAAGATAGTTTTATTTTTAAATTATTTTTATAGTTATAATTAATTTAATTAAATAAAGTATTATTATTACATTATTACTTATACATTGTACTCTAGAATTATAAAAAATAAAATATATAATAACTGCTGATCAAAGAATGTGATAACTTTTATAAACATTAAATATCATAGTTGTGATGTGACTTTATTTATCCCTGTGGTATTTATTTAGTAACATTTGAACATTAGATATCAATATTGTCAACTGATGATTAATGATATTATGTGATTGGGAAACTTAATTAGTTTGAATGGGCTAAGAGTTATTAGTTATACACAATCAACTTTAAGAAACTTGCAATGTGACGCATAGGAAAATAAGAGGCCCAATGGTTTATTATGATTGTATATCAAATCTGATTGTAGCCACCACAATTTCCATTTGTTGTAGTGTAATCGTAATCTTACTATTTTAACAATAGCATTAATACTGTAACAGAAATTATAAATTGGAAAATAAGTGATATAAAAAATTAAATCTTGAATTATTTGCCGGAATGCCATCCCTGAACGGTAGAAATTTAAAGATTGGTCTGATATCCATATGTATGTACACTGAGCCTATTCAGAGGCGCAGACGAGATGGGCCCAATGAGTTGTGCCCTTTGTCGTAAAAACACAATTCACATATTATAGCTAAGACTGTGGACTATTATTGAGATATGTTTAGGGACCATCGTAAAATATAGTAAGGGGCATTAATGAAGACAATTTTTATAAAATAGTGCCTTCGTGTGCAGATCATGGAGAAAGTGTAAACATTGTGTTTTATGAATATTTGAATAATGTTGGTTATAAAAACCCATGTTGTCAAATTTCTAAAATTCATCTTTGACCTCTGACCTCAATTTGAATGTTTTGACCCATTGAAAACAAAATGGTCATATCTTTGCAACGCTTAGATTAAATGAAATAATTTTAGAGTCAACTTATTTGGAAGATGCATATTAATATTCGTTCTAATTGAAATATTTGTCCAAAAATGGCTGGAAGTATGATTTTTGGCATTTTTAACCTTTGACCTACATATCATATAACTCCGTAACTAACAGTTGAAGAAACTTTAAATAGGGCTCAAATTAATCTGAAGGTATATGTTTCTATTCAGTCTAATAAGAACCTTTTAAAGAAAATGACCCAAAATATTTTGATTGACCTTTGACCTGTACTGGTAGTACACATTTCTATAATCTAAAAAACTATTGGCCGTAAAAGGGTTGTTTTTGTGAAATTGTTCGAAAAATTTACATTTATATGTTGTATAATAACAACATTTTATAGAAATGTAAAAGAATTTGATTTATGATCACTAACTTTGTAATTTATTAACATCACCAGCCTTTGTTATAGTATTAACATGTGTTATATTTGCTGATTTTAAGCACTTCAGAATTATGTGTATTTAATATAAAGTTTTATTTTTTTGACATAAAGAAAATTTATTATCTATCAAATAAGACCATTTTCAAATTACTATGGCTAAATGTAATCAAACTAATTTACCTGTTAATTACGTAAACTTGATGTTGTTGGCTCGAATTTTCGACTTAAAGTGAATAACTTTAATATTACTTTGATATGGCCAATTCAAATTTACAATATCTTGACTTTAATTTTTTGTGTTTCAAGGGACAATACATCTTTAAATTTATCAGAATTATGTGTATTTAATATAAAGTTTTATTTTTTTGACATAAAGAAAATTTAATTATCTATCAAATAAGACCATTTTCAAATTACTATGGCTAAAACTTAATTAAATACAGACAAAAGTGTATTTTTACTTGTGTGAACAGAGCCCTCAATCTTCATTTTTCCCCAAAAATACCACATTTTTATGTGGTTTCATAAACTTAAAAGGTTATAACTTTGTTTTAAAGATTATTTACAGTAACCTGTAATTTACATACCACTTTTATAACGTACTAGATCAGTTTCTGAAAAAAAATTAGAAAAATATTCCGATAGCTTGATAATTTTGTTGAGGTTATTACATGATACACACCAAAAAATATTTTAATTTTGAACTAAAATTCCATCTTTTTGGTTTAATAAAAGCTATCTAGCAGATACTAATTCACAAAGTTCATATTTTATTGGATAGATATTATGATTATCTTTCCAATAAAACATGCCGTTTGTGTAAGAATGTCTGTACAAGATTGTTTGTACTGAACCAAAAAGATGGATTTTTTTAGCACAAAATCAAAATATTTTTCAGCGTGCACCATATAATAACCTCAAGGAAAATATCAAGCTATACAAATATTTTTCATTTATCTCAGAAACTTACTTAGTATATGGTAGAGGGTATGCAAGTTTACACGTCACTGACAACAAATCTTTTAAAAAGTTACAACCAGCTAAGTTTTTGAAATGTGGTATTTTGAGGGAAAAAATGAAGATTGAGGGCGCTGTTCACACATAAAAATACACTTTTTTGCTTATAGCCATAATAATTTGAAAATAATCTTATAATTAAATTTTCTTTATATCAAAAAAAATAAAACTTTATATTAAATACACATAATTCTGATAAAATTGAGGTGCTTAAAATCAGCAAATATAACACATTTTAATATTATAACAAATGCTAGTGATGTTAATAAATTACAAAGTTAGTGATCATAAATAGAATTATTTTACATTTATGTTTTCCACTGGCTGAGAAGACTTATACAGAGTAATTTAAAAAAAAAATTTAAAATAGGCCTACTATTATTTAATCGCATCCAAGTAGTTTATAATTTCAGTTTCATGATAGCTCTGTCGTTGTTTGTTTCCCATTTTGTTTTGATGTGCTCAGTAACGTTAAATTTTGTTCTGACGACAAAAGAAAAATGTGCATTCTCATTGGCAAGGTGGGTGAATTCTTTTTTTTTTTCGACAACGTTAATTTCAAAATTTAGCCGTTTTCCCGACAAGCTAATGCTTGAGAAGACGGTACATGGGTGTGGCCAAAGTCGCCTGAAAAAGACTCATTAGTGTCGCAGTTAGTAAAGAACTAGAATGACGTCCAGTATTGAATTACTGTATTATCTCAGAGGCAGTTACCGTATTTTTGTGATGTGGCAATTTTTTTAAGGTTAGACCTCTTTGTTAAAAAAACAAACAAAACACACCATGAACTTTATATTTTTGCAATGACAATTCGAGCGTTGTCAGTATTACCCAAAATGCATTCTGTGACATGAACTCCAGGTGCGCATGCGTATACAATCGACGATTGTAGATTGTAAGGTGGAAATGGTATATAAACCTTGTTAATTCCTGTTTCCGTAAGTCCGTAAATTTGAGTTCACTGTGTGTAAGTTTTTCCGTTTTTTTTTCCTTTCGTTTGTATGGTGAAATTAGAGTAGCAATACTAAACTCGTATATATTCCGTTTTTTGTCAAAAATCACAAATCACATGCATATTTATCTTTGTCGTTTCACAGACAATCTGTAATCGTCACGGAGTAGACTACATTCTTACAAAAGAAATACTGTAGTTGTTTCTAAACAAGAACGAAGGTAGGCCTAAAATTGAATATAATTGTTAATAATGTTAGTAATTTAATCCATATGTTTACATTGTTTGTAATCACCAAATAATTTACACCAAATATGAAAGGTCCAAAAAAAAGGCCCTTCTCCCTTAAAATTCTTGTTGTTGTTAGTTACAGTTCAACGTTACTATCTTATGGATGCAGCTACAGTTAGAAAATAATAGAGTTAAAGAATATTAATATTTGGACTTCATTTATTTGGAAAATAAAACACATTTTTGGGGTATTTTTTGTATGTTTCTGATTTTTTATTTACTTTTCAGATATTCCAACAATAATTTCTAAAAATCTACCTTTGCCTGAAAATGTTATAACACCCACCCCACTTCCCTCTCTAAAAACAATCTTCTTGAATAGTAATACCAGCAACTCCCTGGTAATACTGTAGTAGGTAGGCCAATATATACGCTAATTAAAACAAATGTAACCATTATTGGATCATTTTATTGGCATATTTATTTATTAAGGTATAAAAACATCAAATTCCAACCAGCAGCAAGAGCTGAAAAGGTTGGATTACAATCAACTGAGTAATAAAATACATCAAAGAAGATCTAAACTAAACATTAAACTTAAAGGATTCGTGCTAAGTGTGGAATAGTAGACCGCCTATATCTTTCAGTGCGACATCTGCAAGAATCCAACTTTGAACTAGTATTGCTCCTTAACGATCTTGAATGCCTATCAGATTTATATGCTGGTAACATATTTCTAAATTTGGTAGATTCTAAAAGACTCTTGCCAAACTTGAGAAGAATCTGTTCTCTACGGGACTTTAAAGAAGGCAAACCTACTTGCTCTAAGGCTAATTCATAGCTAACATAATGTGGGCTCAAAATTATGCGCAAAGCCCGTTTTTGAATTTTTTCTATTAAATTAGATTGCTGAACAGTTAATGATGAATGCCAAACCTGGCAGGCATATTCCAGCACAGGTCTGATATATGATGTAAATACTGTAACCAGGTCACTGACTGGTGCACTAGACCTTTTCAGGATACATAGTGAAAATAGTCTACGTGAGGCTCTTGATGTTATATCATTAACATTTGCCGAAGAGTTCATCAACTTACAAGTTTAAGGTCATTTTCAAGGTCATAAAATCAAATAGAGTACAAACCTGTTAATTATCGGTATTAATAATTGAAATAAATTTTTATGATAGCCTGGGGCTGGTGGTTATAGTGTGGTGTTCAAAACGACCAGAATTGTACTGGGAAGAAATTAAACTTGAAATATTTGGAGGTGTTCATGGGATGGAGTATCAAAATAACCGGAATTGGAGGCCTACTGGAATGTCTTAAATTTCATTTGAAAACCGTCACAGAGGGGTTGTGGGTTTTTGGGAGTAATGGGCCCATGGTGACATCCGGAATTTGTCTGGGATGGGAAGAGGGTTGGTATTTCTTGTGTTGTGTAGAGGGATTCGCAAATTAACATGGCACCGTACCTGTTATAGACCTACCTTTGTGTGCTATTGAAATAAAATTATCTTGTTGTCAATTAATCATCGACGCATACATGTCAATAGAAAAATCAGATAAAGGGCCGCGGTTAGAGACCGGGAATCCAAAGATCTTGTTTCTTTGATTGGCAGCAGTGCTTCAGTATAGGCTAGCGCGATGGAAAATCGTTTGATGTCACCGTCGATACGTATCCTTCTATTCATTAATCCATGCATTAGGTATTAGAAAACTTACTCGTTAAAGATGTATTTCCCCCCAAAAACATAAACAAATAAAGATTAATAAAATCAGACTTTTAATAGATTATTTTGTAGCTTTAATAAAGTTAATCATTTCTGTAGAAAAAAAAATGGAAATGTTTTCACTTATAAAATTACATAATAAATGGTTAAATTCAACCAAAAACCCATTGGCTGGCAGCCAATTGGAATGTTTGGCTTTAAATTACATTTTGTAGGGAAATGTTTTTTATTTCTATCAAATTTTTGGTCAAAGTGGATAACTATTTGGTGACATTAAAATGGCATATTCAACAAACAACAATTTAAGAATTAATTTTTTAGGGGGACAATACATTTTTAAAGACGGAGATATAGTCCGGTGGTAGGAGGGGGAATTACCACCCGAATGGGGAAAAATTGTCATCCAACTTTTCTAGACCAGAATTTTCCGTAGATTACGAATATGAAAGGAAATCGATCAGGATAGAAAGCGTTTTTAAGATATAAAGGGTCAATTGACCAATTACAACAATATATTATGTAATATGTATTATAACAAATTTATTGAAGCACAATTTAGTCTTTTATTACATTTTTATAATTATATCTACTCAATCACTTTATGAAAAAAAATCCTTTTATGATTAAGGGTCAAATTTTTATATTGACCAATTATAGAACGTACCTATAAAACCCAATAAAAACTAATATTTAACACAAATTGGATGTTTTCTTATCCTATTAATCAATCATTAGTGGGAAAGCCAGTCGACAAATCGTGTCAAATTTTGACTCGGAGAGGGCGCCCTACTTTTCAAATTTAGTTCAAAATTGCTAAATTTTAGGGTGTTGGAAAAACACAATATTTGTAAATTTATTATCGGAAAAATATTGTTAGTGAAATAAATTCATAAATGGTTTTAATATATTGTCATGTAAAATTAAATGTATTTGAACAAAACGATAATCTGTAATTTAACGGCAAAATCAACCAATGTCTTTTTTTCGAAATTGTAATCTAAATAATTATGTAGGGATGTAGAACATTCGGTAAAAAATTAGGTTTAGAATTTCAAATGTCATTACATTTTCGTAAACGCAAAGCATATTATTATTATTAGCTGAGACTAAAGCCATGTATCTAAGCACAAATGAAAACAAGACCTGTTATATCGTATAAGTTATATTACTATACTACTTTAATTAAAAAATACAGAAAACTGAAAGTATGGTATAGGATAGGCCTACGTATAATAAAAGGGAGCATCACAATACAGGCCGGAAAAGCCATTCAACGTAATTCATCATGCATACAACATTTATTGAGTTTTCTCCATGATTGTATTTCATATGTAAACTACGAGGAAGGAAAACACATATTTATCAACCACACTTGATCTTTTACAAATAAAAAGGTAAAGTAACCCAAATAAGATGTTATTATTTACCGTATTCGTGATATGTTTACTGTAATTGTACATTTAAATCAGAAGATTGAAAGTAGGCATTTGGAAATTAAAACATTCAAATTGACATGTTGTTGGGGATCGTTGTAGTCGATACACTTTTTGTTAGTCTCTACCATTACCTCCTCATTTAAAAATTAAAAATGATTTTATTGGTTACCTTTTTGATCCCGTTTCTGCTTCAATATAGGCCTAGGCCTACTAAAAAGACGCAATATCACAATGTTATGAAATACTAGAATGTGAACTAATAACTAGATATAAAATATCACACTAATAACAGTTGCTAGTTGCATAAATATGCCTATACACGGATCTTATCACCAGTAGAACAACCAGTGCACTTTTTATAATAAAGTAATGATAGAGTCCACCCTGTAGAACTCTGTTTCTATCAAAATATCCAAAACATGCAGGGTTTATAATTGTTATAAGGTCTGGCGTCTCTTACAATTTGTTTGTTTTTTAGCCTATTTATAATATTAGTGCGTTTTGTTCTGATACTTGTCTGATATATTGATACATTGGTATAGTTAATTTTTTTTTTCAAATAAAGTGGGCCTACCATAACTAAATGATACTAAACAGACAACAATTTAACATCAAGCGTGAACTGTATACAGTATATTAATCCCATGTTATTCTACTTTTAATGTAAATTGTATACCATTTAACTCCCATTCTTGCGTATTGCTTGTGATCTTTTTTTTATTTGTTGTTTTGTTGATAATTATTGTTATTGAAATTGATTGTGATCAAACAAATAAATGAATGAAAAGATAGCTAGTCGCTTTAACTGCACATTTGAATTTGAACGTCAACGGAATTACCAACGTACAGCATTTGGTAATAATAATAAACAACACATTTATATCGGTGACACACGTGCCAAACGGAGCGTCCAACAAAACAAAACAACATTTAAAAAACTACGATAAGTATACAAAAAGTAATCAAAATTAAATAAAAGGAACTAATTATGTACAGATTAAACTTTAAAAAATAATTTATAATGCATCTGGACGTAGCGATAGAGAATACACTACAGTATAACTATTCATTTTGATTGTGATTTGATTCTAGCCAGAGCAGCTACCTACCGGTTACAAACAATTTTATATGAAACTTTTATGTTTTCATTCAACGTTATTATCGATGCATACACAATTATGGCTTTGTCAATTCCCCCCATTGCTTCCTGTTATACTATTAGGCCTATTATTATTAACGGAACCTGGGAAGAGGTGTAATTTCACTCTTTCCTGACGGAACGAAGTGTTTTATGCTCTATAACCCCAACGATTTCTTGATAATTAGCAATTACACAAATTGCTGTCACAATTGCGCGTAGTCAGTATTCGCCAGCATTACCATGAACGAAAACCGTTTAAAAATTGAGCTTAATATTCAGGATGAGGTGTTAGAAACGGTTTCGATTTGAATCCTACTGTATATTGCTGATAAAAAAATAGCAACTAAAGATGATGGGGGTGAGGGAGGGAAGTTAAACTGGATGATATGGTGAATTGAAAAAGTGTTAAAAAAGTAATGAATGCCATCCCTGAACAGTATAATTTAAAGATTGGTCTGATATCTATATGTACACTGAGCCTATTCAGAGGCGCAGACTAGATTGGCACAATGAGTTGTGCCCTTTGTCGTAAAACACAATTCACATAATAAATATACATAGCTAAGTCTGTGGACTATTATTGAGATATGTTTAGGGACCATCGTAAAATATAGTAAGGGGCATTAATGAAGACAATTTTTATAAAATGAAAACAACGCCCATTACGTTTATTTTGTTTGTTGTAGGTATTATAATGAGACAATCACATACATTATAGTAAAGCCGTTTCTAGTACATTATGTTAATACACTACTTTAATTCAATAATAATATAGAACTGAAAGTATATGGTTTACGATCATAAAATGGGGCATCACAATACAGGCCGGAAAGTTATTCAACGTAATTCATGCATTCACGCTTTATTGAGTTCTCTCCATTGTTGCATATTATGGTGCGATTTATTCATTATCATCACTTGGGCCTATTATTATAAACTACGAGGTAGGAAAATACGTACTTACCAACGACACATTTGTTGTTTTACAAATAAAAAGGTAAAGTAATAAAAATAAGATTGTATTAGTTGTTCGTGATATAGTTAATGTAGGCCTGATTGTACATTTAAATCGGCAGCAAATAATTTTACAAGATTGAATATAGGCATTTGAAGGAAATTAAAACCTTCAAATTGACACAAGTTGTTGGGAATTGTTGTAGTCGATATACATTTAACAATTTAATTTGATGTTATTACTATTACCTCCTTTTGGGCCTGTTTCTGTTACTAGCAAGACGCGAGAATTTCTCTGTAATGTTAACTCCGTTAACTCCGTATACAGGGGAATTAAAAAAAATGTAAAGTACTATTATTTAATCGCATCCCACCAGTTTCATGATAGCTTTGTCGTTGTTTGTTTGTCTTTATATGTGTTTCCCATTTTGTTTTGAGGGTGTTCAGTAACGTTAAATTTTGTTTTTACGACGAAAGAAAAATCTGCGTACTCATTGGCAAGTTGCGTGAATTCTTTTTTTTTCTCGACAACGCTAATTTCCAAATTTAGCCGTTTCCCCGACAAGCTAATGCTTGGGAAGACGATGCAAGTCGGCAGTCAAAGTCGCCTGAAAGAGACTCATTAGTGTCGCAGTTAGAAAAGGCCTAGGCCTAAAAGACGGTAATAATTAATTATTTTATATTATCTCAGAAGCAGTTACCGTTTTTAGTGATGTGGTGGATGTAGATAGAAATCATTTAGCATTTTGGTTAAGGTTGGACCTCTTTGTTAAAAAAACAAACAAAACACACCATGAACTTTATATTTTTGCAATGACAATTCGGGCGTTGTCAGTATTACCCAAAATGCATTCTGTGACATGAACTCCAGGTGCGCATGCGTATTCAATCGACGATTGTAAATTATAAGGTGGAAATGGTATATAAACTTTGTTAATTCCTGTTTCTAAGTCCATAAATTTTAGTTCCCTGTATGTAAGTTTTTCCGTTTTTTTCTCCTTTTGTTTGTATGGTAAAATTAGAGTAGCAGTACCAAACAATCTGTAATCGTCACGGAGTAGACTACATTCTTACAAAGGGAATACTGTAGTTGTTTCTGAACGAAGAACGAAGGTAGGCCCAAAATTGAATATAATTGTTATCAATGTTAGTAATTTAATCCATATATTTACATTGTTTGTTCACAAAATAAGACACCATATCTGAAAGGTTCAAAATAAAAACGGCCCATTTCTTGTGGCTGTTTCAGTTTGACTGCGTCACTATGCGGGTGCATCAACAGTAAGAAAAGAATTAATAGATTGAAAATATCGCAATTCATTGTGGTTTAATGGAGACATGGGTTGGTGAGAAGGGCACTACAAATGTGGCTCACATAAATTATAAAAAAAAAACCCGAAACATAAATTGATAACTACTACGAAACAGGTTCTGAGAAACCTTAGAATCTTAAAGTATACAAGTACTCTTATGAAACCGATACCGATATAATGTTATATAATTATTCATATTACTTTTAAATATATTGATTTTGCGATCTCAATCCGTGTTTCAAACTCAGCATCAGATTACTTTGTTTTTAATTGATTCTGTACATAATACTTCTGATTGAAATTGTATTTACATGAACTATGGCATTACAGAAAAAAATATTCATCTTGTACAGTTGGCGATAGATAAACTAAACTAAAAAACAACCGACACTTTTAATTACATTTTTCTGTTTTGTTATTTCTAACATTAGTCATATTCGTGGTAACGAAAGACAATGGAAAGTGTATGTGTGAGTGAGTTCAAAGTTCAAAATCCAAATGTAAAAATCAATAATCCTGCTTCTATATTTGTTAAGGGAAACATTCTTGTCGCTATCACTGCACAAACTACTGTAGTACTTTAGAGTTTCACTATCGGGTTCCAAAACTACCTATGGATTCTAAAAAAGATATTAATATCACAAATATAAATAAATTAATACTACAATGGCAACATCCTTTGATAAAACATCCTACCATAATAAACTATTTTAGAAAAATAAATTTGGAAATGATGTAAGAATTCTTCACACCAAAATAAACAGATTTTATATTTTAAACGAAACAAATATACAACTACCACTTAAAACTAAACGATATAAAAACAAATGAAACAAACAATAGTGCTCGTCTATGTAAATTTGGATGGATTTTTAGTAGTTTTTTAAGTTTTGTGAGGTGTGCATCTTGATTCTTAATAAATAAATAAAATAATGACCATATTCGAGGATATAGTAGTGTTAAATATACAGCTATTCTGTATATTGGAGCTGAATTCTGTGTAACAGATCACTCAAAACCGTCATAATGTATTTTTGAATAACATCTCAAGTAGAAGGAGGGTGAGCGTAGCATAAATTAATTATTAGGTTTAGAAAAAGTAATGAATCAAAAAAGCATATAAAAAGTATTAAAAAAATAAAGGTAAATTATTGAAAAACCAAAGGAAATGATATGTGAAGAAATAAGATTCTTTAACAAACTATATGCTAATAAGGGAATCTCCCAAACAAAAATAAGTGACTACCTAGATCATTCAAATGTAAATAGTTTAACAAATGAAGAAAAAACAAGCTGTGAAGGCTTAATCACAGTGCATAAATGCAGGGAAGCATTACAACATATGAAATTGAATAAAGCCCCAGGGTATGATGGTTTAACTGTTTTTGTGAAGATCTCAAATATTTAATATGTGATGTTTTTAATGAATGCTATTTAAATAGCGAAATAAGTTATTAATCTGTTATACAAGAAAGGGGATAAAAGTCTACTAGAAAATTGGCGTCCTATTACTCTGCTAACCATAGATTATAACATATTAAACAAGAACAAAACTAGTGCCATGTGGACTGGTAAAAATAGATAACCCATTTAATATATAATGGGTTACTGATCCTATAAAAATCTTATGAATATACTTAGGATATGATAATGAATTATTTAAAGAATTAAACTGGGTTAAAAAATTAACAAACCTTGAAAAAGTATTAAACCCTTGGAAAGCAAGGAATCTTACACTTTTTGGAAAAGTCACAGTTTTAAAAAGTTTAGCTTTAGCACCATTATTAATTAATTATTATTAATATACAATACATCTACAATTGATGTGCCTAAAAGTGTTGTCAAAATGGAATGGAAAAATAAAAATAAAAACATTAATTGGTAAAATAGTTGAGGGTGGCATTGTGGCATTAATATGCCAGGTTTTTCTACTCAAGTTAAAACACTTAAATCACATGGCTAAAGAAAATTCTTTGTAGAAAGCATGTAAAATGGAAAGTACTTCCACTGTATTACATTACATTTAGGGGGCGGTAGGTGTTTGGTTTCCAAATCTGAAATTTGATCTATAAATGTTTTTCGGCATTCTCGAACATCTTCTCTTTCATGTCCATCGGTGTAAGTCCCCATTTTTTTTTATCTGTATATGAAAATCCTAATTGCTGTAACCAAACTCGAGCTAGCTGTTTCAATTAAAATTGATTTGGGAAACAAAGGTGGCAAGTGAGTTGATGTCAAAAGCTCAGTGTTGATCCATTTTCTGAAATCTGCTACTCTCATATTCGGCTGGCCTTTGAGTGCAAGCATTGTCACGGATGAATTTCAGCGCTTTATATCTCAGATCTTCACCATTAAATATAAACTGTCGCTCATACTTTCCAGTTTGCGATTCTTCAACATTTCCTATAAAAACAAAAAAATATATATATAATACTGCAACGCAAATAATATACCGGTACAGAATTATTTTGAAATTCATGGTTTTCACACTATTGAATTACAGCATAAAAAATAATATACGAAAAAATAAATATTAATATTTACCATTATTTGAATACAATTTGTCTCGCCATCTTCTTATTGTCTTGACATCTCTGTCAACAATTGCGTTTGTATGTTTCAGGGCATCATCTATTCCCCAGCCGAGCATGTTTACAAAATAGGAGTAAATCGATACAGCAATAACTTTTTCATCAGTTTTTATAATACTTTTGTGAACATTTTAAAAAACAACAAGAGCTTCTTCATATCCATATGGAATGTTGTTTTGGGCTTTAATAGCTTCTTCTTATGGACACATCCATGGTGTATCTTTAATGTCCATTTCAATTACCATCCAACAATATCTACACTGATTGGCTGACAGGAGAGGCTTAGCCAGGTATAGGCCTATTGGCTTAGGGATTTCATAGAAAAAAAGCTGCTTCTCTGTTAGACCAATCAGAATTGATTTTACAGCTTTCTAAGCGTGATTTTTTGTATAGAACAAAGAAAATTATGCTAATGAGTCAAATTTCATTGCAATAGAGTTACTAAAATTGTAGATGGCAGCATTTAAAGTTTAGGAGATTTTATGCTCTGTATGAACTAATTAAATTATAAGCTCAGTCAACATCATTTATAGATGTTATCTCAGTCCAATCAGTAGATGAAATCTCTGTTAATAAAGAACTCATAGAGTTGTCAATAATTGATCTTTTATATATATACTTAGGCAGGCTATTTGTGAGTGGTTTATCTTTGGACGAAATGCAAAAAAATAGGAAGATGGTCCGTTAAATCACAAAACAAGATTTCGGACTTAAAACTGGGATTAACGGTGTTTGAGTAAATAATATGATCAATTATGGTAGATGAGTTAGTTTTTATACGAGTAGGTTTATCTATAATGGGAAACATATTAGCATTAGTCTTGTTAATATCAAAGTGTAAAGAATCTCAATTTCAAAATAAATTAATACTACAACTGAAAACATATCATTTGATAAATCATCATACCATAATAAACTATATAAAATATATAAAAATATATATAATCTATGTCATTCCTTATGCCTATTTACACAACGTGAAGCGGACCGTCGATTTCCGCTTTGGATAGATACAGATTCTACGTTGGACAAGCTACGCGGTTTTCTGTTTACCGTTACCGTTCGTCTGTGTAATTTGGCGGCAAAAAAGACACATTTCAGTAGTTTGTTGAGTTTGGTGAACTTCCAACGCAATGACGTTTGGGTATCTCAGATTTATTAATCTAAGAGAGAATACAACATTTATTATTGTTGTAATCTTATTGAAGATAAAATACTTTTCGCCCTCCTATTTGCACTAGTTTTAGTATTCGTATAATAGATGGAAGTATTATTTTATGTTAATTGGTTGCTATTGTTAATATTGTTATTCTGTGCTTAAGATTTATATATATATATCTATTGTATTTCTTTGTTAGAACTATGGCTTCTAAGGCTACATCTGGTGATAATAAAAAATACAAGCATCTTAAAAAAGAATTCGGTAAATTGTTCACAGGGCGCTTTATGAAGGAGTTAATATTTCTTGTGTCTGGTGCTGTTGAAGAAATCGATGTTCTTTCCAAGGAGAATGTGAAGCCACTAGATATTTTTAATGAAATGGAACGGCAAGATTCTGTTTCATCTACCAAGTTGAAAATATTTATGGACATTGCTGAACTGACAAAATCTAAAAAGGCTAAACAATTATTGACTGATTACGCCGCTGAAGCAGAGAATAAAACACAATGCTTGAAAGATGGCGCCTCTGTATTACCGTATCGGCATGCCTTTTATAAAGGACTTAAGAACACTACAGATGATGATTACCGTGAGGCACGGGCCTATCATGACCTATCAAAATATGAAGAGACAATAAAAGATATTTGGGACGTCGTTTTATATCTGGAAAAAGAGGAATTCTTACAAACGAGAGGACAGTTGGTGGAGTTTGCTAACCTTCTTTGCGGAAAAGCAGACAAAAAGATAACAGGTAGGCCTATACAACACTTTTTTTTCTCCTGATGTAAAATAATCGAGTTACCAATATGGGCTAATTCAACTTTATCTATTATTTAAATCAATTTTGCTATTTGCTGCTCATGCGTATATTAACAATTTTAATATATAAATAAGCCTATAGTTTATCATAACATTATTACAAGCATGTTGCTACCTTCTTTTTAGATGGACTAAAGACTTTGGCAACAAAGCTGCCGGGTATGTAGCGTACAACATTCTTTATGCAAAAAGTATTTGAACTTACTTCATCATTCATTATTCGTAGTTTATCTATAAATCTAGCTCGTTTGTCCAAAACGTTTTTTTGGCTTTTAATTACTAGATGGTACGCTCGCTTCGCTCGCGTACCATCTAGGTCGTGCCCACAGATGGTTCTCGAATATACAGTAATTTCAGCGTAACAAAACTGGCGATTTCAAATGTACGTACCGCAGGACTATAATACATTGTCGTTTACAGAAACGAATAAATAGACACGATGATTCATGTAGTCAACTAAAATTAGCACCCTGGGAATTACTTCCGAAGGAGAAACTTATCACAAAATGAGTCCAAATTTTTGATTTGGACTCATTTAAAGAAACCCAATTTGTGTTTTGTATGTAACATTAGGGTTGAGGGATGAGAAAGCGGATAGGTACAAAGAGGAACAATTTTTAAATATATTCTTTATCCACTCAGTAACGAAATATTTTGTTCATGTTTTATAAGCCTATACATAATATACCTCTAAATACAGTAAAACATTTGCGATTTAATACTTTGTTAAAACTGTCACTGTCATAATCGATTGAAATATTAAAGTACATGTCACGATACACCACTACGACGTTTATATTTTTGGTAATTATTACAATTAATACAAACGTTGAGAAGGAACTGTCAGTATAAAGTTTATTTGTATATAATAATGTGTATTTACAGTATTGTCAAAGTATTGCAAGAAGTTTATTCTCAAAGGGCCCATATATTTACCTACCGTATGTGTTAAACCAAGGGCTCATAAATTTACCTTGTGTTAAACCAAACTCTGGCAGACTGAGAGATTGGGATGTTCCATTCATCGCAAATCAATACATTTGTATAATCTTATATTAAATCTATCAAAATAGTATTTTTTAAAGAAAATCGGCCTGTCTTCAACATTATGATGCTGTACTCTAGCTGTTCAACCGGTTTTCAGCTATTAAAAACAATTATCGTAGGAGGAGATAGGAAAATGCGAAGCCTCCTCGCATTTTTGTGGCGGGTATTTTTCAAGATGGACATCCATTAGACAGTGTATACCACGATCGGAAAACACTCCTATTTGGGGCAAATCGTTGAACCTAAATTCGTTTTAATCGTCAATAACTAATTATCTAACTTAATTTAATTAGTAAACAGGGTTACATCAGGTGGTTAAAATCAGTACCGAAAGTACGAACCAACTTTATATACCATCGAGTAAAAATTCTAGAAGTAAGGCGCGATTTACCGAATTTTGCCCTTACGTAAATTTATATATAGAAGCACCATATGCCTATATAACGTACACTATAATTTCGCATGACTTATTAAAATTTGTATTTGTATTTCTTTGAAGAAAATACCATGATGAACATGCCTAATAAAAATTATGTTGAATAAGAACAAAACATGACAGTTCCCTAGCGTTCATTTTAGGAAATTATGATTGATTTTTGGCATTTTTGACCTTTGACATATCACATACCTCCGTAAAAACAGTTCAAACATGAGTACAAATTTAAAATATGACTCAAATTAATCGAAATATGTATGTTTCTATTCAGTCTAATAAGGCCTTTCGTAGAAAATGACCCAATATATATTTATTGACCTTTGTCGCCCTGCACTGGTAGTACAAACTTATAATATATCTCAAATAATTGTTAGAAAAAATATATATTTATAGGCCTATGTTGTATATAACACAAATTGTTAAAAATGTAAAAGAATTCTATGATGATCACTAAATTTCTAATTTGTTACATTCAATAGAGTTTTTTTTATAATGTCTGCTTTAATATAAGCACGGTGATATACTGGAATTTAATTAATTAATTTGAAACGTTAAAATGAGGACATCTGTATGAACGAGAAAAAGTCAATAAACCCGGAACATTTCTGCTTGAGACGTTGAGGAAAAATTCAATTTAATTTTTTTTATTTCGGAAATAAAAATGTCGCGACCGGCCCAGCAAGGGAAAACGATTGTTTTTTTGTTTGTCTTTATTGATTAAAAACTCACATTTGAGGAGAATTTCCAATTCACAAATAAACATTACCCGGCATTGCGGGCACTTTTTTTTAAAGAGCAAGTCTTTGCCATACAAGCAGTTAAAGCGGAAAATATATTTCTATTTTGACTGTTTTCCCAAGAACAATTTTATCCATGTTACTTCTTGGGTTAAAGTACAACATGTCTCCAACATTGCGTAACATCTTACAAAGCATTGCTTTACTTCTTTACATATACAAAAAATAATTATGTTGTTTATTTTCAACCTCATTAATATTTTCACATAAATTACTATCGCAAATTGTTCATAGTTTTATCAGTACACTTAGTGGGTAAAATGTTATGTAGCAGTTAATTTAAATTTAAAAAGGCTACCTCGTTTATATGTAACATACACACAAATCTGTTTTTCCCTTTATATTGTGCTTTAGGCTTACAAGTGTTATACATTTCTTCAGTAATGGCGGAATAAATTGGTGGACTGTTAGATTAGATAATATGTTTTTTTATATTATCTATATTAGTGTGTATAAAACAATCAGATTTCTCAACTACTATATATATATCTACCGAGAATCGAAACCAGACCTTCTGCTTGATATGCAGCTGCTCTATCCATTAGACCACTGGGGCTTTCATGGTATATATATATATATATATTTATATTAACATTAGGAACATACTCCCAGATCGGCAAAATTATTCCATTGACTACCAACATTTAAGTTTCAATATTAACCACCATTTTAGCTTTTTTTAGTTCCATTCCAAAATTGTTTATATCTCTACCAAGCTACCTTCTTTGTTTTCTACTTTGGCTGATTTCCGTTAAAGAAAAAATTATTTTATAATAATACGGCGTTATAACGCCCTAATTAGGGCGTTATAACGCCGTATTAGGGCGTTATAACGCCGTAATTAGGGCGTTATAACGCCGTACTAAATATACAATCTGTTCACACGTACATGCGCATGCGTAGTACATCAACAAACCTCTCGGCGCATTCACAGATTTTAGAAAGTCACGTGGTACATTACTGGCCAACTTTGTGTCCAACTATGCCTATGTTGTGTATGGAGTCGAGTCATGTGCTTAAAAAATGTATAACATTCACAAGGTTTTAAATATCAAAACAATCAATTTGTTTAAAGGTTTTTGTTAAGATAACGCAATCTTAAAGTTACTGCGAAGATGATTTTAAACAACAAAATGTAAAAACAATGCATTAGGCCTACTATAGAGAATCGCTGTACAAAATAAACGCGTACAGCCAGCCAGAGCCGTTAAATTAAATGGATTAAAGCTATTTTTTTAGTTTAAAATCATCAAAAAATAATGTTATTATTGTTTTAACAAAAACCATTAAACAAATTGATTCAATCCATTCAAAGTCGCAACTCTTTATGGCTCTGGATTTGTTGATGTACTACGCATATGCATGTACGTGTGAACGGATTGTATAATTAGGGCGTTATATATATATATATATATATATAAACCGCCCGGTAATATACTGAAATTTAATTAATTAATTTGAAACGATAAAGATGAGGAAATCTGTTAAATGAGAAAAAGTCGCCCCCACCGAGACTCGAACTCGGACCGCCTGCTTGATATGCAGATATCCTAACCATTAGACCACTTTCATGGTATTGTTCGAACTCGATTGGATAGCGACTCTTTAAAATTCTCGGCGTGGTACGGCGGAACAGCACTAGTCCTTAGTTGTACGCATGCGCACCAGAGATCGAATTGATACGCCCTCATCTTACAGTATTTCTATTCACGAGGCGGGATCTCCGAAGAGATACTTTTATATATATAAACAAATCAAACCAAGACTCGAACTCGGACCGAGTGTATATATACACACACACACACACCCACACACACACACACTACAGTTTGGTCTCTACAGGCTTTTTTCGTGAGTCGTGCAACTCACTCATCAGGAGTGTCATGACGTCATTTGTTTTCAATTTGTGAGTTGCGTGCCAGTGCGCGTACAATACGCAGGCTGAACGAAATCATATACAATTTGGTATCGTGTGAGATATTCATGCTGTGTAATCATCTTTATTTGTTATTTGGAACCCTTTGGGTGAGTTTAATTAGAATCGTTTATTAATATGTTTAGCCAGGAGTCTGCAGGGGCAGTCTTTGAGTTGTGTACACCTTTAAAAATTAGATATTTTATTGTTGTTAAAGTTCATATATCTAGGCCTCGCTTGACGTTATCACTTCGTTAAGTCGAGTCGGCGTACGAGTGTCTACATCTTTCTATTACTATAGAGGGGGTAGTCGTACTATTCTTTATTATCATTATGTTTCGAAGTATTTGTTGACTACAGAACTATCTACTTAGTGTATTTTGTTTGTTCTTATAGACAACCCAACACAGTTGTTGAATAATAATAAATCTAATAAAGACAACATATTGCAACAACGTATTCACCTCATTATTTCTCACCGATTCCACAACAGCTTCAACAACTAGTGAAATAATTACAATGGCAGACTTAAACAAACTGAAGCTTACCAGACGGAACAGCAAAGGTCAGTTAACAAGGACTCTGTCCATGATAGAATCACTACTTAACGAAAATTGCGAACCAGATGTTTTAAAAACTTACATTATCAAGGCGGAGGAACAGTTCAGAAAAGTTGAGTTAAAACACTCTGAACTGATTGATGTAATTGAAGACCAGGGAGAATTTGAAACGGAAGAGAAATGGATGTCAGAATGTGAGATGGATTTCCTTCAAAAGTTGGTATGTGCAAAACGGGAGATTACCCTGCGCCACTCACAATCTACAGTCGATGTACCATTCTCAACTCCAACAACTCCTCTTCAAACATCAGCCTCAACGCAGCCTGCTGGTACGGTTGCCTCGCCGTCTGCATTCAGTTCACCTACACCTCGACCTGCTATGGCAAGGTCAACGCCTACCATGGCAAAGATGAAGTATCCTACATTTAATGGCAACATCCGGGATTACAAAAGATTTAAAGAATTATTTACACATTGTGCAACTAATCTAACTGAGATTGAATGTTTCTACCAGCTAACTGAATCTATGATTAACAGCAAAGAAAGAAACATGGTTAAAGGATGTATCGATGTGGCTAGAGCTTGGGAAGTGTTAGATGAACGCTACGGAGACAAAGACAGAGTGGTTGATAGTCTGTTGAAGGATCTAGAGAATTTAAAGTCCTATGAAAGTAAGGACAAGATCAACATTCCAGCCATGAGTCGTTTTGTCCAAACCCTTCAAACGTTTGAAACCAGAGCGGAAACCATTGGTTTATCTGGAGAATTGAACAGCAAAATCATGCTGAGCCAAATAAAACAGAGGTTACCAGAAGAACACAGAATAGCTTACTATAAAAGCGTTAGGGACAACGACACAGGTCATTCTCTCACTGGCTTGGTTAAATGGCTGTACAGCCAATTATTGTTACTTGAGAAAGCTATGCCCATGACTGAAACTGAAACATCTTCATCGTCAAAGAAGGCTTCAAATGCTGCTGTAGTGTCATCTGCAGAAGGATACAAGTCAGACTACAATAGAAATCCCAAGTGTGCACTGCATCCAACTGCGAATACTCATTTCTTAAAGAGTTGTAACAAGTTTCGAAGTTTGTCTCAAAAGGAGAAATATGAAGTGATGAAAAAGAACAGAATCTGTTTTAGATGTGGTCACAACAATTGCTCTGCTGGTAAACCTCCATATGATAAGAATTCCTGTCAATTTGCCGCACCTTGTGGAACTCCATCTTGTGGAAGTAACCTTCACTTTCCGGCTGTTTGTCCTGTCTTGTATGAAAGAAAGGATCAACCCAATCTTAATTGCAATGCTCAACCATTTCAACCAGCGGATCCAACCACAGTTGTTAAGCAGGCAGGCATGGTCACCCACAATGGAGAAAGTAAATTACAAGTGACTTTACCTACTGTTATGGGGTACCTGAGATGTGGCAAAACCCACCGTCTAGTGCGTATCTTATTGGATGGTGGAAGCCAAGCGACACTTCTGAGATCGGGACTCATTCCACTTACTAATCAAGATGTTTATCAACAAGGCCAACAGCCATTAAGTCGCGTGCTACAATGCATAGTGATACCGGACCGACATACAGACCGATAGACCGACAGACAGACCGACAGACAGACCGACAGACAGACAGACCGACCGACATAGTGAACTATACTGACCGAAATTACTGAACATGTTTAAAAATGTTGAAATGTTTAAAAACATTTATATTTTTTTAATTTACACGTGCGTAGCCTGTCACTTTCGACGTGCTCGTATAACGTAATTTCGAGTTGAAAAGTAAGTCAAGAAAACAGAAATCGGGCAAAAAGAGTGCGTAATAACATTTAACGCGCAGTGAGCGCGCAAAAATATGCGCACTCATGGCAATTTTGTAAACGCTTAAAATTGCCTGAAATGTACTCTTATTTCATCGAAAATAAATTTTGAAAATTTTAAGTGCGCGTACGCATGCGTTACATGCGCTACGCACGTAATTGTATTGCCTTTATGATGATTTATGCCCTGAAATTTATGAGTACCAAATTTTATTTAATTGTGATTCATGGTTGTGAAGATATGATTACAAACGTGATTTCGTTAAATCGTGCGTAGACCGCGTAATTTTTTATTGCGCACCGTGAAAACATAACCACATTGATTCCTGGCCATAAGGAATATACTGTGAAAAATTGACCTAGCTAGATTAAACAGATATCAAGATAAGGTCAGAAAGCGATAAAACGCATAGTGATACCGGACCGACAGACAGACAGACCGACAGACAGACCGACGTTACGTTGACACCATGATTCGATCGGAGTAAGACGCTTACACAACGAGCTCCTGAAACGCACTACTTAGCATATTAATTTTCTCTAGGCCAATCACGACAAGCCATGTCCGCTGTATTCGAAAGCGAAGACCAGCTATCGTTTGAATCGTTTGTTAAAAAAAAACTTGAATCGATTTTAAAAGGCCAAGAATCTAATAAAGCTGAGCTTTACGAAGCAATATCGTTTAATTCTGCTAGAATAGATGCCCTTGAAGATGAAAACAAGGAATTAAAAACGACTGTCAAAGAGCTGACAACAACAGTTGCTAATTTACAAGGTAGTACAACTGACCTGTTGGCAAAAATTAACAAGACGGAACGCTTTTCTCGTCGTAATAACGTAAGAATTGTTGGTGTGGAAGAGAACACAAAAGAAAACTGTAAGTTAATCTTTGAGAACATTTTTTCCGATTTTTTCAAACTCGATCCCAGGCCAACAATCGAACGGGCCCACCGAGATGGTAAAAGTATGAACGGCAAGCCAAGGCATATCATTGCTCGTTTTCTCTCATACGCTTCTAAGATTGAAGTTATGAAACAACGAAGTTCTGCGCTAGATAGCCAGAAATTTTATATCATAGATGATCTTACTGCTGCCGATCTACTGGAAAAAAAGAAATGGAGATCACAAGTAAAAGAGATGTACAATAAAGGTACCAAGCTTCGTTTTACGGCTGGAAAATGGCGAAATTCAACTGGCATTCCGGTAAACTTTTCGAAATTCCATTGAAATAGTTCCGGTAAACTTTTCGAAATTCCATTGCCATACTAGTGATCGGAATGTTGTTGTAAACACTTGGACTGTCTAAGAAGCATTTCTTCTTTACAAATTCAATCCATTATTAAATTTTACAACAGACTAAGAATCTTTTATCCATTATTTTCCTTACATCTGCATACTTTGCTTAATTTGTATAAGCCTCTTGATTGATTTTACATAATAATTTTACAATAGCGTTTTCAGGAGTCTGTTCTCACATAATTGCATTGTCATAAGATGTTTAAACCACTTAAAACCATTTATTCACCTTTGTTTTATTGTTACCCCCCAATTCTTAACTTGTTTTTTTATATTTACGTTCTTGTACTTTTCTGTTTTTACGTAACATTACCAGGCATCTTTTATTACATACTATTGAATAAACTGATCACATTATGTATCGTTAGATATTCTCATGGACCCTTTTGACAATATAGATGCATTCCCATTTAATCACATTATTGATAATGATGAATTCTTGCATGTCATTCACTATTACTTTTGTGACGATAGAATTGACTTTGATAGATTTAATTCTTTAATTTTTAACCCTTTTGATATTAATTTTAAAGATGTTATTAATGACAACGATGCCCAAATATTTTCCGAAAATATTGAATCTTGTGCCTATGAATATATCGATAGTCTTAACAACAAATATTCAACACAAGATTATTCATTTAGTATCTTTCACTTAAACGCACGCAGTCTTGTTAAACATTTTAACGATATCAATGTATGCGTAGGTGCTATTAACCATGAATTCTCAGCACTATGCTTCACCGAAACTTTTTTTAATCATAATACGCCTTTTTCCTTTTATAATATTCCCAATTATAACCTCTTGCATGTTTCACGAGCTGATAGACCAGGAGGAGGCGTTGCCATTTACCTACACCAGAGATTTAAATATATTCTTCGCCCTGATTTATCATTTATCATTACTAATGGTTCGGAATCTCTTTTCATTGAAATCGATGCACAACCCAAAAACATAATCCTTGGAGTAGTATATCGTTTGCCTGAATTATCCATTAACACATTTAATAAAGATATCTCTAATTTAATTGACACCATTAATAAATGAGAAAAAAACAGCATATATTTCAGGAGACTTTAATATTAACTTGTTAAATTCCAAAACACATAAAGGTACTTCTGATTTTGTTAATACTTTATTTCAATCAAATTAGTATCCTCTTATTACTAGGCCAACTAGAATTACGCGTAATTCTGCAACTTTAATCGACAATATTTTTTGTAATAATCTATATGATAACATTTCTTCCGGAATTCTATATTCGGACATCTTGGATCACTTTCCTGTTTTCTTGTTAGTACATAAATCAGAACCTCTCCAACACCTGAAACCTAAATCAAAATATATATACATAAAAAAAGTCAATGATATTTCAATTTCTGCCTTAAGTAATGATTTGTCAAATGTTGACTGGACTAGTATTTATAACTCCAATGAACCCAATGAGGCATACGCTTTATTCAACGACATATTTAGTACATTATATAATAACAACATTAAAACCACTCGTTCCAGACGCAATATTCGGAAAGAAAAAAAACCTTGGATAACTAAATGCTTAATTAAATCTATCGACAAAAAACACAAATTATATAAAACATTTCTTATATCTAAAAAGCAAAAGGACAAAGATAAATATGTTAAATATCGAAATGTACTTACCAAAATCCTTCGTACTGCCCAAAAGAATTACTTCAGTGACAAATTTGAATTCCATAAAAATAACATCCAAAAAACCTGGCAAACAATAAATGGAGTCCTTGGCAAGAAATCTCGTAAACCGTTTCCTTCTCACTTTATTAACAATGACATTGAATTAAATAATCCTCAACAAATTGCAACTGAATTCAATAATTATTTTACTAGTATAGGGCCAAATTTAGTTAACAAAATACATGTGTCGGATAATGATAATTATACTTCTACCCTACCTCGTCCATGTGTGCACTCTCTCTTTCTTAGTCCTGTAACCGAACATGAAGTTGTCAGTATAATACTTTCCCTCAAAGATAATAAATCTCCTGGGTTTGATGGGTTTTCCAATAAAATTATTAAACGTGTTTCTAATTTTATATGCAAACCCTTAACTCACATTTTTAATACTTCTTTTCAAACCGGTATTTTTCCTGATTCTTTTAAAATAGCTAAAGTCATTCCTATCTACAAGAAAGAAGATCCTCATCATTTCAATAACTACAGACCAATCTCCCTACTTCCTTGTTTCTCAAAATTAATTGAAAAAATAATGCATAATCGAATTTCTTCCTTTTTAACTAAACATAACATTTTATTTAAAGGCCAATATGGTTTCAGGAAAAAGTATTCAACAGATCTTGCTTTATTAGATATTTTTGACAAAATTACAATTGCCCTGAGTAAAAATGAGTTTTCTGTTGGCATTTTCCTTGATTTATCTAAGGCCTTCGATACTATTAACCACGATATTTTAATTCATAAACTTTCAAATTACGGTATCAGAGGCCTTCCTTTAAAACTAATTAAAAGCTACCTTTCCAATCGTGTTCAGTTTACTTCCTTAAATAATTTTAACTCTTCCTATTCCCGTTTAACCTGTGGTGTTCCCCAAGGATCGATTCTTGGACCACTCTTATTCCTGATTTTTGTTAACGATATACCAAACAGCTCTAAATTACTAAATTTTATCTTATTTGCTGACGACACAAATATTTTTTTCTCTCATCCTAAATTAAATACCTTGTTTAAAATTGTCAATGATGAGTTACTTAAAGTTTCAAATTGGCTCAAACACAATAAATTAACTCTTAATACATTCAAAACGAACTATATAATATTTTCTAAACGTAAAATTTCAAATTCTTTAAATGAACAAATATACATTGATAATAAAATGATCAAACGAGTTAATGAAACCCAATTTTTAGGAGTAACCATAGATGCCTCTCTGACTTGGAAACTACATATAAATAAAATCAGTAATCTAGTTTCTAGAAATGTTGGAATATTGAACAAATTAAAACATATCTTCCCTCAAAAAACCTTATTAACCCTTTATAATACTTTAGTTTTGCCTTACCTTTCTTATGCCAATTTATGTTGGGCAATTACTCTAGATAAATTTAATACGTTATGCCCCTGGACAAGTCTAGAGAAAACTCAAATTGACCGCCTTTTTAAACTACAAAAACGTGCACTTCGGATTTGCGCGGGAGAATCATTTAGAGCCCATACAAAATTACTTTTTAAAAGATTTAACGTTTTAAACATTTATGATTTAAATAAATTACAAGTTGCCTCATTTATGTACCGTTTATCTAACAATTTACTGCCTTCACATTTTAATGCTTTATTTACAAGAATTGACGAACGCCATTCCTATAAAACCCGATCCTCTGTTAACAATTATATCCTTGATAATTTAAATGTTAAGGCTCGACGATTTTCTATGTATTATTTTGGTCCCAAACTTTGGACTTCACTCTCAAATGAACTTAAACAGAAATCTTCCTTTTCTAGTTTTAAATCTAATTTCAAACACAAAATGGTGTCAGAATATGCTACATAAATTTTCGCCGATCTTTTATCCTTATTTATTTGGTGGTGATACATGGCATTAAATCCTTCACCCTGGTATTCAATAATCTCCGCTACATTGTATCGTTATACTTGTTATTATACCATATTTAATTATATTTCATATTGTACTCTAATTGTTATCATTATCCCTTTTATCATATATTATATAATTGCCTGGTTTATCTTAACTCCTATAATTTAAATTTTTTTTTATTTCTTTATTTTATGTACTTTCACTATTATATATTCATATTTTAGTCTACTCTGTAGCAATGTTAGTATACTTAGGCATACGGGAGTCACGACTTAAAGTTCAGTGAACTTACTGTGACTTCCATCCACCCACAATTAATATATGTTATGTTATGTAAATGTAAATGATATATATATATATATATATATAAGTGAGTGGAAAAAATAAATAAACGAAACCGACCGACCGACATAGTGAACAATAGAGTCGCTTCCACGCGACTAAAAACACGATCTGAGTCTGGTTGGTGGTAAGAAAATTACTAAGAAACTACGATTGCTGAATTGCTACATTGAAGACGTAAATGGTACATGGTCTTGTCCACTCACCGTCACAGAAATAGACGAACCCTGCGGAGATGCTCCTATAGTATACAAAGAACAGCTTAAACAATACAGTCATCTAAATGAAATTGATTTACAAGTTGCTCCATACCCAACTATTGATGTACTGCTTGGTGTCGATAACACACACTTAATGATTTGGGAAGAGTACCTCCGAGGTGAATGTATCAATGAACCTGTAGCCGTGAAATGTCCTTTTGGATGGTTTATCCAAGGAGGACAACTCACCACATCAGCACTCTTCAACTATGTTAATGTGTCTGCAGTTAGACCAATGGAAGATTTTCTTGGCATTGAGACAATGGGTTTAGAACCAAAGAAGTGCAAATGCTCTGAACATCTTACAAACCGCAAGGCAACGGAAACAATTGATCAGAGTGTGAAACAACTGCCAAATGACCTTCCAGATAACTATGGGTATGCTGTGAAGAGACTAAAGAGCCTAGAAAAGCAATTTGAGAATAGAAGCATAGAATGGGAAGTGTATTGCGAACAAATGAGAGATCAACTGAAAAGAGGTGTCTCTCGTCGAGTGACAGAAGCAGAGCTACAAAGAGATAGAGAGGCTGGAAGGAAGATGTGGTTTTTACCACACTTTTCCGTAACCAAAGAATCTAAAACAACACCTGTGAGAGTGGTATATGATGGGAAGGCAAGATTTCAAGGCCATTCTCTTAATGATTATTTATATAAAGGAGAAAATGTTAATACAGATCTTTTTAGTCGCGTGGAAGCGACTCTATAGTTCACTATGTCGGTCTGTCTGTCTGTCTGTCTGTCTGTCGGTCTGTCTGTCGGTCTGTCTGTCGGTCTGTCTGTCGGTCTGTCTGTCTGTCTGTCTGTCTGTCTGTCGGTCCGGTATCACTATGCGTTTTATCGCTTTAAGACGTTATCTTGATATCAGTTTAATCTAGCTAGGTCAATTTTTCACAGTATATTCCTTATGGCCAGGAATCAATTTGGTTATGTTTTCACGGTGCGCAATAAAAAATTACGCGGTCTACGCACGATTTAACGAAATCACGTTTGTAATCATATCTTCACAACCATGAATCACAATTAAATAAAATTTGGTACTCATAAATTTCAGGGCATAAATCATTATATGGCAATACAATTTCGTGCGTAGCGAATGTAACGCATGCGTACGCGCGCTTAACATTTTCAAAATTTATTTTCTGTCTGTCTGTCTGTCTGTCGGTCTGTCGGTCTGTCTGTCGGTCCGGTATCACTATGCATTGTAGCACGCGACTTAATGGCTGTTGGCCTTGTTGATGTTGCCCTACGATTCCGAGAAAACGAAGTTGGTATAATTGCTGACATTAGTAAGATGTTCCAGGCTATTAAAATCAGTTCTGATGATGCCCGCTTTCATCGATTTGTGTTCAGAGAGAATCCTAACCATCCAATTCAAGTGTACGAGTTGACGACTGTTACGTTTGGTGACAAGCCATCACCAACTGCGGCTATTGTGACTTTGAGGCATATAGTATCTGAGCATGCACCCGGTGATAAACAATTAGAAAGAATTGTTACTGACCAGTTTTACATGGATGATTTGAATGAATCTGTTACTGATGCTAATGAGGCTGACAACTTAAAGTCTACACTCATTGAGACTCTGAAGAAAGGAAACTTCAATATCAGGAAATGGCAATCCAACGTTAGGAATATGTGTGATGAATCAGAAGACGCCACTGCTGCAACAGCTTTGGGAACAAAGTGGGACCTTGTGAACGACACTCTAAAGGTCAAAGAGGTAAAACTAATTCAAGGTCTAATCCCAACTAAACGTAGCATTCTGAAACAAACCGCTTCTTACTATGACGTATTCGGTATGCTTTCCGGTATCCTTGTCCGACCGAAAACACTGTTACAAAAACTGTGGCAACTAAACATTGATTGGGATACACCACTTAACCAGAGAGGTGAACTTTGTGCTATTCTCAGTGAAATCAATAAAGACCTTGAAAAAGCAAGTGACATAGAAATTCCAAGATGTCTTATTCCAGAGCCATTTAGAGGAAAAAGACCATTACCAAAAGTATCTCTGCATGGTGCAAGTGATGCTTCAGAAGATGCTATGGGTATCGGAGTTTGGCTAAGGTGGTCACATGAAGAGTCAACTGAAGCTTATTTGTCGTTTGTGTGCGCCCGAGCCAGACTCACACCACTTAAACAATCAAGCATCCCCAGGAAAGAACTTCAAGCAATTCTGCTGCTTTCAAGGCTGATGCTCACTGTAAAGAATGCTTTGAGGTTTGACATAGTTTATTCAAAGATTTGGACAGACAGTATGACTGCCATCAGTTGGCTGAGAGGTCAATCTAAATCTTTCCGATCGTATGTTGCATACCGTGTAGGTGAGATCACTTCTGAATTTGACCCGATCAAAGATATTGCCTTTGTACCATCAGACCAGAACACTATAGATATTGTTTCAAGAGGAGGAAACATTGACGATATGAAGAAAGTCATCGATGGACCAGGGTTCCTACGATCACCACCAATCTCTTGGCCTAAAACTCCGACAAATGTTCAAGTAGCTCCTGAAGATGGAGAACAAAAGAAATTCCATGTCCGTAATGCTAAGACACTAACACTCAAAATAAAGGCTATCCCTGAATTTGAAAGAATACTTGATCCCACCAAGTTTTCTAGTTGGCCAAAACTTAAGATGGTCACAGCAAGAGTTGTGTCCTTAAAGCAGTTACCAAAGAACCAATGGTTAAAGAAGTTAACTTCACAAATTTCTGAGTGGCCTTCACCACATGCATTGAAGGAAGCTGAGTTGCTTTGGATCCGACAGGGAAAAGCTGAGATAAATTTCAATGATCACAACATCATGAAGCTAGATCCAGTCTTCGATGAGAAAGAAGGAGTGTACCGTGTTTGTGGACGGATTAAGAATGCACCACTGTCGTATGACATAAGACACCCTTACCTACTACCGAAGGGAAGCCATATCAGTTTACTGATTGTTCGGGATAGACACATACACTCTTTACATGGGGGCCACCTGAGAACCGCATCAGAGGTCAGAAAGAAGTTTTGGATTATTGGGGATACCAACATCTCAAAAACAGTTGTACGACAATGTACTATTTGTAGGAGACACAAAGGGAAGCCAATAGAGCAGAAGATGGCTGACCTACCAGACTTCCGAGTGAAACCATGCTCACCGCCATTTAGTTCCACACTCGTAGACTATCTGGGCCCAGTTAACGTTAAACTGAACAAAAATACCACCACAAAAGGATATTGTGCAGTTTTTACGTGTGCCGTGACTAGAGCTGTACACTTAACCTGTGTCCAAGATCTTACTACCCAAGCGTTCCTACAAGCAATGGAACGATTTGTAAGCATCAGAGGAGCACCATCTTTGTTGGTGAGTGACAATGGCACATGTTTCAGAGGGGCTGACAATACAATGAATGAGTTGAATTTGAGACTAGACCAGACGAAGATACGAGAACAATGCCAACGTTATAATGTGCAGTGGAAATTTGGACCACCAGGTGGACCTCATCACCAAGGAGCTGTTGAGCGCATGGTTCAAGAGGTGAAGAAAGGCATGAGACAGTTGGTGAAAGCTGATAGACTAACATTTGTTGAAATGGGAGACGGTGTTCTGTCAGATATCTGGTCTTATCAATAGTCGACCTTTGACAGCCAAGTCATCATCGCCCCTGGATCACCCGCCATTAACTCCTAATCATTTCCTGATTGGAAGAGGTAATTTACAGTGTCCGGAATTACCGTGTGAAGAATTCCATGGAAATTTGAGAAAACGGAGAGAAATTTGTAACTCTATGGTGAATGGTTTCTGGCACCGATGGATGGAGTGTATCCATAAGCTCTCACCAAGACTTAAATGGCAGAAATCAATGGAGAATGTAATGGAAGGTGACATAGTACTTGTCATTGGTGAGAACAAGAAACGTGGTAGTTGGGAAATGGCAGAAGTCAGTAAAGTTTATCCAGGGAAAGATGACCTTGTTAGGGTTGTTGACATAAGATTTGCAGATGGTATCAATGCTAAGAAACCGGTTACTAAGTTGATCATGCTAATGAAGAGCACCGAACGTTCAGACATGTAGTGATTTGTGGATCAAATGATGTTCCTTGATCACTGTGATTGATGATTTAAAGTGTAATTGACATTTATGAACTTTTCATTGTTACATTTAAAGTTGTAGACTTTGTTACTAGTTGTGACCATCCGTCACTTTTTAGGGGCTGGGATGTCATGACGTCATTTGTTTTCAATTTGTGAGTTGCGTGCCAGTGCGCGTACAATACGCAGGCTGAACGAAATCATATACAATTTGGTATCGTGTGAGATATTCATGCTGTGTAATCATCTTTATTTGTTATTTGGAACCCTTTGGGTGAGTTTAATTAGAATCGTTTATTAATATGTTTAGCCAGGAGTCTGCAGGGGCAGTCTTTGAGTTGTGTACACATTTAAAAATTTGTTATTTTATTGTTGTTAAAGTTCATATATCTAGGCCTCGCTTGACGTTATCACTTCGTTAAGTCGAGTCGGCGTACGAGTGTCTACATCTTTCTATTACTATAGAGGGGGTAGTCGTACTATTCTTTATTATATGTTTCGAAGTATTTGTTGACTACAGAACTATCTACTTAGTGTATTTTGTTTGTTCTTATAGACAACCCAACACAGTTGTTGAATAATAATAAATCTAATAAAGACAACATATTGCAACAACGTGTTCACCTCATTATTTCTCACCGATTCCACAACAAGGAGACTATAATTAGAATAATCAATTACAACATTGCTTATAAGCACATTTACTTGTAAAATTAGCATTTGCAGGTGATATATTTTGGAACGTTAGCTGTTATGTAACAATGCTTTCTTTATGTGTCGGCAGGCGGACACAAGTTTGTTTGTTTAATGTCGATAATTCAGGGTGGCGTATGATAAATAATTTCTCTTTGCATTTTTTGTTTGCGCTACTATATGCTTTAGTAGATACCGAGATGCGCCATGAGATTGAATAGTCTGTGTTGTTGTCCTTGAGTGTCCAAATATGTTTACTGAGTTCATCTACTGATGATATCTACTGTCTTTAAGGGCTTTCTGGTATACAGGGGAGGCTTGGTTGAATAGATTCTTGTTGGATGACAAGGACGAGAGTTGTTTGTTTTTTCCTGCGGGTATATTCTTTAGAATGAGCGGTGGGTGGTTACTTTGTTGATGGATATACTGTAACGTGGCGTTTGGTTTGGTGTAGGGCTGGTATGTGTTCCTCGCTAGGTTGAGTGTGACGTCTAAGATGTTAAAGACTTGTTTGTTTGCTTCTATGGTAATCCGTAGGCCATTATCTTTGAATATCTGGCATATGTCTTTTTTTAATTTTAGGTGTGGTGTCTGTGACGGCAAGACCGTCATCTCTGTAAAGTCCTATGTGTATTCCTAGTTTCTGTTGTAACTGGTGTAACAGGAAGCTCCCAACAAGTTCACACGTTTCTGCGCCATCATAACTACCCATAGTCACATCGAATGCTGTGGGGCCTTTCTTTTGCCATGGTTGCTGTTTGTGTGATAATATTGGTATGTACGATGGTGTGTCTTTCGTCGTTGGTAATATCGTTGTATCTAGCAGCGAAGTCTAGTGCCTTGTTCAGTAGGTCGTTGCTGATAGAGGGGTAAAATGCCACGATATCGGAGCATATAAAGTTGTGTTGTTGTTTCTTGTCTATGCTCTTGAACCATTCGATGACCGTTGAGGTATTTATTTTCCATAGATTGATGCGAAGTTTTGATGTAATTTTGCTGTTAATACGATCGAGTATAGTTTTGCTTATCTTGCCTATCTCGGATTTGGTCGGGTTTATTAATCGGCAAGTCGCGTTTTTGCTGAAGTTCGGTTTGTGATCTTTAAGAGTTATGAAGGCATCTTTATTTGCAGTTGTGTCAACTCTGTCGGCGATGTTCAATTTGGTTGCAATCATTTTTGTTGAGAAATTTATTAATTAAATTTCAGTATATCACCGGGTGGATTAGAATTTATGCTGTGCCTGTGATGTTTATATATAACAAAGTATCTCTTCAGAGATCCCGCTTCGTGAACAAAATTCTGAAAGATGACGGCGTATCAATTTGATCTCTGGTGCGCTTGCGTACAACTGAAGGACTGAATGTTAAAGAGTGGCTATCCAGTCAAGTTTGAACAATACAATGAAAGCCGCAGTGGTCTAATGGTTAGGACAGCTGCATATCAATGAGAAGGTTTCGGGTTGAAGTCTCGGTTGGGGCGACCTTTTCTCATTCTCATCTTTATCGTTTCAAATTAATTAATTAAATTTCAGTATAGTATCACCGGGTTGTTTAGAATTTATTATGTGCCTGTGATGTAAACTTCGTCACTTCATGGTACTTTGTTGACTAAAAATTTGTTTTGTATGCTAGCAAAGCTAACACACTCGTCAGGTCAAAAGTACAACCATAACATAGCTCTACAGGGTTACATAACATGAATGGGCAGGAAGTTGGATTTTTTATTTGTTTGTAATTATCTATTGTTTGTGGTTCTTTTTGTGTTATTAATTATACATTTCTTTCTATGTCTATAAGTTTTACGTTTACGTTTCAGCAGGGAATAATGAATTACTTAATATTATTAACTTATTTATAATTAACTTTGAAGACAAATAAAAACTACAAAATATGTAGGTAATATTATAGTACACGGTAACTGTTATATTTAGGCCGCTAACAAAGTATACCGTCGTGAAGACGAACCACGCGATGTCTTACCGTAAGATTTAAACATTTATTTGCGTATTAAGTTGAATTTCCTCTCGCGTTGTTATTGTGACATGACATAATTCGAGTCGGGTTACAATAGTCCAACCTCATTAGTCAAACTGAACACTTTTACTACTTATTTTACGAATCAAATTATATATATTTTTAATGGGCATTACATTTTGATCTAAAAATATGGGTGGGACTCATTTCTTCATTTTAACGTTTTATTTATTTATATTTTATTAGATGGAAAACCGTTTATTGGAGATGAAGGTAGGTCTACTCAGGCCACAAATCATTAACATGTATTTAAGCTCTATTGAAATTGAGGCAAACAGTAGAATGTGTCTGAAATCAATTTTCATATAGTATGTATAAGCAAGTAGGTTGTTTTGGTATTGTATTTTTTGTTACGACTTTAATAACAAAAAAGGTATAGTTGCAATTATTTAAATTATGATGCCAATTGAGTAATTTAACAATCTTGGTATAGTACACTTTAAAACAAAATATTGTTGATTTATGATTTACGATTTAAAAGTATCCCTTAATTAGGCTATTTGGAATGGTTATAAAATTAATGTATTTTATCTATTTTCAGACAAGCTTGAGGAGTTGGTTCCGTTACAGCAAGGAATCTCATTTCAACAAGGTGACCTTTAACATCATTTCATACTTATTTCTACCATGAACACAATTAGTGTTAATACCATGTATTAGGTTTGTAAGCAGGTAACAGTCGTATTTACAATGAGATACAAATAAATACATTTATTTAGAACTCTCACACTTGTGCGAAATAGACCACTTAACTTTATAAACCGGAAACCCATTGGAATTTGTTTAGTACAAGTCATGTACACCAAAGTAAGTTTTCTAACAATAAAGTTGCTTCTCAACGTTTGTATTAATTAATAATTACAAAAAATATAAACGTCGTAGTGGTGTATCATTACATGTACTTTACTATTTCAATCGACTATGACAGTGACAGTTTTAACTAAGTATTGAATCGGAAATGTTTACTCTATTTAGTAGTATATTATTTATAGGCCTATAAAACTGAAAAAAAAATATTTCGTTACAGAGTGGATAAAGAACATATTTAAAAATTTTTCCTTTTTGTACCTATCCTCATCCCCAACCCTAATGCTAGATACAAAACACAAATAATTGGGTTTGCTTAAATGAGTCACGTCAAAATAAAAAATTTGGACTCATTTTGTGACAAGTTTCTCTTTCAGAAGTAATTCCCAGGGTGCTAATTTTGGTTGACTACATAAATCATTGTGTCTATTTTTTCGTTTCTGTAAACGACAATGTTTTATAGTCCTGCGGTACGTACATTTGAAATCGCCAGTTTTTTTTTACGCTGAAGTTACTATGTATTCGAGAACCATCTGTGGGCACGACCTAATTATTGTAATAGTTGTAATACATTGTAATACAGCGAAGGCTCTACTATGATATTTTGTAAAAGTCTGTTGACAGTTTCAGAGAACGGTCAGATACGATAAAGACATTTTCTGGATTTATGTATGGTAGACTCAAGCATATTCGACGAGAATATCACTAAAACAAAACGTTTTCATAATTGACAATACAAGGAACCGAAAGTAGAAGATACACGAATAGCTGAACACCAGATACCTAATGTGCCTTGTGATAATGACCAACAAAATGAATATTGACTTGCCATTCGTTTTTTTATTCCAACTCACTCCAGGTTCTATTAATATGTTCATATGCGTAGTAGGTAGGTAGATGAAAAAACGATAAAAACAAAGAATACTCTCCTCAAGTTACTTGAATTAAAGTCTAAACAACATGTCTTCTTTAAACTCTTAATAACTGGACCAGAACAAAAATTGGCCTAAAGACATAGATAAAGCTATGAAGTCAAGACCTTCCAAATTTCCTGGCAGGCGAGTGTTAAAATCAGACATATACAAACCTATACTTATAATGTTAATATACATGACCGTGACATCCTAAAAAAGACCCAACATTGGCAACGGAATTCTTAGACACGAGTCTTGAATGATCTCGTGAACAACCATGAAGAGGCTGACGTGGATGAACAAATAAGGAAAAAAGTGGTGGTGGTTCGGAAGTCAGATTTATTCCAAATAGGGGTGTTTTCCGATCGTGGTATACACTGTTTAATGGATGTCCACGCTGAAAAAACCCGCACACAATAATACGATATTTGTTTTTAGTAGCTGATAGTATACTTATTTGGTATAACACAAGTAGGTAAATGTATGGGTCCTTGAGGGATAAACATTAGGTCTAATAGTATGGAGCTGAATCGTGGACAACCTATGCTAGACAAGAAAAGAAACTAAATGTATTTCACCTCCGCTGTCTACGGACTATCTTAAATATCAGATGGCAGGACAGGGTAACAAACAACAGTATCCTTTATAGATGCGGCATTCCTTCGATGTTTACATTAATTCGACAGCGAAGGCTACGATGGCTTGGTCATGTCATAGGAATGGATGATACAAGAACTCCAAATGTTATGTTGTACGGTGAGCTAGCGAATTATAAAAGATCCAAAGGACGTCCACTTTTGCGTTTCAAAGATGCATGTAAAAGAGACTTGAAGGCAATGGACATCAATGTTAACACCTGGGAAAAAACGGCTGATGACCGAAAATCACGGAAAGATTGTATTAAGGCAGGACTTATCGCATGGAAATGAAGAGAGGTATCTGAACATCTAGATCACCTACTGGAACTCACACATACTCACTAGATAACTGATGAAATTCTCTCCAATGTTGTCTCCATAGTCAATGTTGACTGAAGGATGCCTGATTGATTGATTGATCAACAAGCTGTTATTTATTCCGAAATAAAGATATCTTAGTTTAAAACTAAAATGTCTGTAATAATATAAACACATATACAAACAAAACTGTATTACTGACAGTTGCTTCTCAACGTTTGTATTAATTAATAATTACAAAAAAATATAAACGTCGTAGTGGTGTATCGTTACTTCACTATTTCAATCGACTACGACAGTCACAGTTTCTACAAAGTATTAAAACGCAAATATTTCACTGTGTTTAATGGTACCGGTATATTATTTATAAAACATGAAAACAAATATTATTCTTTTACTGAGTGGATAAAGAATTTATTTAGAAAGTGTTCCTCGTTTCACCAATCCCTCAAAACCCTAATGTTACATACAAAACACAAATTGGGTTTGTTTAAATTTGACTAAAACATTATTAGACTCATTTGGTGACAACTTTCTCTTTCGGAAGTAATTCCCAGGGTGCTAATTATAGTTGACTACATAAATCACCGTGTCTATTTATTTGTTCCTGTAAATGACATATATTATAGTCCTGCATTAGTAAATTTGAAATCGCCAGTTTTTTACGCTGAAATTACTGTGTATTCGAGAACCATCTGTGTGGACGACCTAGATGGTACGATACGCGAGCGTCTACACTGCACGTCTGGAGAGTGAGAGCGAAGCGAGTGAACTCTCTAGAATTCTTCTAGTTCAGGTGAAAGATCTAATGGGTCTGGGTAATTGAAAATGTGATTTCGGTCCACACCATTCAAAATACTGTAAATGTGTATATTATCTAAAGTCAATCGCAAATCCCGAATAATATAGGCACTGTTCCTTCTGTACCATTAAAACATGCAGTATCATCTACATATTGTGCAAGACGGAAATATTTACGTATGGTATTTATCTTTCCTTAGAAAAGAAAATGGAGGAAACACAACTACCAGTTGCAGATATTGCGATGACGGGCGAAGGTAAATTATTATGAGTATGATCTCATTTTGAAAATGTAACAATATAGTTATACCATTGTGTCTGATTATAATTATTCTTGTTTCTATTCGTTATCAAAGCAACGAGTAGAATTGTTTTCTAGAATTATAATACAGGTATTTCATATTATCTTTATTCTAAAAATGACTAGCTTACACTATTCTGTAGTGGTCAGCATTTAATATTATGTTTAATTTACTCAACTCATCCGGTAATGCTAGGCAAAATTATGTGTCTTAATATATAAAACTTTAAACTACAAAGTTAGAAGTTTATTACTATAATTGTAAACATAATAAGTTATTAACTTTAAAATAAAAACGATTGCTAATAACAACAACTTATTTATTCATTAATATAATGCATTACAAATTAATAATGAATAATTCCCAAAAATCTGCTTACATCAATTTATCTCAACGCGCGACACGCCAACGTTCTATTTAGTAGTGACAATACAAAATTAAAAAATTAGTGAAATTGCAACCAAATGTATTTGAACTTTGATCATGTTATTTTAACCACAATACTTAAATTTGAACTTGTTCAGACTTACAGAATATTGTTTATAAAAATAATATTTGTATATTTTTCTTGTACCAGATTTGGAAATATACGCCATGACCCACACACCGCGTGGAATATGCCTTATCATAAACAATGTTGATTTTAAAGGATTGACAACGAGAGATGGTTCCGATAAGGATGAAGGTATACAACGATTGGGTTTTCTTCGTGTCAATGTTTTATTATTAACTCAATATAAATTTATATAGAAACATATTAATATACAATAGGCCTATTTTTCTATAAAAATCAGTTGTAAGTAGTCTTTCAAACAATTATGTTATTTATCTTTATATTTGTAATGCCAACTTTGTCAATTTAATCAATCAATTACTTAGATATTTTACTATATAAATCTGACAAAACAATGCTCTCTTAACAGAAAATCTAAAACGTGTTTTCAAAGAATTTGGATTTAAAATTGTATCGAAACGCAACCAAACTGCTCAGGAGATGAAGGATGTGATGGATGAAATGCGAAGAAAAGATCATAAAGACTATGATTGTTTTGTTTGCTGTATACTGTCTCATGGTGGATATGACATGGTTTATGGTAGTGATGGAGAAGCTTGTATGATTTTTGACCTTACCGCTAGCGTTGGAGCAAATAGCTGTAAAAGTCTTAACTTAAAACCTAAAGTATTTTTTATACAAGCATGTCGAAATACCAATGACCCAAAAGATGACGGCGGTGGAGCTACTCCTAAAGAGCTCAATGAGACTGATTTCCTCATTGGATATTCTACAGCACCTCTGGCATATTCCTATAGGTATCACGACCCCAATTGTGGTTCGTATTACATTAAAAGCCTGACGGAAGCTTTAGCAACATTACATGATAAGCATCACGTTAATGATATTTTAATTCATGTGAATAAAAAAGTAAGCGAGAACAAGTTACAAGTGCCATTTCCTGCGTTTAGTTTAAGAAAAAGGCTATACTTTTAATTATTAAAGGGCCTTCATTAACTCAAATTCTTATGTTAGGGTCTTTTAAACCGTTTGAATTGTAGATTACAAAACCATGGTACGTTGAAAGATTAAAACATTACAATATATATTATTTGTAATGAAAAATGTTACAATAATGATTAATATGGTGATATTATGATTATGATGGATGATTTCACAATAAATAGGCACATAATGTCAATATCTGAAAGATTTACTTACGATATAGGCATTATCAGTATACTACAGGTTATGATTGTATTGTTCTTTTTAAAACAGATTTAGAGACGTAGTTCAACAGTAGTGAAAATTTCGTGATTATGTAAATAAGAAATGATAACTAACTATTCTAGTAGTAGTGGCAGGCCTACTGTCTGTTTTGTTTGTAGTGGTTTATTAAAAATTCATTTTGTTTGATTAATTTGTCTTTCCAAATTGATATTACTTTTTTGCATTTCCAAAAAAGATGATGCAAACACTCGGCTCTTCCTTATAAGTATCGCATAATTCAGAATCTTTAATTTTAAATTTATGTAGTAAAACATTTGTAGTCAAGAACATATTTAATATTTTATACTAAAAATATCTCAGTCTTATGTCCATTGTACTTATGTATGTTAATTTATATAACACCTCCCAGTCGGCTATATGTCCAAATTCGTTTTCCCATTTGATACAGGTATGCGGCACTAATGCGATTATTATTAAGGTATATGCAAGTTTTGCTATCAATTTTAAATTCGATGCTATAATTACTTCATTTTGTTTGTTTTAACATTATATCATAGTTATTATATTGCATGGCATCTCTCCATATTTTAGGAATAGCTACAATTATACTATGGTATGTCAAAAAATCCACACGTATATCATATTTAATATGAAACTTTTCATAAGACAGCATACTTCCGTTATCATTAAGCAAATCCTTAACTACTGTTATACCACGTAAAGGATATTGCTTAACTGCGCAAACCAAGCGCAAACAGCGCAAACCTAAAAAAAAAAACCAGCGCAAACCTCCTCCAAATGGCTAATTATTGGTTCTATCATGACCAGGACTACCATAGCAAGTAATTTTGTAAATTGTGTATGCTATTATTGTTAATAATCCAAATTATGTAGGCGTTAATAATCCAAATTATGTAGGCCTTAATATCCAAATTATGTAGGCCTTAATAATCCAAATTATGTAGGCCTTAATAATCCAAATTATGTAGGCCTTAATAATCCAAATTATGTAGGCCTTAATAATCCAAATTATGTAGGCCTTAATAATCCAAATTGTGTAGGCCTTAATCCAAATTATGTAGACCTTAATATTCCATATTGTGTACTACTGCAAATAATGCATATTCGCCAAGTGATGGTGAAGTGATTATCACGATACATTTTGGCTTCATGCGCCGAATGCTCTTACCTGATCAGGTACGGTAGACCATTTCTAAAAAAACCTGCGCAAACCTCCTCCAAATCACTTATTATTGATTCTATCGAGACTAGGACTATCACAGCAAGTAATTTATGAAAAAAAATTATGAAATTGCTGTATTAAGAGCCATTTTCTGTAAAAATCAAAGATTTGGTGGCAGATGTAAAAAAATGGATTTCTCTCAAATTTTTACCATGAATAGACATTTCAATAAAAAGCATATCTACAACATTCATTTAAATTTTTAGCCTCCGTTGCCATGACAACGGTCAATTATCCAAATTTTGATGTTTTTGCCATTTTTCACAGATTTTCTATAGTGAAAAAGTACAAACTTGTATACTTATTTTAACCAAAAATACTTACAGTATACATTTTTTGTTTATAGCAGTGTAAACAACATGTATTGAGTTCCATTTAATGTTGAAAAAAAATAAATTACAAAATGGAGTTTGGTTGATACCATTATTTTAAAAAGGGGTGTTTTAAAAAATATTTTTTAAATAAAAGTATACCTCATAAACGTACCTATAACTTCCAAAGTGGTGTTTTTAAATCAATGAGATTTTTTAATTTGATAGTCAATAGGTTTGTCAACAATAATCACAAAAAAAATACTGGGGCAAATTTTGTACATAGGTTTTCTGTTGCCAGGAAAATACGAAAAATAAAAAAAATATAACAAAATATCAACAAACAAAACACATGAAACACAATTTAAATACGGCTAATCCAATAATAAAATGTATATGTGGCTTGTCATAATGCTTCTAAAGTCATACGAATAGTTTAGATAAAATAGGAGAATGTGTTGCCAGGTTTATTTCAATTAATTGCCAGAAAAACAGTATTTTGCATTGAAATATTTAGTTGATGGAAAATAATGTTAAACTTGGAAATAATTGCGTTAATGGTTTTTATAAATTTTTAAATCTATTTTGTGTAAAGAGATACAGAAAGACCTCCCAAAAAATCTGACCTTGTAAATAGGTCATTTGAGGTCATTAACTAAGGAAAGTAATTTTTAAAAAAACGTAAAAAATTGCGTTTTTATAAATACAAAGAATTGATTGCATTTGTAATTTTTCTCAATTTTACTTCTACTGCATTCCATTAATGACAAACTTGACATTGTAAATTCATTCATTTTGAGGTCAACATTTTACCATAGTAACTGTTTCTATGCGAAAATTTCACAAAAATAAGGGGTTTTTCATAAATACAAAACATTTTTTCTACATAGTTTTACATTTCTACTTTTTGCCAAATTTACTTTAAATACTGAATCCTAATAATCTCAGAAAGAAAGTCTTGACGAATCTGAATAAAGGTAAAAAAATGACCTTTAGTGTTATCTTAAACCTGTTTACATAACTAATGATATTTAAAAAAAAAAGTAAATATGGAGTTTTCATGAAAAAAAAAAATTTTACATATTGAGGTAAAATGACATCAACATTTTACCAATAGTGTATTGTAGCAACTGTTTCTATACGTAACTAAGTGATTACATAGCTTTACTACCTTTTCCCAAATTTACTTATCTACTGAATCCCAGAAAATGTCTGACCTTGTGAAAGGGTCATTTGACTACAAACAATTGATTACATAGCTTTACTACCTTTTCCCAAATTTACTTATCTACTGAATCCCAGAAAATGTCTGACCTTGTGAAAGGGTCATTTGTTGGGTCAAGTTATGTCAAAATGTTTTATTTATGTTATCTTAGAACCTGTTTCTATGCATAACTAAGGATAATGGTTCTTTTAAATACAGTTGAACCTCCCGTAAGTGGCCACCCTCGGGACCCCTTACAGGAGGTAAGGGCCAAAATCACTTATTATGGCTATATATGACATTCTTAACGAAACGAGCCTCTCAATTTTCCAGCTAATTGTAGGCCTATTATTATATATAATCAGGTGGTTTAGTATTTTTTATCATTTTCAGACAAATTTTAAAAACTTTTATCATATGAAAAATGGTCGGTCAAAATCTGTGTAGTTTTCTCATCTCTTCACAGTAATGTTTTTAAAACCTCTTCAAAATAAAGCTAATATATAAAGAAATACAATAAACATGCACCACTAATTCATAGGTCCATGCAATAAGTATCACATTTTTCGATTGGCCGCTTACAAAAAATCTCATTTTTAGTATAAAAAGGTGCCCGCAGCTGCTTACGGTAAGCACCAAATGCACTAATTAGATACTGATAGGAAGAACAAACAGGCTTTTCAAAGTGCGTCCGTTAATAAAAATAATCACAGAAGAAAGTGCTTACGAATATGACCATGTGAAACGGTAATTTGAAAATGCAAATAAGGCATGCCTGCTAATAATCTACAAATTTAAATTTGTATGAGATAAATATGCAAAATCTAAAGAATATCTCATTTTTAGTTACCATAGTAACTGTTGCTATGCATAACTAAGGGAAATTAAATAATTATCAGATAATTATTAATTAATAATTAGTACTGAATCCAACCATCACAGTAAACAAAATATAGAATTTAAAACCAATATTTAATAATAAAGTGTGATATTTTACATGCTGACCTTAAATGAAATGAAATTTCAAATCAGGGCTTCAATATTTGTTATGTAGCATTAACATACCCGAGTATATTATTGACTTTTGATTGGTTCTATTTTGGGGAGGGGAAAGTGGTGGACCCAGGACTTTTAAATAGTTAGGGGGTTGAAGGCGAGGGTCTAAAAACTTAACTTTATGTCCTATCTTTTGCATTGCAATTTTTAACTTGGGGGTGGGATGGAGGAGTTTGAATCCGTCTATTCATTGGGGCGATAGTAGCGGCAGTGTGGGTGGTGCTTGAATGCATGCATTTGACACTCTATAGTGGATGGTCGACCAAAGTTTATCTTTTTGTGGTTATAGTCGGGGTGGGCGGGGGGGGGGAGGGGTGGTAGTCGAAAGTGGTGGTGGATGGGCATGTGGGATCTGCTTAGGTTAGCAAATAAAAGAAGTAAACAAATGAAAGAGGAGCTTCAAAATAAGAGAGGAGTAATCTGTTGCAAAGATTAAAATTCACAACGATCTGATAATTTATTCAAATTTCCAGAGGATATAACCTATAAAATGACATTAAAACTGGGAATTACAGAATCTATAATTAAGAATTAATTTTTTTTCTCACAACACAACTAGAACTATATAAAACATTAAGAATTTTTTCTGACCAATGAGTTTAAAATCAAATAATCAAAGAAAATAAAATGTTTTTACTAATATACCATGTTTTTTTTTTATAAAAATGCCTATGTTTCTCGCAACACTGCTTGTAGATTTTAAATTTACCCCAGTATTTTATTTTAGAAATCAATTATTAAACATTAGAACTACCTATTTGTAATAAATCAGCTAAAAAAATACACCACTTTGGGCGTTATGGTGAAGTAAAGTTTAGTTGCATTGAACAATTTAAAAAAAGTGAAAAACACCCCTTTTTAAATAAATGGTATCTCCCAAAGTATGAAATAAAAAAAAATAAAAAAATTTGAAACAGGTACACAATGCATTGTTATTATGCATACACTAATTATTTTTTATAATTAAATGAACAAAACAAAAATATCGATCATCAAAGTAGTACCAATATCCATTTTAAAAAACCTTAAAAAAGGACAAAATTTGTCAAAAACACAAATTTGGCCGTTGCCATGGCAATATACGTGTGAAATAAAAAATACTTCATATTTGATTTCTCTCAACACATATATAGCCATGTGCAAAATTTGAAAGAAATCCATTTTTTTAGTCTGCCACTCTTTTTGATATTTCTTTGATTCTTACAGACAATGGCTCTTAAGTTGACTTTTTTTTGGGGGAAAAACATCATTTTTGGGGTAAAATGTCAGATTGTACAGTGTAAATCGCTCAAACCTAAAAAAACCCTGCGCAAACCTCCTCTAAATCACTTATTATTGGTTTTATCATGACTAGGACTATGACAGCAAGTAAATTATGAAAAAAAAATTATGAAATTGCTGTAAGTTGGCTTGTTTGGGTGGAAAAACATCTTTTTTTTGGGTAAAATGTCAGATTTTACAGTGTAAATCGCGCAAACCTAAAAAAACCTGTGCAAAACTCCTCCAAATCACTTATTATTGGTTCTATCATGACTGGGACTATCATATCAAGTAATTTATGAAAAAAAAAATAAAATTGCTGTATAGGCCTATTGGCTTTTTTTTGGGGGAAAACATAATTTTTGTGGGTAAAATGTCAGATTTTACAGTGTAAAACGCCATTAACACTAGATACGATAACGACACGATAACGACACGATGGCAACACGATAAATTGGGTTACGTGTTGTAGAATATAAACGTTTACATTAGAACCGTCTCCGACAACCGTGTCGTGTACGGGAAAAAATCGGTCGTACTGAATGGGTTTACAACCCATTTTTCACGACACGACACACGACACGATTTTATAATAGCCAATCAGGATGCACCTATAATGTCAAAGACGTCACTTGGTTTGTGCACCGCGACGTTTAAAAATGGTACGTAAATTCAGCTACAAATTTAATAGAATATACAGTTTATTAGCCTTAATTGAACCAATATCTTACGTGCTATCATCTTATCAAATTAAGTCATTGGTATAGATAGGCTATTTATTATAAAGGCCTGGCCTAGCTAGGCTAGATAGAAAGGAGTAAGTAAGTAAGTAAGTATTATTAATATTACTTACTTACTTACTTACTTACTTACAACCCATTTTTCACGACACGACACACGACACGTATAGGTAGGCTATTTATTATAAAGGCCTGGCCTAGCTAGGCTAGATAGAAAGGAGTAAGTAAGTAAGTAAGTATTATTAATATTACTTACTTACTTACTTACTTACTTACAACCCATTTTTCACGACACGACACACGACACGTATAGATAGGCTATTTATTATAAAGGCCTGGCCTAGCTAGGCTAGATAGAAAGGAGTAAGTAAGTAAGTAAGTATTATTAATATTACTTACTTACTTACTTACTTACTTACTTACTTACTTACTTACTTACTTACTTACAACACATTTTTCACGACACGACACACGACACGATTTTATAATAGCCAATCAGGATGCACCTATAATGTCAAAGACGTCACTTGGTTTGTGCACCGCGACGTTTAAAAATGGTACGTAAATTCAGCTACAAATTTAATAGAATATACAGTTTATTAGCCTTAATTGAACCAATATCTTACGTGCTATCATCTTATCAAATTAAGTCATAGGTATAGATAGGCTATTTATTATAAAGGCCTGGCCTAGCTAGGCTAGATAGAAAGGAGTAGGCTAGCCAAGGCCAGCTAAGCCTAGCCTAGGCCCCTACCTACTAGGCCTAGGCTAGGCCTAGAGGTCTAGGCTAGACCTAGCGCGCCTAGACTGAGGCCTAGTAAAGGTATACCTATACATGCATTCCATTGCTGACTGACGACGGATAGGGCTAGCAAGCAGCAGCAGACCTGTGATATGCTACATTTGGTAGTAGGCCTTCTAGGCTAGTGGTGGGGGGCTAGCTAGAGGTTTAACTATATATAAACTGTTTTAATGGTACAGTACTACTACTAGCCTACTATTACTAGGCCTGTAGGCTAATACTATATTATTATATAGTAGTATTGTTATTAGCCTAGCTAGGTCTAGGCCAGCTATACAATTAAATAATAATACTATTATTAATTAAGCCTAGCTTGGGCCTAAGTAGTATAATATCCCGTACAGTCCAATGAATAATTCATAAATTAATTAATGAATATTAATATATTAATTATGAGTGTAGTATTTATGAATAATTAATATTTTAAAGGGTATTATTTATTAATAAATTAATAAATTAATTAATTATGAGGGGGTAGTTTTTAAGAATAATTAATATTTTAAAAGGTATTATTATGAATAAATGAATTAATTATGAAGAGTAGTTTTTATGAATATTAATATTTTAAAGGGTATTATTTATGAATAAATGAATTAATTAATAATTTGTTTAGCGATCTCAGTCCAATGTATAAGTAATGAGATGTTTTAATATTCATGAATATTAATATATTTTTATTAATATGAGGGGTGTTTTAATGAATAATTAGTAAATGAGTGATAGTTTTAAGTATAATTTTCAAACGTAATACATGTATTACATAATGTTTAAATAAATATTTACATTTAAATATTAAAGACAATGTGCTTACCTTCATTGAGAAGTCTGATGTACAGTTTAATGAATAAAATCCACAAGTTTAATCAGCTTTGATTACTGTTTTTTATGTTTGTATATATTAGGAATCATAACATCAATTCGCTGTCTTTCCATGGAATTAGTTTACATGTGAGGCGTGGACAGGTCATTTTTTGTAATTCTGTGGTTTTAGCGGGTATGTGACGTCATCCGGCAATGAACCAATAAGATTCCTTATAAGCATAATGCTAATGAAATTAGAATTCGTTGTCCTTGTTGAGATATTCAAAGATATTAAAAGTTGTTTAATTATTTTATTAGTTTTTATCCTTTTGTTTTTTCGTTTAGTTACATAACCGCATTATTTTTTAAGGGTATTCCTTCAATATATAAAGATGGTAATAAATAAATAAATAAATAAAAATTAAAAATAATGTGCTTACCTTCATTGAGAAGTCTGATATTATAGTATATTTTAATGAATAAAATCTACAAGTTTAATCAGCTTTGATTACTGCTTTTTTTTATGTTTGTATAAGAACAAAATCATAACATCAATCCGCTGTCTATTTTTTCAAATCCTGTGATTTTAGCGGGTATGTGACGTCATCAGGCAATGAACCAATAAGATTCCTTATAAACATAGCGCTAATGAATTAATCTACCAATCATAATTCGTTGTTTTTGTAAGCGTAGCGATCTCAGTCCAATGAATAAGTAATGAGATGTTTTAATATTCGTGAATATTAATATATTTTTATTAATATGAGAGTGTTTTAATGAATACTTAGTAATTGCGTTGGTATTTATTCTATGAATTATTGAATTAAGTATGATATATTTAAATTATTTTATTGTTAACACGGTACCTGATTTACTATATATATACAGATTGTTAATTTGAAAACAGTACAGTTTTCCTGCTTTAGATTTTTAACATTTAGTCATCTGTTTTTTATCCTGCTGTTATTATCTATCAGGATGAATTCTACTCAAAATCAATCCGGTAGTAAGAGAGTTTTTTCTTCTTCAAAAGGACAGAGTGCTGTATCTAATCGAGTAAAGATACACAAAGTTTCACATCAACACGGCACAGCAGTACCTTCAAATTGTATGACGTGTTTAATGGCGATTCAACCCCCACCTCCAATGAACGTTGATTTCAATAATGTATCTAATACTGAAGAAGACGAACATTATAGATCGAGAATAATTTCTGAAGAGGAGAGGATTGTATACGACGACACGTCATCGGTAGTTGACTACCACCTATTTCTGGCAAGAAAAGCCGATGTAGAGGATGAGGTAGAAGATGAGGTGTTTGCAGAAGAGTACCTGAACCCTGTGCTGGAGGCGGAGATTAAGAAAGAAACTACCGAACTTGAGTACAAAGAAATAATGAGAACAATTGAGAAGGTTTTCATAGAAGAATTTATATTCATTCTGAAGGACATGGTTGAACGTTATAACTTTCACGGCTCAAGATATGAACAACTCCCAACATTTTTTCGACCAATTCTGGCATTGAAACTTGTGGACAATAGCGCTACCCATTTTGAATGGGCGCTAAACTACTTTCATTTACGTTGTATCAATTTTGATGCGTTCGATAAAGCCATAAAGTTGATTACAAATGATTCAGAACTTTTTAATAAGATTCTTTACCAATTGTAATTTGTACAAATTTAAAATAATATCTTAACACTTTTTTAATTAATGTTAGTAACATAATTTTATAATTCTTATTTCTTTTCGGTAAATTTATTATTATTATGGTTATAAATTATATTGAAATAGAATGTGTGTTAAAATAAAGGTTGTGTTTTTTTCTTTTAAAAGCAACAACAACGAAAATGAAATTTGATCTTTGCGTGTTATTTAAGTATTTGATTTATTTTTTTAATTTTCATTTGGGTGAATGAGGGTAATGAATATGAATGAGTACTTAAGAAAAGTATATTAAGATCCTAAGCATCCTGATAGTTTTGGTGGTGTGGACCGACTTTATCAAAATGTAAAAGACGATTTAAATATTACCAAGAGACAAGTTCAAGACTGACTGAACAAGCAATACATTACACACATCCATTCAACGTAAATTCAAACAAAACTGGGTACTTGTAAGTGCTATTGATGAACAATGGGGAATGGATTTGGAAAAATAACGTGTATAAAATTTGATTCAGACAAACTGTTTGCAAAATCAAAGGTTTGACTCTAGATTTCCAAAAATCAAAGGAAGTCAATTTTGAAATAGTTGGTAGCATGGTACGAGGAATCGGACTGGAAAAAATAACAACAACTAATCCTAACAAAATAAACCGTAAACCAAAATCTCACTTAATATTTATTTTTTATAAATTTGTAAAAGTAGTTACCCTATTTTAATTCATGGTAAATTTATTTTTCGAATTAATTTAATTTGTTTTATTTTCTGTTGAATTTTTATTATTATTATGTTTGTAAAGTGTATTGCAATAGATTTGTTTAATAAAATAAATTAATTATGTTTTGACTTAATTTATGTCAGTGTAAATTTGTAAAAGTAGTTTTCCTATTTTAATTCATGATAAGTTTATTTCTTGACTTTACTTAATTTTTTCTTTTCTGTTAAAAGTAGAATGTTTATTGAAATACATTTTGTTTTTAACATCAACAACAAAAAATGAAATTTTATCTTTGCGTGTTGTTTAATTCGTGTATGATGTTTTTCTAATTTATTTATACAAAAAAAAGAAAAAAAGAAAACAAGTTTTTGAATTTGTTAAAATGTAATTGCAAACATACATAATAATGATTGCGATTAAAAATTATATTTTGTAAAGTGTATTACAATAGAATTTGTATTGAAATACATTTTGTTTTTAACATCAACAACAAAAATGAAATTTGATCTTTGCGTGTTGTTTAACTCGTGTATGAAGTTTTTGAATTTGTTAAATGTAATTGCAAACATACATATTAAATGATTGTGATTAAAAATATTCTGTTTACTTTTTATTTTTTATTTTAAACAGTAGTATTTTTAACAGTAGTTATATTTTATATATAGGTATAATATTACAAAAATAAACATACAAAATGTATAAAGCATAGACTTATTAAATTTAAATACAATTTCTTTATTTCAAAATGAATTTCATTTTATACGTGTTTTCAATTTTAAATCTTTTAAGAAAGACACAATACGTACTGATATAAAAACGCACACAAAAGGAAACAAATTTGAGACGCACGGTTTGTAACGACACTTTCAATAAGAAGGAATATTATAAATGTATTTTTACCAAATTTATAAAGTAAATGCTTATTATTGAGAAATATACATTTTAGATAAATGATAACACATCTAAAATTAATTAGAGAGATCAATACAATATGGTGTTCATAATAATTTGTTTTGATGACTAGAGGAAACATCTGAAGACATTCAACGAAGAACAAGCGTTAACACCATACCAGTCACTAAAAATGCAACTGCTTTGAAAAAAACATCTCCCTTCCTACACAGAGACAAATTCTGAACGAAAATAATAAATAAAAATAATTAGTAAACAAAACACGCGCATTATAAATAAAATGAATAATTTAAGAATATTTGTTAAACTACCCACGAACAAAAAACGAAACATACTAACCGACTCATCGTCATTACGAAGTTCAAATAACGAAAACTTTTTCTTGAAAAATCCACAGGAGACACGTTTTACATTTTCTAACTGCAATTCTGTGTCACATTGTGTCGCAACACATGTACATACAACGAGTCCTGTCACAAGTCTGCCGACGTTTATTTTTCTATCGCTCATCATTTGTTCTAATACATAATACAGCGCTTCCAAAGAAATATCTTTACACAATTCTAACACATTAAAATTGTTTTCCAACTCTTTACAAGCACGAATAGTACTCTGGAGGATGGGTGAATCCAAAACAACTAACCCCGTCATTTTATATTCAATGTATGCTAAAACTACTTCCTCTAAATCAACCATAACGCTCGACAAAACAAATGATAATGGATGTAATTACCAAGAAAGTTACAACTTAAAACCTTTATTTTTGTTTTTAAAAAGAAGTTGTAACATAGAAACTAATTTTGTCAGGAAATGTGTTTTTATTATGTATGTGATTTATTTGTGTTTAGAAAGTTACAACATTAACATTTAATTTGGTAAAAAAATGTGAATATACGGAGCCGATTGTAATTTTTAATCCTTAGTATACTGAGAGATTTTATAAACAAAAAAAGAGCGAACGGAAATTAATGATTGCAGATTAGACATATAGAAATGGATTGAAATTGGAAATCTACATGATCAAAGAAAAGAAACCCATTGTTCCGACAGAAGCTAATGACATTTACAAAGGATGACACACTTTGAATAGAATAAATACCGCATAACATAATTAAATTTTGTCAAGATAGTTGTCAAAAAATAAATAAAATATATTATACTGAATTTACTTTGTACATTTATTTAATTTAGGCCGTAATTAGGTTTGTTGTTCATTTATGATTGTGAAAAAAAAAAAAAATAATGATTCAGTGTTATAATTTTATTTACCTGTCATTATGTTAATAAAACATATTTAAATTTAATTTATGTCATGTTAGATATATTTTCAAGGACATTTGTTACATACAAATAATTTTGTAAAGAAATTTGTTACATAAGATAAATTTGTTAAGAAGTTTGTTTCATAAAAATATTTGTGAAGATAAATTTGTTACATAAAAATAATTTTGTAAAGAAATTTGTTACATAAATTTATTTTTTACAAGAAGTTTGTAACAGAAAATTATTTTGCAAAGAATTAGTTGCATCAATTGATTTTATCAAACTTATGTAACATAGAAAAATTATGTTGTTGAATAAAATATTTTGTAATTCAGTCCATTTGCTCAGTAGTTTGTTTAAGTTGTTAAGTCTTGTTTGTGTAATATTCTTGTAAATAAAAGAATTTACTTTTAACCTTTGTAATTATTTTGTAAATATCATGTATGCATTTTTTTTTTTCGTAAATAATTGAATTTATTTATACTTTTTTTTTGTATGGGAATCAATATTTGTTTATAAATTTAATCGTAATTATAGATTTCTTCTTTATTTAGTATGTCGATTAATTTCAGATTCAGAAACATGTTACACAAGAAACAAAAATTGTCATGAAATTCGTTACATAAAAAATAATTTATCAAGAATCTTTTTTTACATAAATTTAAATTTATCATTAATTTTGTTATAAAATTAATTTTGTCATTAAATTTTGTTACATAAAAAATAGTTGTTTCATGATTCTCCATCTTAAAAAAAAAATTGGCAACATTATTGTATAAATTACAAATTATCAATTTGTAACATTGCATAGTAGTAAGCGTATCACGGTCAATGTCATCACCTCCACGACAATCGTTACCAAATCGTTCAATTAATGTAAACGCGGACCTGTTACGACGACGACACGACAACGTCATTCGTGTCGTTATCGTGTCGTTATCGTATCTAGTGAAAATTACCTGCTATGATATTCCTAGTCATGATAGAACCAATAAGAAGCCATTTGGAGGAGGTTTGCGCAGGTTTTTTTTAGGTTTGCGCAGTTTAGCAACACGCGTAAAACCCCTATCATATAGCAATTTATAAAAAAAATCGTTTCACCTTATACCATAACATTTCATTGTGGAACGTTACAACCTCATTTATTTGCTTAAAAGTAACAGAGAGCCAACATTTAATTACTTGAGATAAAAACACATTGTCACTTATTGTATTGAGAATTGAGTCATTATGTGATATATTACAATACCAAATCAAACTACCCCAAGCCGGGTGTAAAAACTCTCGCCATATGCCTTTCCAACGACCCCGGTTGTCTTAATCTAGAAATCGTTTTCTATTGTATTTATAATTACTTTTCTCTTTATTTTACCCGGTTTGCGATTCCAAATGAAAGTGTACAGAATTTTATATAATGTTTTAAAAAATGATATAGGTGGATTGGTTATCACAGTAAACAAGAAAGTAAGCATGGGCATTATTAAAGTCTTAATTATCGTTATGTTTAGCAACACCCGTATGTATGATGACTCCGAGTATTACGGGAAGAACCCATATGCTTATAGGCCTAGAATTGAGTCTCCTACTGGGAACGTAATTCAAGACCCAAATGATGTGGTAGAATTAACCGGTTCTGCGGCTGAGCCTCCCACAGGGATTCAGGCCAAGTCTCCCACAGGGAGCGTATGCCCAGAGGTGGGGGCAACAATCATAGATATGATAAATCTATAGAAAGCGAATCTATTGGGTTTGAAAATAGATTCAAGGTCAACATGCCCACTGGGCCAAACGTTTACGACAAGCTGGCAAACAGCCGTAGGTAAAGATTTCAGAAAAATTGGGTGAAGAGACATGACAAAAACCATGGAGAAATACCCCACTCCGGGAAATAATATCCCGAACTTATTGGTTCCTAAGGAGAACCCGATTATATGGGAAAATGTAACTGCTAGCTCGAGGTCAAAAGACCTCTGATTACAGAGGATTCAGATACCTCTTATCAGTGGTATAACTGCACTGCTAACGACTCAGCAGGGTCAAACAACACCGGTTCAGGAAGAGGTGTTGGCGCTACTGTCACAAGATATAGCCACTCAAAAGGAACACAGTCTTTTCGAGTACCTTATCGAGGTAGGGGCGCATATAGAAATCACCCAAACAAGGGACACCTTTTTTAGGGAAGAGCTACATGAACTAACCAAGAGGAAACCATTATCGACAAGGCAGACCTTCAAAGCCAAAACTCCAGGAAAGTAAATGCTGGGGATGAGGTATGTATACTCTATAACTACCCAGAAGGGAAAGAAATATTATTTCAAGGGGGACAACTATCATCAAAGCTAGAACAGTGGAAAAAATATACGTCAGACCCTAATATGCTGACTATTATACAAGGCTATAAAAGTTTGATAGTGTCCCCCGCCCCCCTGTACCAACATGGGTTCCATACCCATAAATAAACTCAAACCTTATGAGATTGAGGCCGTTAATAATGAAATTAAATTACTCACAAAAAAGGGGGTAATAGAACAAACTACATTAGAAACTGGAGAGTTCATCTCAAATATATTTACGAGATCGAAAAAGGGTGGGGGTATTCGAGTGATACTTGAATTATGTCCAATATCACCATTTTAAAATGGATACGTTTGATAAGGCTGCCAGAAAGGACTGTTTCATGGCATCATTAGACCTGAAAGATGCATACTACTCTGTTTTGATACACAAATTACACCGAAAATACTTAATGTTTTTCTGGCAAGGGGAAAAAGCCCTAACAATTAATAAGGGTAACTACGATGCAAAAATACGAGTAACTGCGAATATAAAAAGGGAAGCTGGATGGTGGCTAGTTAATATAAGGCAGTCAAATAGGCACATTCACAAACCAATCCCAGTAATAATTCTAGAAACTGATGCCAGTGGTTTGGGACGGGGAGCTTCAAACTGCTCGGCCTAGATAGGTGGCAGATGGAAAGCAAATGAAGATATTAAAGTTATAGGACCAAATATAAATTATTTGGAACTGCAAGCAGCCTTTTTTGCTTTACAATCCTTCTGTAAACATGTTAACAATGTCCATTATCGCCTTCGACTTGATAATGTCACAGCCGTGACCTACATAAATAACATGGGTTGAATAAAATCCACAAAATGTAAATTATTAGCATTATCATTGTGGGAATGGTGTGCCGCTAGACAAATATGGGTATCAGCTGCATACCTACCACGAGTAAAACATAATCTAGGTTTTTAAGAAGCAATCCGAATGGACGCTTCATACAGACATAATTTTATGGAAATTAATAACCCAAAAAAGAGTATTATAGGCGAAGAAAATATTGACCTATTCGCAACCAGACTAAATAAACAACTACCATGTTACATATCTTGGCACACTGACCCAGGAGCAGTGGCTGTAGATGCTTTTACAGTAAACTTAGGTGATCTAAAGTTGTATGCATTGCCATAATTTAGTGTAATAGATAGGTGTTTACCAACAATTTCCCAGGATCGGGCAGAGGGTACATTAATAGTACCAAAATGGCCAACTCAGCCATGGTTCCCAAGATTATTAAAAAATGCTAATTGATGACCCGGTGGTGTTGCCAGAAGGGAAAAAATACACTGGGTTTGGTGGGGTCAAATGCGGAACACCCACTATCTCATAAATTACAATTATTATGTTGCAGATTATCCTGGAATCACTCAAGACAAATTGAATACCAAGCTCAGCTCAAGCCATCATTTTGGAATCATAGAGGGGATCAACGAGGAAACAGTATCAAACCTACCTCAAACAATGGATGCAGTTTTGCGTTGAAAGGAAAACTAATCCGATGCAAACAACTCCTGGCGAAGTCCTAACTTTCCTTGGAGACAGTACCAAAATGGACTCGGATATAGTGCCATCAACACAGCAAAGAGCGCTCTGGCTGTGACATCAGTTATAACATTAGATGTGACATTTCACTAGTATTGGTAATCAACCAATGATTAAGAGATTTCTTAGAGGGGTGTTCAATTTAAGACCGCCAACACCTCGCTATACAGAAACATGTCCAAAATTACTCGAGAAAATGTCATGCTACATCTGTAATAAAACTGGCCACTTAGCAAAGAACTGTAAAAACAACACAAGCGATGCAGCAGAAAAACAGCATCAAACATTAGAAACAAAACAGCAGTTACCACAATTCTCTCACATTTCTAGTGTCAGTGACGAAGAAGAAACCCATTCAGCCGAATGTAGTGAGGAAATCGAACTTGACAGTCATGCAAATGATGTACAAGAAAATGAAAATGAAACGAGAAAAGACGTCATAGGAGTTCTTGAGGATCTGCTTAAGCAAAATTCTATCCATAACCCTAATTTTTAGTCGCGTGGAAGCGACTCTATAGTTCACTATGTCGGTCGGTCGGTCTGTCTGTCTGTCTGTCTGTCGGTCTGTCTGTCGGTCTGTCTGTCTGTCTGTCGGTCCGGTATCACTATGCGTTTTATCGCTTTATGACCATATCTTGATATCAGTTTAATCTAGCTAAGTAAATTTTTCACAGAATATTCCTTATGGCCAGGAATCGATGTGGTTATGTTTTCACGGTGCGCAATAAAAAATTACGCGGTCTACGCACGATTTAACGAAATCACGTTTGTAATCATATCTTAACAACCATGAATCACAATTAAATAAAATTTGGTACTCATAAATTTCAGGGCATAAATCATCATATGGCAATACAATTACGTGCGTAGCGCATGTAACGCATGCGTACGCGCGCTTAAAATTTTCAATTTTTTCGATGAAATAAGAGTACGTTTCAGGCAATTTTAAGCGTTTACAAAATTGCCATGAGTGCGCAGATTTTTGCGCGCGCACTGCGCGTTAAATGTTTTTGCGCACTCTTTTTGCCTGATTTCTGTTTTCTTGACTTACTTTTCAACTCGAAATTACGTTATACGAGCACGTCAAAAGTGACAGGCTACGCACGTGTAAATTAAAAAAAATATAAATGTTTTTAAACATTTCAACATTTTTAAACATGTTCAGTAATTTCGGTCAGTATAGTTCACTATGTCGGTCGGTCCGTCTGTCTGTCGGTCTGTCTGTCGGTCTGTTTGTCTGTCGGTCCGGTATCACTATGCATTGTAGCACGCGACTTAATGGCTGTTGGCCTTGTTAATGTTCAATGTGATATTTATTGAACTGCTTTGAATACGTTGACGAAATTTGGAGGTATGACACCTTGTTAGGAGTAGAATCAGCTTCCAGCATTAAATGTTAAAAATAAGTTTATATTACTCATTAATTAATAATAATTATTAATAAATTAATAGAAAACTAGAGAGTGCGCTTTTCGACAAGGAAATGAATGATTTTTTTATGCGTGTTATTTTTCCGCTCGAGTTTATTCAATGTAGTGTAATATACACTGTTACATACTATTTTATTGGGAAGTAATTATTTTTGTGTGAATCTTCTTGGAGTTGTTTGAAAGCCTATCCACTTACTTCTTTTCTTCAGAAAACATCTAATTTAGGTCTTAAAGTGACAAAAATACACCTCACATCACCAACCTCCAACACACCAGATTCTACCAACACTGAACTAACATAGTACAGTATAAATCAAATTGATTGTTTAAATTTTTTTTATTGAAATCAATCTGCCTCAAAAAATATTATAATAGTAACAATAACAGAAAGGTAGATAGGTATTTTAATAATTTTTAAACTTAAAAATGTAAAAAAAAAAACTGAATAAAAGTTTATACATACATTATAAATGAAATAAAATAACTACTATTTTAGTAATGCATACACAAGTACAGAATATCAGAAATCAATGAATTATGTTTCTAAATATGGCATTATTAGGCTAATTTGATTTGAGAAAACATTAATGCCATTGGCCTATACAAAAAATTAATGCAATTAGACAAAATAGTTACATAAACAATTAATACTAATATTGGTAGGCATAAAATAATAGTGTATATAAACTTTCCTTAAATATAAACAGTATAGGGCCTTACCAATTTATTTAATACATAATATATGAACTATATTACACAAAAGAAATATAAATGAATTTATAAGGACATGATGATTATCAAAAATAGTCAATATAATTTAATATTATGTTCATATTATTATATTATATCATAGAGATTTTCAAAAACATAGTTTGGTAACATTTAGTTTCTGTTTCAGACCTTTAATATTTGGAAACAACATAATAATTATAAAACATTCTTTTTTTTAATGCCATTTTGCGGTTAAAAACAAGTACAGCAGTATGCATATGTAGATACAGTACACATATATTGTGAGAACACAATTTCAATAATTTCTTTGTTAGTTATCAACCTAGGGGTTAAATTTTTAGGAAAACATTGGTTTATTTTTTATATAAATTATATGTGCAGAAATTCGTTCTTCTAGCCTCAGATCATTCCTGAAGTTAGACATAAATCACCCAAATTAGTATTAAGTAATTAAATGAATAGTAGATGCAGTACAGTACAAATACATGTTTCAGGAGGATACTTTATGTTAAAGGTGATAATTTTACCCCGATGAAATGTATTCAACTACCAGGTTGAAGTATGGTGGAAACACTACTATATGGCAAATTAAATGTACTCATATAGAACACAGTCAGTTCTTGAGCACTCTGGAGTGGTATGTGCGCTATAAAAATCTTATTATTATTATTATTATTACCAAGGTTAGAGGTGTGCCACAATTTGAGATAAGTGGACACATGACTTTTTCAATAGTAAATTCATTACCAGCATTATAAATAAAATTTTAAAAAGATGAGAATGCAAGTAAATATCAGATTCATAGTCCTCATTATACACAATGATTTTCTACTATCACATATTAAAATATAAAACAATCATATAGCCTTTAATGAATTTACATGGAGCTCTATCCAAAAAAATTTAAATATAAGGGTTGTAATATGTCTTCGTCTCCAGTTCGTGGAAATTGAAGTTAGGATTCCATCATTTCAACAACAACAAATATTCAAAATTTTCCTGCCAGTTTGCGTTCAAGAGTACAACCTGCTTAGTTTTTAATACGAGTACTGCTTTCTATACACATAACTTTGATTTCTGAAAAAAAAAAATCTCTGTAATAATGTACTTTAATTACTGTAATAATCTAGGCGTAGATTATGTTGACCAGACCAGTGAGAGGACGATCGACTGTACAGTACTAACATAAGTCCTCTAGGTGGATACAACTTATTTCTTGTCTACAAAGTGTACAGTAGGCCTAGTATGCTAATAGTACTATTATTAGATTAGGTAGTTGGAGTAGTTTGGAGAGATACATCTATTTATAAGAGAGTACTTTATTATTATAGATATAATACCAATAGGTACCATGTATTGGGATGCAATTCAACAGTTATGAATAAAAAAAAACCTGTATGCTTTTTTCTGGCTGTGAAATATAAAATTGTTCAATGAAAAAGAAAATTTAGGGTGATCATCCCAGTATTTACAGTCTAAATTTGATCTTTATGCAACAATAGGCATAAACGATTTTTTAATTAACAGGTATAAAAGCAAATTAAAAGCCCTACGTACTCTGTATGTTGGAGGAAATAAGCATAAGTGCAAATAAATCCTTGACCACAGGATGTAATTCACTATTTGGAATCAGTAGTACACGACTGTGTTGAACCATAATGTGGTCCAAGTTGACGGGCCAGGAATGATGGTAGTGCCCAGTATACAGTGTAGTTTAGCCTCAAGGCAATACCATGTAGCTGGATTAGCTTGGAGAAATACACTAGAGATTTCATGAGATTTGGTGTGTGATGATTCAGTTTGATAAGTGAAAAAAAATTTTTGAATTATGAAGAAAATATTGTAAAATATAACAAGGAAGTTATACTATAGTATAATTAAGGGGTAACCGTAAAATATATTATAATAATAAAATAATGCAATGGGAATTACTATTACTACTAATATTAGGCCTATGTATACAATACAATATTACAGTTAAATTTATAGGTCGATATTATTTTATTATTATAAGGAAATCTGTTTTAGAATGAGAAAAAACCGTCCCAACCTAGATTTGAACCCAGCTATCAATAAAGCCATAAAGCTATTGGTACGAGTTGACCAATTATTTGGGTACGAGTTAGCCAAGTTTGGTACGAGTTGACATGGGTACGTTACGGGTTGACCAGCACCCTAGAATACGGATAAAGATCAACCCGTACCCCCATGCCGACTCGTTCCCATCCCATGGTAGAATACTACTTACATGTTAGTTTAGCCTAGCTGGGCTAACCTACTTCACCTCTCACATGCCCCCCTGGAAAAACGCGACCGAAATTACTGGAACCCTACCCTAGCCTGCTAGACCTAGATTGTAGTGATCCGTAGTACCATGGAACTATAATAAATGGTAGACGTACTAGTACTGTGTAGTATATGTTAACATGTCTGGCTCTACGAGGCCTTTTTATGCTCATAGGATGGCTTTTTTGGGCGTCCCAATGTAGGCCTATGCCTATAGCTAGGACAGATTTCCCATTCCTGCAGGCCTGTAGCCTATGCTCTAGTAGGGCGGCCGGGTGTACTCTGGTCGATTCACCCCTGGTCGACTCGTACCCATGCCAACTCGTACTTAACTTCCTACCCTAAACTCGTATCCAACCAAATAATTGGTTGATTTCCCGCTAGACTAGTAGGCCTAGCCTAGCTACAATATTCATTATGCCCTGCTAAAAAGGTAGATGAGCTACTAGACTAATTACGTAATTCGTATAATAATAACAATAATTGACTAGAAAGCCTAAAAGCGGCGGAAAACACCTATCCATTCTTGCATGGCAGTACGAAAACCTGCCTATGGTTGTACATCATTATAAATTGTCAACACACACTGTGCTACAGACAGTGTACCGTGTGTTAAAAGTACAGCATTTATAGCAGACAGCAACGTGTATAACTTGCTATAGTTTTACAGATAGCACCTGTGGACAGTAGCAAAATCGGGTGGACATATATTTCTTCAGAAAAATATAGAAATTTCTTTAAAGGAATACGGCGACTCTCTCCACCATAACTAACATAGCTATCATGTATATATAATTATGGCATTTGTCATTTCACGAAGCCTACGTAAACCTGGACAAAAATCATGCACAATGTGTATCACTTGTATTATGTACCTTAACCTAACTTTACATGATAAAGCACATATGATACACACATGAGATATGTATTACCGAATTTCACTATGATATAATGGACACATCTTTTCGTTTGTGAAGCAGAACCGTAAAACCTGCTAAACTTTAGTATATGTGAACTTTTGATATCATATTTTATTATACTTATCTTTGAGAATTAGAAAAAGTCGCCCCAACCGAGACTCGAACCCGGACCTTCTGTTTGATATGCAAATGTACTAACCATTAGACCACTGGGGCTCTCATGGTATATATATTTATTTATATTTTCAAAATCATTCATGCGTGTAATGTATGCATTTCAACACATTACACGCATGAATAATCAATATTATAGTTAGGCAATAATAAAATCAAACGGAACGAAGTGGAATTAATTCTTACCAACTAAAATGCAGAATCAATGCTCTTCCCCAAACGAAAGGTAATCAAATTGTTATTGTAAACATATTTAAGTCATTAGTAATATTTTTTATATCACATATTAGGAATTAAATAGGAAGAAAATTAAAATATAACGTTGCTTTTGGCTGGTAGGGTTGGTACAGCCTGACAAATTTTTCATGACAATTTCGCGAAATAATCAGAAATAAATATTTACCTGAAAATCAATTATCTTTATATGATATGAATACCGATAATAACCGTTACCGATATGTATTTACATTGATCGATTGTTTTTCGTATATCTTTTAACGAACGGTATTTTAACGTTCTATCCATAATTTCATTTCATAAGAGATATTATTGGCTACTCTTCTGATAGATGAAGTATATTATATGGAAAAATATGTAAAGCTTATTAGATAAATCATTCTATTTTGCTGATGTATTTAAATTATTATTTATAGCATTAATGCTGACGTTATACCAAAAGCAGAAGATGTCGGTAGGTATTTCCAACATACAAGTTACAATGTTCTTACCCGATTACCTTTGTATTAAACGTTTGAATGACAATGCAACTATTCTATAGTTGAATTGTCAACGCATTAAAAACACATTTTCGTCTGTCGGTAAGATTGATACTTATTTTACTGTGGTCAATTTAAATGATATTGGAATGTCACTCTACTTTTATTCGAATGATTTATAATCATAATTACTGATTTAAATATAATTATTCCACTTTCAATTTAAAACCCTAATATATACTTAAAGCTAATTTATAATAATAATAATAATAATAATGTAATAATTATTTTATTTAACAATAATAATTCATTTCTACTTTTATCAGAATGCGAAAGACCGCCCCAATACAGCATGACCCGCGTTCCACGTGGAATATGCCTAATTGTTAACAACATTACGTTTACACAAGGAAGAAGATTGAAGAAAAGAAAAGGTTCTAAAGTCGATGAAGGTATATACAAAATATTGTTTTTCTTTGTATTTATTTTAACTGAATTCTATTTGTAGAAGGATAATAGGCCTATGCAATATATGTAATATTGATATGTGTTAACCATGTGACAGGCATGTCAAATTTCTTAGCAGAAACTGCTATTATAATAAATATGTAAGATTTAATTGCCATCATTTCCATTATCAAATTAGTGAATCTCAAGTGTGTTTTTGAATATTTGGGATTCCTGGTTGAGGTGAAACGCAACCAAACTTCTCAGGAGATGAAGGATGTGATGTCTGACATGCAAAAACGTGATCATACAGAATATGATTGTTTTGTTTGCTGTATACTGTCTCATGGTGGTCTTGGCACAGTTGCGGGTAGTGATGGAGAGACTTGTAATATAATAGAACTCGCCGATGGTCTTCGACCAGATAAATGTGAAAGTCTTAGCCGCAAACCAAAAGTATTTTTTATACAAGCGTGTCGAAATTATAAACAAACAGAGGAAGACAAGCTTACTCCTGAAAACAATCCCAGCGTCCCCGATTTTCTTCTTGGATACGCGACAACACCTCTTGCAAAGGCAAAGAGGAACAGGAAACATGGTTCGTATTTCATTAGAAATCTTACAAAAGCTTTGGAAGAACGTCATCATACCGATCACATTCTAGATATTCTAACACATGTGAATTATGAAGTAAGCAAGATTACCAGCCGCAGGATTGCCAGCTTCAAGATTACCAGCTGCAAGAAAACCAGCGGCGGTGGCGGTCAGGTTCCATCTCCCCAATACACTTTAACAAAGAGGTTATACTTTCCTGGGTTAGAGATTGATTAAGTATAGTGTAAGATCAGTTGCACTTCATCTTAGATAATAGCCATCATAACTCGTTCAATATCGACAAAGCTCGTTTAATATAGTCAAACTTTAAAACAAAAAAAGAGGTTATACTCCCTCTACAATATACATTTATAGCATTAATAGTATATGTGATAACATTTCATTAAATATGTTATATACCAATCTTTATAACATTTTCTTTTGATTGTTCTTGTAGATAATTATACTTGTTGCCAAATTGTTTTTGACGGATTACTAATATTTCACTCCATAAACTTTCACTATTTTGTTGAATTTAAATTTTATTAAATTTAATTATAAGCATGATGTTAAATTGACTAGCACCAGATACCTGTTTTGATTAATGTTCCTATCGACTGTTGATTGAATGTCATAATGCTACAACATGTGATCCATACAATCAGAAAATATAAGAATACAATACTTTGCATCTAATATTAATTTTTTGCAGTACAAATATTCAGATTAAGCTGTTGCATGTGCGTACAACCTTCGCCGTACCACCCCGAGGGTTAAATATTCACTATCAAAAAATGCCATGCAAGTCTTAGTGGTCTAATGGTTAGGACATAATTTGGAAATTCCTCCTCAATGCCTAGATTTGTTTAAATATTGTATGTAGGCCTATATGCTCTTTTAGGCCCATTTTTGTTCGGAAATCGGATATTGCATGAACATTATGTTGAACATACAAAACGATCAACAATGATTTTGAGCTTGTTCCGAGTAGAACTCAGAAATGCAATAGCTATCAATATGCTTATAATGTAAACAAAGTTCACAATAAATTGTTTAATGTAAAAGAGAAATTAATGATTGAATCACATTTCTTAAAATCGAAATGCAAGCTCGTCTTTTTGTCTTTAAAGAATATTGTATTAACTGTTTTTTAGTTTTTTTAAACACTGATCGTATTTTATCTATAAAATGGAAAAGGAAAAAAGGAAAAATAGAAAAATAAACGCTTCTACACGTTGGCCATTAAAAAAAGATATAGTACGTAATTACATGTTATAAACACATATTTTTTTTATTGTTTATATTTTCGTCATGGAATGAAAGAATGAATAAAAGTGGGCTACAACCACGAAAGAGAAAAAAAACATTATGTTGAATAGGTAATTGGATGTAATCGTTATGTCGCTATTTATACGAATATTTAAATAATACACTATGTTTTACAATATAATATTTATGTTTTCATACTATATGCATATGAAATTAATGACAATGCTGTGGGTATCTCAGTGGGGATTGTTTTTATTTTTAAAGTGTATATGTTATTTTTAATAATTTCCTTCTGAAGGATGAATAAAGATACTATGCATAATATTGATTCAATAAGCAGGTATATATTGTTCCGTTTACGTGACTTATATACAATTGAAATAGTGTTGTAAGATTTTTTAGTACTTCCGGCACATCGTTTTGTTGATGTGAATGGTAAAACTTCTGAATTTGCAAATTCTGGTTTATTCTACGAATTAATTCAGTAACCTTCCAATGATTTTCTCTATATCAATTTTCCGGATTCAATACTGAACTATTACCACAATGAGATCATTTTACTTGGAAATAAATACAGTATGTTATTGTTAGAAAAACAATGTAAACATCTTAGAAATGTAAACATGTAATGTTTTATTATTGAACAATAAATATAAACTACCATACTGTAATAAATATGATAGATATTTTGTTTCAGTCAAACCATGAAAAACAGAGAAACTAGAAATATACAATAACTTGGCGTCATAAGATCTAGAGTTCGGTCAAGAAAATGGAAAACAATTAAGACATTAAACTAAATAAAACCGATGGCAGGCATACAATATTTATTTATAAGTGTTATAATAATCCTGATTTAAAAAATTCAGAACAGTCATTCATTAATCTTAAAAGACAATAGACAGAATATTGCGACATTAGCAGGAAAATTATTTTCGTTTCGAACATTTAAACATAAAAACATCTAAGAACTAAGCATATTTTATATAAATGTAGAAGTAAACACGATTGAACTTTAAAACGTTAATTTTCAAATCGTACATGAGCAGAAACAATTGTAGGCTACTATCATTAGACACAATGTTTCTGACTATTACTGTACCCGCTTAACTATGCCTAGTTTTTTGACAGCAACGACAAACCCCTTTGTTGTTTAGTTATTAATACAGAAAGTCACAGCTAGTTAATAGGCAATACAGGTCATACTCAGTTCACATTGACATGTAGGCGTAACAGTAGCTGCAACGCAATACAGTAGCAAAATGCTACCGTACACGTGACATGGCTTAAGTAACCGACAGAGATCACACAACTTTAATTAGGCCTACTACTAAATTAAGATTGTTGTAACATGGCTTACTTTACGGGCTACTTTATGTTAGTTTGTATTGTCTATTCCCGCTTAAAAAGAATGATTCTGTCAATTTTAAAGTGCTAGTGCCAACCTAAAATAATCATTCAGAAAGCTCACATTTCATATACCAGACCATGGCAAATTATTCGTACAAATAGCAAATTTGAGAACGGGAACAAGTAGGAAAGAAAGAGTGAAGAAGACAGATTTTCGACAATTGCAATAGGCCTACTTGGTTGGCCGAATTAGAGCGAATCATCAAAAGAAAAAAAAGAAAAAAATTAAAGCATACATTGCACATCATAACCATGGGGTAAACTCCAAGATATAACTTGCATAATCATTCGTTTCAATGCGCATGTCATTAGTTTCAAAGTCATTCATGCATAACATGTGTGTATTCTGTTTAATATTACTATTACAAACGGCACGAAGTTTGCAATACATGATTGGCCGAATTAGAGCGAATTATTTATAGAAAAAATAGGAAATAACACATACATTACACTCGATATAACTTGAATAATCATTTGGGTAAATGCGCATGTCATTAGTTTGAAAGTCAGTCATGCATAACTTGTATGTATTGTGTTTAGCCTAGTATTGCTATTACAAACGGCACGAAGTGGAAATCTTTTTAAACTCGACACTGGTATAATCTTTTGTTTATTCACAAAAAAAGGTAAATATTTTTTTGTTTTGTCATATTTTGTATGTTTATATTAAAGTAATAATCTAAACACTATTTAAAAGTAAAAAGGAAATTAGAATAACAAATGATCTTTGTGCCTAAACGTAGAATAGTCGAACATAAGTCTGAAACTATTGTTCGTCAGCAAAATGTTAATAATATTAATATTCATATGCGTAAACTAGAATTACTATTTACAACATGAAAAGCATCAGTTTGGAACATGAATAGGCCTAGTTTCTAAAAACAACATAGATCTAGAAATTAAGGTCGTTTTATTACATATTAGAAATAATAATGGGAAAAATAATGTTAACGCACAAAATGTTGTTGGAAATACTGTTTATGTTAGATTTCGGAAGTATTGCCTACTTAACAAAATAAACACAAATCAAATAAACTATTTACTCTGTATAGCATTCTAATCTAAATTTCTGGAGACTCCCTTCATGAAAGCATGTAAATAGGAGGTAATATCTGGTTGTTTCTCGTTGAACTTCAAACAAATTAAAAAAATATAAATGTTTTTAAACATTTCAACATTTTTAAACATGTTTAGTACGGTAACTTCGGTCAGTTGGTAGGTTGGTCGGTCGGTCGGTCGGTAAACACTAATGAGCACGCGACTGCAGCCATCTATATGGCCTTGTTTAATTTACACGTGCGTAGCCTGTCACTTTTGACGTGCTCGTATAACGTAATTTCGAGTTGAAAAGTAAGTCAAGAAAACAGAAATCGGGCAAAAAGAGTGCGCAATAATATTTAACGCGCAGTGCGCGCGCAAAAATATGCGCACTCATGGCAATTTTGTAAACGCTTAAAATTGCCTGAGACGTACTCTTATTTCATCGAAAATACATTTTTGAAAATGTTAAGCGCGCCTACGCATGCGTTACATGCGCTACGCACGTAATTGTATTGCCATATGATGATTTATGCCCTGAAATTTATAAGTACCAAATTTTATTTAATTGTGATTCATGGTTGTGAAGATATTGATTACAAACGTGATTTCGTTAAATCGTGCGTAGACCGCGTAATTTTTTATTGCGCACCGTAAAAACATAACCACGTCGATTCCTGGCCATAAGGAATATACTGTGAAAAATTGACTAAGCTAGATTAAACTGATATCAAGATAAGGTCAGAAAGCGATAAAACGCATAGTGATACTGGACCGACAGACAGACCGACCGACATAGTGAACTATAGATAAAATACTGAAAGATGAGGGCGTATCAATTTGATATCTGGTGCGCGTGCGTACAACTGAGGACTAGTGCTGTTCCGCCGTACCACGCCGAGAATGTTAAAGAGTCGCTATCCAATCGAGAACAATACCATGTGGTCTAATGGTTAGGACATCTGCATATCAAGCAGGCGGTCCGAGTTCGAGTCTCGTTTCAAATTAATTAATTAAATTTCAGTATATCACCGGGCGGTTTCGAATTAATGTTCATTGATTGCCTAATGTTTATATATATATATATAAATCCAAAGGCAAATTACTGAAAAAATGACAATGCTGTGGGTATCAGTGGCTGGATCTCAATGGAGATACAAAATAAAAGCGAAAAGCTAAATCAAAACGAGAAGTAAAACAGCCAGAAAAGTTAGCAGAGCTTTCGGGCAACACTAGCCCTTCGTCAGTGCAAGTGAAGGAATTTGGATAACGTAATAGTATAAAGCTGGAACGTGCTGCCTGGGTGGACAGGTATAAAAGAAATATAACAAAGGGAGCCAGGGTGATAAGATAAGATAAGATAAGATAACTTTTATAGATCCTCAATAAGGAAATTCATTGCTCGTCATAAGAACAAAGAAAACACAATAAAAACAAATATAGCATAAAACCATTCATATAAAAACATCTAAAAAATTACAAGATAAAATTATCTTCTTGACTTCCTGTTGTACTGGATGATACCGGAGGGAATAAAGGATTTAGCAAATCGATTTGTTTTCACACTGAGGAGCCTCAATCTACCACTTGGATTAAGTTGGTCTATGATCACTTTGTGGAGAGGATGAGAGGCATCCGACTCAATGCGTTCGAAATCTTTCTGGAGGTGTTCTAGGTGCACATCGGTAAAGGAAGGCAGTTCCAGACCAATCATTTTACCAGCCCGACGGTGGAGTCGCTATCCAATCCATAAGGAATATACTGTGAAAAATTGAATAAGAGTAGAAACAAAGAAGGTAGCTTGGTTGAGATATAAACAATTTTGGAATGAGACTAAAAAACATATATCGTTTCAAATTAATTAATTAAATTTCAGTATATCACCGGGCGGTTTAGAATTAATGTTCATTGCCTAATGTGTATATATTGAAATATATTTCTTTTATTCCTGTCCACCCAGGCAGCACTTGCCAGCTTTATACTATGACGTTATCCAAATTCCTTCACTTGCACTGATGAAGGGCTAGTGTTGCCCGAAAGCTCTGATAACTTTTCTGGCTGTTTACTTTATCGTTTTGATTTAGCTTTTCGCTTTTTATTTTTGTATCTCCATTGAGATCCAGCCACTGATACCCACAGCATTGTCATTTTTTTCAGTGATTTGCCTTTGGATTTATATATATATATATATATATATATATATATATAAATCCGAGTTCGAGTCTCGGTTGGGGCGACTTTTTCTCATTCTCACAGATTTCCTCATCTTTATCATTTCAAATTAATTAAATAAATTTCAGTATATCACCGGGCGGTTTAGAAATAATGTTCTTTGCCTGATTTGTTTATATATATAAAAGTATCTCTTCGGAGATCCCGCCTCGTGAATAAAAATACTGTAAGATGAGGGTGTATCAATTTGATCTCTGGTGCGCGTGCGTACAACTGAGGACTAGTGCTGTTCCGCCGTACTATACCACGCCCAGAATGTTAAAGAGTCGCTATCCAATCGAGTTCGAACAATACCATGAAAGCCCTAGTGGTCTAATGGTTAGGACATCTGCATATCCAGCAGGCGGTCCGAGTTCGAGTCTCGGTTGGGGCGACTTTTTCTCATTCTGAAAGATTTCCTCATCTTTATCGTTTCAAATTAATTAAATAAATGTCAGTATATCACCGGGCGGTTTAGAATTAATGTTCTTTGCCTGATTTGTTTATATATATATATATAATGTTATATGCCTGATTTGTTTATATATATATATATATATATATATAAATCAGGGTAGTATTGACGAGAAAAACTGACTCAACAGATTTTCTGTAAATACATATACCTACAGTAATATGGACAGTTGTAAATACTAAAAGGCTCGGAAACATATTAACATACAAAACAATACGTATAGAGATATCTGATTGAAAATCATAAACCAAAGTTTAAAGTAAACCATAATGAAAATGAGCTGGTTACGAAACAGATTACTCCTCTACCTCCCTCTTTTAATTGAATATTGATTTGTAAAGTAGAATTCCATCGACGTGTGGGCTTTAATGCATAACTCTGTCACATTTCTTTTGTTCAGGCTGATTAAAGGAAAACTATGTAGTTTTACCTCTGATGACCCAATAATATTATCATTACAAAAACATTGCATACATCCAAATGTAATTCAGAAGCTAAATAAAAATAACTAAAGATATTTGATTTTATTAACTTAAGACAGATTTAAAGAAATTAAAAAGTATATGTTCAATCTATTAAAATTAACGATATAGTGTTTGTCGTTCATTAATGTTGCCGTATTGAAACAAATATAATTCACATTTTACAATGTATTATTATGGCCACATTCTATAGAATATAAATGACTATTGTTATTATCATATATATATATTACATTGGAATATCTATGACTAAGCAAAATTTTGAACGTGTTTGTGAACTTGCCAATATTAACCTAATTGAATCCATCAGATGATGCCCTTATTAATCACTTCTTCTATCAAACTGAACGCCATAACTAGACGCTACAATATTTTAAAAATAAGTTTTAGTGTCCGTTTAAACGAATGTTTTAAATATTATCTTATCTATTTTTTAATGGTTTTTAGAACATTTTTAGTAAATAGTTATTAATTTGTGGTTTTCTGTGGAACTGAATAACTATTAAAACTGCAAAATGACCTATTCAAATTCTGATTTTATTAATGTGTTTGGGAGTCAATCAAGAAAATAACACCAAATATTAGTATTGATATGATTTCTTGTTTTTTTGTGTTATTTGATTTATATGTATCTCTCATCTATTTTGCTTGTGAGAAGTGAATACATAATACATTTGATGTAAGTTAAAACGGGTTATGGTTAATACAAATGTAACTAAATTATTTTTTGTTGTAGAATTATGGCTAATATTGACTTTGAATATAAAGAATTTTCAGCAGAGTTTGGTAGGAGTTTCCAGGGAGATAATTTAAAAAAATTAAAATTTCTCCTATCGGATTACATTAGCAGTACGGTTCTTGGAAAAAACTCAGTGACTGCAATCGAATTGCTGGATGACTTGGCAAAGCACAGAGAACAGAACGAAGTTATTGCTTCATTCAATGCCTTGAAATTGTTTTCTGAGATTGGTGAGCTGACGAAACTTGGTTCTCTTCAAGATCTCCTGACTGAAGTCACTGTGCCCAAACCAAAATTTGTACACAAAGGCGTAGGATTAAAGCCGTATCGTAGTTTATTTTTTAATGGAATAGAGCAAGCTGATCCAAGTAAAGATTTCAATGAGGCACGTGCATTTTACGATCAGACGCACAACAGTGATATTAAAGATTTGTGGGATTTGGCATTATACTTACAAGTAAATGACTTCTTGGTTACGCGAAAAGATTTGAACAGGTTTGCTGATCGTCTCAGTGGAAAAGCAAAAGGAATAATTAAAGGTGAGAATAGGCGCTACATACAACACGTAGATTTACTAATGATCAGTTTAAGTATTTAATGGGGTCGACTATACAAACTCTAACATGTTTATTCATTAAAAACCATTACAACACCCTTCGCATCCAAACTTATAAAGCTTCAAAATAGATGTGACTTTTTATTTCAGCTTTTAACTTTAAATACTGTAAATTAACATAACAATTCCAACTATTGTGGTCGTTATACGTAATCGAATAAATGTATATATGAAATAAAATTAATTGAAGCCTTTTGGAACGAGTTACCATATCTCCCTGAATCAACATTATACCTGTTTTTCTCCTTAACGCATCTCCGTTTATGTTACATTTATACGCTTGTAATTTTAATGTGTCAAGAAAGCATAGCAATGAACTAATTAATTCTTATTTTTAGATGGGCTGAACAATTTGGTATTCAGAAGAGGTATGTACTGTACTTCATTATTATATTTATTTATTATTACTGTATACATGTCTTATATACTATGGTACGTTTATAAACTAATTTAACTGAATCAGGATACAGACAATCAAGCTACAGATTATGTGACAATTAAAATAGTTTGTTTACGAATGTCAAACTTCCAATATTACAATGGGGTGGGAGTATTTGTAATGATGTAGTTGTGCTGGGCAGAGGTGGGGACAACGTTAACATTTTTTCACCTACCATAAAGCTTATTTTAAGGTATTAAAATTGTTTCTCTATGTTCACCAAGTCTAATTTAAAAAAACACCCACTCATAAACATGAACTAACCCCACCCGTAATAATAAACCATGTGTTAGATTAAAAAATAAATAAATAATAAAGTGAATAAAGTTTTAATCATTAAACATGATGTAGGATTTCCTGACTTAAAAACGGACTTCTAATGTTTATGCCACGTAATTACATGGTCTAAAACAACATGCGCTATCAGGATTTTAGAAAGAATCATAACGAATATATGCAAATAAACATGATATATCACAGATACAATGTACGATTTCTTTCTTTCAGACGAAGTTGTTGTTACAGTGAAAGGTACTGTAGTCAAATTTTCAAGAATGGTATACATTTGTCGATGTACTTTGTTGTAATTGTCAGAGGCAAAGTAATATATCCACTAAAACTTCCGTGAGAAACGTGTTGCTTACGTTATGGTTGATGGTAGTAGCCCGCCTTTAGTTCCATTGACTTCAACTATTGAATCGATTATACTGAATAGTCTAAACAATATCAGGCATGTAAAATGTTATGTATGTGAGTTGAACTCACGAGAATTTCTACTTGTAAATAAATTATTCATTAATAAGTTTTTTTTTCTTCAGATGCAGATATTAAGCGTGATGACAAAGGTACAGTATTCTAAGTTACATTTACGGTACTACTTTGTTGGTAATGATTTTGATGTAGAAATATATCAATTAGAAAAAAACAATTAGACATAAAGAGCAGTGTTTTTAAAGTCTACTTTCAACTATACAAATTATTGTGTACATTATTATTATTTTTTTTTAAACAAAAGCGAATAACTCAAATACCATAGTCACGTTGTGATTGTCTTAATTGAGTGAACAGAAACTTCACCAGGCAGGTCACAACGTTGAAAAGATGCAGATAGAAGATAATGTTATAAACAAGGAAGATATAATACTAAATTATATTGTTATATATTTTTAGACAAATTGGTTGACTTGCTTCCGGCAAAAAAAGGTAAAGCGTCGTTATTTTCTTTTTGGCTTTATTGATCCTTTACATAATATAACACATACACACAAATATATATTTGTCTTTAGCAGTAACGAAAATAGATATCAAAATTGTTCCAATTGGATGCTTTTATTCTACTACTATTTCAAAACATTTCATTTCTTGGAATCGCACCACTCTCAGTTCTTTCATATATTTGATATATTCCTTTACTTTCTGAAGACTGTTTGCCCAAATAATCCTTCTTCCTTCTATTCCTCTTTTCAAATAAATATTTCTTAATAATAATTATAATAATGAGATATTTCTATAGCGCTATTTCGTGAAGATTAGAGCGGTTTTAATTGTTACAAACTATCTATACTCTGCACAAGAAAGGTTCCAACCTAAACAATGAAGAAGAGTCAAACATCACCTGTTCGGTGCAAAGCCAGACTGGACAGTATTCAAGAGTGCCATAGCGGTTTTTAGCATCTTTACCTACCTACAACATAGTAGTCAATCGAAAATAAATAGGCCTCCTGTAACCCATACACTTTGAACTAATCAACCTATAATTTAAGTGTTGGTTTTCTTTTCCTTCCTACAATTTTTAAGAAATTCCTTATTACTAACTTAGTCATAGTGTCAAATGCAAGATTAAAGTCGGATGATTCTGGGTTGAGTTGTGTATATATCTATCTAAATAATGTCTTGCAATGCAATTAATATAGAGTAATCATTCCGAAATCAAATAAAGTCTACTTTGCGGGAATAAAAAAAAACACGAGTAGTTATAGTCAACATGTTGATTTATAATGATATCACCACACTAATTCATTTTTAGTAAGGCGCAGTGTATTAACCATTAATATTCAGATTAAAATGTTTACATTTATTCTTAATCCTACTCCCAAAGTTTCTAACTTGTTGGTTATTTTCTTCTCTTTAGACAAAGAAAGTGAGACAAGAGAGGAACAAGCGCGTATAAATGCGCTTCCCTTTAAGAAAAATCCGAAGACGCAACAAGGTAAAGTAGTAAAACGGGATAGAACAATTGTTCGTGTTGGGATAAAGAGGTTATAAACTCATGGGATATTGGAAAAAGAATGTAAGAAAACATTCACTATCATATATACATAAGTGTTAAATTACTTTTAAAATGTATCTTAATATATACAGCACTACTATTGTTTTGGAATTGATGATAGCAATCATTCTCCAGATAGATACTAAACACTTTTACCCGACATCCTCAGAACATTTTGATTTGATCAACTCATCATAAGTTGTTAAAACAACGTATAGGCCTATGAAGAGTGTTTGTTTACTTAAAACACGTTATTAATAATCAGTTATGTTCGTAACGCTAAAATAAATGCGGTTTCTTTTCACAAACTATGCTGACGTAATTAGTGAATTAATTGATTAGTTTTAACGATCGATTGCAAATTGTAACGATTTTCAGTGTTTATAACTCCATTTTCCTGTAAAATCGTTGAATCCGGTCAATTCAGCTAAAATCTACTAGAAAATAGACTTTAAAATCAATGCAATCGTTGAAGTTTACCCGAGTTCAACTTCAACGTTAGATCGTTAGAACTGACCAACCAAATGGTTCACAAATTATGTCATTATAGCTTTTGAAAAAGTACGTACTAGCAGACAATCTTGAATGTATACAACGCGACGATGTTTTTCATTCATTTCATTTATTTATTCGACCAATACACAGACACAGAACAGAACAGAAACAGAGCACAATGGTCAGGGGCAACTAAAGCAAAACAATTACTCATAGAGTTAGTTGCTATAAACTCAAATGCAATTACAGCTCCTAATATACATATATTTAAAACAATGATAATGACCAAAGATAAAATATACTTGAAACTCTATATTTATTCATGAAATCTTTTTTTTGTTGTTGTTGTTGTTGTTTTTGTACTGTAAATGATAACTTGTGTAATAGTATAAATAGTTTGTAGTAAGTAACGGCCTTGCGAAAAACACAATTATGGTGATTCAAGTGTTGCATCCGTTTTTAAATAAAGTTGTTATTATTATTATTATTATTAGTTGCCCCAAAAAAACATTGCATTTTTTGTACATTGGTCCGGCTCGATCATGGCTATCGTTATTTGTTTTAAACCTTTTTACGATTTAAATGTCAAAGCAAATCAAGGCGACTTAACGTCAACTGAAAAGCAGGTTTAACGATTTTTAACGTTTATTTTTACCTCATTTTCGTTTTACCTCAAAATCGTTGAATCCGGTCAATTCAACGCAAATCAACGTCGACTGGAAAACAGCCTGAACTTCCAAATTATATACTTTTAACATCTGGACTGTAAACATAGTCGACATTATTTAAATGTTTAGTTGTTTTATATTGTTTTATTTTTTGCTTGTTTTACATATCCAGGCTTGGAGAGACCTAAATACACAATGTCAAGCAAACCTGGAATATGCCTAATTATAAACAACTATGTTTTTAATCAGGAAAGCGAGTTGTCAGAACGACCTGGTTCTAAAATAGATGAAGGTATAGTAATAATAGTAATAGTTTACTCGGTTTATGTTTTTCCTCGGGAATTTCAGCGTATTTCTGTCAAAAGATATAAATCGTTGGAAATATATAAATACATTGAAACTACTATAAAGATATAAAAACTGCTATAAAGATATAAATCGGAAATTATATATATTTATTTCTATGCCTGTTGTGTTTATATATATATAAAAGTATCTCTCGAGATCCCGCTTAGTGAATAAATATACTGAATTATAGATGAGGGCGTATAAATTTGATCTCTGGTGCGCGTGCGTACAACTGAGGACTAGTTGTGTTCCAACCGTACCACGCCGAGAATTGTTAAAGGGTCGTTATCCGATAGAGTTAAAAAACTATACCATGAAAGCCCTAGTGGTCTAATGGTTAGGGCTGCTTGATATGCAGATGTCCTAACCATTAGACCACTGCGGCTTTCATGGTATTGTTCGAACTCGATTGGATAACGACTCTTTAACATTCTCGGCGTGGCACGGCGGAACAGCACTAGTCCACAGTTGTACGCACGCGAAACAGAGATCATATTGATAGGCCCTCATCTTTCAGTATTTTTATTCACGAGGCGGGATCTCCGAAGAGATACTTTATATATATATAAACACAAGAGGCAAAGAACATTAATTCTAAACCGCCCGGTGATATACTGAAATTTAATTAATTACATAATTTAATTTGAAACGATAAAGATGAGGAAATCTGTGAGAATGAGAAAAAGTCACCCCAACCGAGACTCGAACTCGGACCGCCTGCTTGATATGCAGATGTCCTAACCATTAGACCACTGGGGCTTTCATGGTATTGTTCGAACTCGATTGGATAACGACTCTTTATATATATATATACATTAAAACTGTTATAAAGAAAGCAAAAGACATTCCTCAATATCAGACACTGATGTACAAACCACGTCAGCCAAATTCGACCAGAGTGTCATTGGTCACAACCTATCACCTTATGTTGCCTCCATTACGGGCTATTATTGAAAACATATGCCCATTCTACAGTCCACAAAACGTCTCAGGACTGTTTTTCCGGAACCACCTATCATTGCATTTCATAGACCTCCCAACCTTCGTGATATATTAGTAATATCCAAATGAGTGAAATTAACTCTCATGACAGCCAAAGCCTGTGCGGCAAATCTTGCAAAGAGTATGTCGGGGAAACAAAAAACACGCCCTGTATGAGAATGACACAACACAGATCAGCTATCAAAACATTAAAGCTTGATCAACCTGTAGCCGAACATTTTAATTCAGCTGGTCACTCGATTGCTAATTTCAGAGTTATTACAATAGACCACGATGTCAAATGGAGCGACAAAACTCGTAAAGACAAAGGAAACCAGTGGAAATTACTTCTTAAAACCACAAAACCTTTTGGACTTAAAATTACTCCATTGACTACCTAAATTTATGTTTCAATATTAACGACCATTTAAGCTGTTTATTAAGCTATTTTTGTTAAGCTATAAGCAAGCTATCTAATCTTCTTTGTTTTCTAACCCAATACTATATCCACCCTCTATTCACAAGCCTTGTGCCTCTTTGGTTTTATTTCTTTTATTCCTGTCTACTCAGGCAGTGCTTGCCTTATATATCTATCTATCTTTGTCCAAGTACCTTCATTTGCACTGATGAAGGGCTAGTGTTGCCCGAAAGCGCTGATAACTTTCTGGCTGTTTTTCTTTATCGTTTTGATGTTTGCTTTTTTTGTATCTCCATTGAGATCCAGCCACTGATACCCACATCATTGTAATTTTTCAGTATTCTGCATATCAAGGAGAAGGTTCCGCGTTCGAGCCTTGGTTGAGCGACTTTTTTTCATTCTCACAGATTTCCTCATCTTTAATGTTTCAAATTTAAATTTCATTATATCACAGGGTGGTTTAGAATTAATGTTCTATGCCTGATGTGTTTATATATATAAAAGTATCTCTTTGGAGATCCCGCTTCGTGAATAAAATACTGAAAGATGAGGGCGTATCAATTTGATCTCTGGTGCGCGTGCTTACAATTGAGGGACTAGTGCTGTTCCGCCGTACCACGCCGAGAATATTAAAGAGTCGCTATCCAATTGAGTTTGAACAATACCATGACATCTCCAGTGGTCTAATGGTTAGGACAGCTGCATATCAAGCAGAAGAGAGTCTCGGTTGGGGCGACTTTTTCTCTTTCTCACAGATTTCCTCATCTTGTCGTTTCAAATTAATTAATTCAATTTCAGTATATCACCGGGTGGTTTAGACATTTAATTGATTAATTTGAATCGATAAATTTACCAAATAATTATAATGTAAATAAAATATACTGGTACGTTTCTCAACAGCTCATCTAAATCGTGTTTTTAAAAACATAGGCTTTGTTGTTGAGGTGAAATCCAATCAAACTGCTCAAGAGATGAAAGATGTGATGTGCGAAATGAGTAAACGTGAGCAACATAAAACATATGATTGTTTTGTTTGCTTTATATTGTCTCATGGTCGTCTTGGAATTGTTTATGGTAGTGACGGAAAGAGTTGTAAGATTGTGGAACTGACCAACAATTTTCGAAAGGATAAATGCACAAATCTTATTTCCAAACCAAAATTATTCTTCATACAAGCATGCCGACCACAAAATTCAGGTGAAGATGGGGTTGAACCAATTCCTAGTGATCCGGATTTCCTATTTGGATACTCGACGCCACCTCTAACAAAGTCAGTTAGAAACACGGATAAAGGTACGCATTTCATTATAAATCTAACAAAGGTTTTAGAAGAACGACATCATAAAGATCACATTCTAGATATTCTAACAATTGTGAATGATCAGGTAAATAAAGTTACCCGCACCAGGGTACCAGCTCCCCAGTACACCCTAACAAAGGATCTATACTTTTCTAGCGTAGACCAATAAACTATAACTTATGTGCCGATTGAAATGTCCGTTCATCATTGATAAAACACTCAATTAATTTACTCACTATCTCGTTATGCATGAGTCCTAAATTAAAGTATTTACAACTAATATTAACAATATCATTACATTAAATTGATTTCGGTAATTCGATAACTTTGGTAAAAAGTACACTTTACTTAGCTGTGAGACTGTATTGTTGTTATTACTTTGATTTCAATGCTTTATTCAGATAATTTTTAAGCTAATTTGTGTATTTTCTCTTATTTCAAGTGTTATATATGACATATTAGTTTAATCCTTTTGTGCTGTATCAAATGTATTCCATGTAATGAATTGTTTTGTGATAATAGGTAAAGACAGGTTAATACCATGAAATCACGCTTTAGAGTTAATGTTTGTTTTATGTTACCATGGAACTGTAATATATATATATATATATATATAGTTCCATGATGTTACTTACACAACTTTCTTTCAACACGTTCTTTTGTTATTAGGATTTTATTGTTTCTTGTCACTTTGTATACAACTCGTAATGCTTATTTTGAATTAAAATGTTTAAAGCTTTCGTGTTTAGTTTTTATACCATTCTATTTTCCTATTTTGTTTTATTATGTAGAATTTTGTCTTGTTTTGGAATAAAAATGCAAATGAAATGAAAATGAAAAATGAGGAAATAATATGTATAAAAGTATTAGTTTGTACGCGTGTGTTCTCGTATGTTTGTAATAAGAATAAACGATAATAAATCACATCATCATCGTCAATTGTGTTTGTCAATACAAGGTAGGTAGTAGGTTTAAAGGAAGAGCACACCACAAATCTTCAAAACCTCTTACAACACACCAATTATGACTTAAAAAAGCATGCATAAATCTCAAATTTGTTAAAACGACACACGGTTTATGAAATATTAGAAGTATATATATCCGTTCAATAACTGTAAATCTTTGAAATATAATATTTTCAATAATTATAAAAGACTAGATGGTACGCTCGCTTCGCTCGCGTACCATCTAGGTCGTGCCCACAGATGGTTCTCGAATACATAATAATTTCAGTTCATTATTCCGTGAGGGGTGTTATCAAGAAGTGCAATTCATTCTTTCAACTAAATGCCGAATTAATTGTTTCTCTACAAAAAGGTAAACCAATTTTTAGTAAGATTACTTTATATTAAGATACATACATTAGATAAATGTCGACTTCAATTTACATCCTTTATGTTCTAGGCGTCATCACCACAATTATTAATTCTTTTAAAGATGTATTTTCCCCCTGAAAAAATATATTTTAATTAGTTTTTTTGGTGAGTATGTCATTTTAATGTCAAAAATAAAAATTGACTTGAACCGAAAATTGCATCAAAAAAATTATTTACCTGAAAAAATCGGTGTTTGAAAAATATTAAGAACGAAGTGCTAACATTGTCTACAAATTAAAGAACAATTTAAATTCATTACTATATAGGCAATCATTATATTATTTCAAATCTCGTTGCCATTGCCAACTTCGAACAAATTTACAATAAAAAAGCCGGAGAGAAAAATAAAAGACAGATTCTCGATAATGTTGTCCGGCCACTAAAACTTTTTAGAAACAGTGCACATATGTTAGTCGTTCAAGGCCAGTGCGCATGTCAGTCTGTACGCAGAGTCATTGCTTTTTATTTTGTGCAGATTCAAAGCAATCTATGTATGATGTATTCGAAGAAGGAAACTATCAATATTTTATTTCCTCCATGGTGTTGTTCATTATGCCGTGAGGGGTGTTATCAAGAAGTGCAATTCATTCTTTCAACTAAATGCCGAATTAATTGTTTCTCTACAAAAAGGTAAACCAATTTTTAGTAAGATTACTTTATATTAAGATACATACATTAGATAAATGTCGACTTCAATTTACATCCTTTATATTCTAGGCGTCATCACCACAATTACTAATTTTTTTAAAGATATATTGTTCCCCTGAAAAAATATTTTTTAATTTGTTTTTTTGGTGAGTATGTCATTTTAATGTCAAAAATAAAAATTGACTTGAACCGAAAATTGCATCAAAAAAATTATTTACCAGAAAGAATGGTGTTTGAAAAATATTAAGAACGAAGTGCTAACATTGTCTACAAATTAAAAGACAATTTAAATTCATTATTATTAGTCAATCATTATATATTAATTCAAATCTTGTTGCCATTGCCAACTTCGAGAAGATGTACAATAAAAAAGCAGGAGAGAAAAATGAAAGACAGATTTTCGATAATGTGGTCCAGCCACTAAAACTGTTTAGAAACAGTGCACATATGTTACTCGTTCAAGGCCAGTGCGCATGTCAGTCTATACGCAGAGTCATTGCTTTTTATTTTGTGCAGATTCAAAGCAATCTGTGTATGATGTATTCGAAGAAGGAAACTATCAATATTTTATTTCCTCCATGGTGTTGTTCATTATGCCGTGAGGGTGTTATCAAGAAGTGCAATTCATTCTTTCAACTAAATGCCGAATTAATTGTTTCTCTACAAAAAGGTAAACCAATTTTTAGTAAGATTACTTTATATTAAGATACATACATTAGATAAATGTCGACTTCAATTTACCTCCTTTATGTTCTAGGCGTCATCACCACAATTATTAATTATTTTAAAGATGTATTGTCCCCTGAAAAAATAATTTTTAATTTTTTTTTTGGTGAGTATGTCATTTTAATGTCACAAAATAGTTATTGACTTCAACCGAAAATTGCATCAAAACAAATTATTTACCTGAAAAAACGGAATTTAAGGCAAAAAATCGTCAAATTGGGTGCCAGCTAATAGATTTTTGGTTTAATTTAACCATCATTATGTTATTTTATAAGTGAAAACATTATTTTTTTTCTTTTTTTTCCTACGGAAGTGATTAACTTAACTACAAAATAACCTATTCAAAGTCTAATTTAATTAGGCCTTCTTAATTCATAACTTATGACTTGTAACTGACTGGTACCCTTTTTAATGTTCGTCGTTGCAGGAATACCGTAATCATTTAAAACGTACGTTCCACATGTTGGAATACATTTCGCGTTGAAATTCGTAATTTAAATATATGTTTCTATATTTTTTTTTTCAAAAAGTCATAATTATTTCAATACAATACTAATTTAATATGTCCAAAATGTTTGCAGATCGTATATAATAGATATGATAGATAATAATTTAGATAGATTTGAATTTTGGGTTGACCGCTACTGCCGTAGAGGTTTAGCACCTAATGTTTATGTTTTATGTTTTTTGCCTTTCAACTGTGTTTTTGTATTGCTTTGTTATTGCCAGAAAAATACACTTTAAAAAACAATTTTACTAATGGTGTTTAAAATGACATGACCTGTCACAGCCACTCAGGAAAACAATTAAAATTGCACCACTCTATTCTAGTATATCTATAGTGTTAACAACAAAACTGATATATTGAACATACTAAGACGAAATGGAAGCTAGATCGGCCACCGGACCTAAACGATCTAACGTAAAATCTAAGATCCAATTGCAGTCTGCCGATGGTTTAAATGACGATCAAGGCCATCCTACTACTACAGGTAGTACTGATCTACCTGACCTACAAATCTCTGCCGATCACAACCCGACTGAGCAACTACCCGAACCGTCAGACGACAAAGAACTAGTAAGTACTATTTTTTCCCAGCAATTAGCCAATAGCTGCTTAAAAACTATAGTAAATAACATTCTGAGATCTTTATTAATTACAACGGCTAGTCAACCAAAGATAATAATAAATATATTCTAGATTTATAAAAAGCCTAATGTTGTGAAACGTCATCGTATGGACACATACTTCCACAATGCAGCTAGTAATAAGTTATGTGTGGACCTAAACAGGTACCCATGTGTACCAGGGTGGAGAGAGACAAACTTAAGTAAAGTGACTTGCCCAAGGATACAAGCAATGCCACGATGCACAGAAAGCTTCATGCGCATTAGATTGTGCTAATCATCACCATTAGATGTTAGATAGAAGGGTTAATTGCAAATAAAACGAATAAAATTGGAAGAATACACGCATGTGTGTTATAAAACAGAATACTTAATTTAATTAAATAATTATTTATAAATCTGTTTTTAGGTTAATTCTGACGTTTCGTCTGGAGGATTTTCTGAAAACTCGGGTAGGTTTTCCATGAGGAATGAACAAACAATATCTTAATTATATTCTTAAAAACTTAAGCCGAATGATTAAAACCGTTTGAATATCAAAACGTGGCAGGCTTGTCGGTTGACCTCTGACAAGGTCGCCTAAAATTTATAAATTTAAATTTACGATGCTTTGTATTGTATATTCAGAAACGCCGCTTCATAATCTCTGTGATTTTCTTCATTTTATCTATATATTCTTTTTATAATGTAACATTATTTACTGACATATATCTTTGTTTTGTATTTTTAATCAATATTATAATTCGTAAAAATAACCTAATGTATATATTTAATAATGAATTAACTAATCCATCAAACGACAGTCAAATCTATATACAAGATCATTATATCCAACTATATACACTAATATAATTAAACATTGTGTACTCTATTTCTAAAAAAAATATTTCAATATTAGGCCTATATTATTAACTAAAGCCGAAGTGTAGTCATTGTACAGTCTTGGTCCCAGACGGAGTTTTGACTTAATATTAGTAAAAAGATAAATATTTTGGCACATATGGCGTTTCATAAGTATAAGTCATTGTCGAACGGGAACAATCTATAGTCACCACCAGCGCTTCTATGAATCGATAACTAGTAGACAAATAGTGAATTATTTATAACCGTGAGGTATAATGTTAACAACAACGTATGCTAATTCAGTGCTAACTAGGGGTGCCGTGATGCAACATAATTACTAGAGATGAACCAAATTATTAAAATGATTCATGATTTCATAGCGAAATTGCATTAAAATTATAACGATAAAATGGGAACAACTTCCACATCACAACTTATATTCATTCAAAGTAAATCTATTGTTTTTAAATATAAACAGGAAAATCAATAACTAACATCTTGAGAAAAAAGGTACCACGCTGTAAGCATAAAATAAAAAAACGTAAAGAAAAATTAAAAATATAAACAATTTTTCTGAAAAACTGTAATTTAAAGCATTGAATCTAACTGTTTATTTTGTCATTTTATATGTAAAAACATTATTTATGTTTTTCTACTAAAAAATATTCAAAGTCTGATTTTTTTCTTTGTTTTTCATGTTTTTGGGGACAATACATTCATTGAATTCGTTGACTGATTCCACAGTGACTCAAGAAGGTAAAGTAGTAATTTATCTCTTTTTGAACATTGATTATCATCAAGAAAATGAGCACAAAAATGTTATTATTGTTTTATTATAGATATTCTAAAGAAAAAAGTGATATTTGCCATTATCATTATGAATTTCGTTTCCACCAATACCATTTCCCCTATCACAGCAAGCATGGCTATGTATACATGTAGGCTAACATTGGTATTAGTATAATAGTTAATTTTTTTTTTCCGGAATTTATTTAATAAAGTCTCCACATGTATTTTCTATTAAACAAATTACAGAAATAGTAATTCTGTAATATGTTTGTTAAAATTAATGATATTAATGTCGCTATAAATGTGCGCATGTAAAGTTTTTTTATTTATTGAATAATTGACATTTAATAAAGTTATATTTTAATATTTTATTATACCAGATAATGGCAGACCTAAATACAAAATGACCAGCATTCCTCGTGGAATATGCCTAATCATAAACAACATTAAGTTTCAAGAGGAAAGCCAAATGAAAGAAAGAACTAGTTCTGAAATAGATGAAGGTATAAGAAATTTCTTTTGGGTAGCATCCATCCTGTAATCATATGCATCAATATGATGTATACGTTAAGTGTTGACCAGAATCAACAGAATAAATTTACGTAAAGGCAAAATTCGGTAATCGCGCGTTATTTCTAGAATGTTTACTCAATGGTATATAAAGTTGGTTAAAATCTCGGTACTGATTTTAACTACCTGATGTAACCCTGTTTATTAATTAAATTTAGTTAGATAATTAGTTTTTGACAATTAAAACTGATTTAGGTTCAACGATTTGCCCGAGCAGGGGTCGTCAAACACACGGCCAGCCTGTGGTTCTTTTATGGCCAGCCTGTGGTCCGAGGGCGCTAGATATTTGGCCAGCCTGTGGTCCCGAGGGCGCTAGACATTTTGGTCAGCCAGAGAGCCGCCAAAGATAGAGAGATGTAATAAGAACACTAGAGGGCGTACTGCAGACTGAAAAGTGATTCCAACAGGAGGGGGAACCAACAAGATGGCGGCCGTAAATATGTCTAAAAACATTATTTAATATAACAAATAATAATCTAATATAATACATTAAGACCCATAAATTACAACATATATTCTTGTCAAAGCACAGTGAAGTTTTTATAAAATGAAAACAGTTGTAGAGGGCTCACTTTAGAAAAGCATAGAAAAGTTATGTCTAACGCCCTTGGGACCACAGGCTGGCAAGTATGTCACAGAGCTGAGACGGGCTGTTGTGTGTTTTCATGCTAGCGCTCTCGGGACCACAGGGGCTGGCCAATTGTCTAGCGCCCTCGGACCACAGGCTGGCCAAAAAAGAACCACAGGCTGGCCGTGTGTTTGACGACTCCTTTAGGGGTGTTTTCCGATCGTGGTATACACTATAATGGATGTCCTCTTGAAAAATACCTGCACACAATAATACGAGGATGCTTCGCATTTTCTATCTTCTCCTACGATAATTGTTTTTAATAGCTGAAAAGCGGTTGAACAGCTCGAGTCTATATATAAATTTACGTAAGGGCAAAATTCGGTAAATCACGCGTTATTTCTAGAATGTTTACTCGATGGTATATAAAATTGGTTAGAATCTCGGTACTGATTTTAACCACCTGATGTAACCCTGTTTACTAATTAAATTTAGTTAGATAATTATTTATTGACAATTCAAACGGATTTAGGTTCAACGATTTGCCCCAAATAGGGTGTTTTCCGATAGTGGTATACACTATCTAATGGATGTCCTCTTGAAAAAAAACCCAATAATACGAGGATGCTTCGCATTTTCCTATCTCCTCCTACGATAATTGTTTTTAATAGCTGAAAACCGGTTGAAAAGTATCATAATGTTGAAGACCGATTTTCTTTTAAAAATACTATTTTGAAAGAGTTAATAAACGTTTATACAAATGTATTGATTTGCGATGGATGGAGCATTCCAATCTCTCAAACTCCCAGTTTGTAGGTAAATTTATGAGCTCTTGGTTAAACACAAGTAGGTAAATTTATGGGTCCTTGGAGAATACACTTAAAACTGAGATATAGTATTGCAATACTTTGACAATATTGTAAAATACTTATTAATCATTTTTGGTCCCCATTTGAATCGAAATTGTCTTACTGTGAATGTGGTTCCTGTTAGATATATAAACACATATACAAAGAACATGTGACTGTGGGTAGGCTCTACTGCTGGATATATAAACACATAATATATAAATAAAAACTGTATTACTGACAGTTGCTTCTCAACGTTTGTATTAATAGTTATAAAAAATATAAACGTTGTACGGTAGTGGTGTATCGTTACATGTGCTTTTTATTTCAATCGACTATAACAGGGACAGTTATAAAAAAAGTATTAAATCGTAAATGTTTTACTGAATTACTGTACTCTAATGTTATATACAAAACACAAATTGGGTTTGTTTAAATGAGTTAAAATAAACAATTTGGACTCATTTTTAAGACAAGTTTCTCCTTCGGAAGTAGGCCTAATTCACACATAAATCATCGTGTCTATTTATTCGTTTCTGTAAACGACAATGTACTATAGTCCTGCGTTACGTACATTTGAAATCGCCAGTTTTTTTACGCTGAAATTATTGTGTATTCAAGAACCCTCTGTGGACACGCCCTAGATGGTAGGCCTACTCGAGCAAAGCGAGCACACCATCTAGTTTAAACACAATTTAAAGCTTTAACAATATTCTTCAGAATTACGTTTTAATAAAAGACATTAATTTTATATAGGGATATCTATATTTCATAAATAAAAAAAACAATATGCCTGCTATGGTAGTAATTGTACAGTATGTTTCTCAACAGATGAGCTGAGGCGTGTTTTTAAATACTTAGGATTCATTGTCGAAGTGAAACGCGATCAAACTGCTCAGGAGATGAAGGATGTGATGGACGAAATGCGAAGACGAGATCATTCACAATACGATTGCTTTGTTTGTTGTCTGTTGTCTCATGGTAGACTTGGAGAAGTTGCTGGTAGTGATGGAAAAACGTGTAATATATTACAACTTGCCGGCAATTTACGAGCAGATAAGTGTGAAAGTCTGAATGCAAAACCAAAAGTATTCTTTATACAAGCGTGCCGAGACAAAAAAATGGAAGATGATTCTCTTCACAAATATTTTGATTACGCTGATTTCCTATTTGGATACTCGACAACACCTCTAAAGAAATCATTGAAGATCAAAACTGGTTCACATTTTATACAATGTCTGACCAAGGTTTTGAAAGAACGTCACCATACCGATCACATTCTAGATATTCTAACACAAGTGAATTATAATGTATGTAAAATAGATAAAGTGTATCAGGCACCATCTCCCCAATACACTTTAAGAAAGGATCTATACTTCCCCAGCATATAAATTAGTATACAATAAAGAATATTCATGAGTTAGATGCAGGTGAGAATGTTTCATGAGTTGAAACATTGACTTCTCTAATTGTAATGAGGCGGAGCCATCTAAGAAAATATTCTCTCCATTCAACGATTTACAAAACATTCATTATTTTGTTTTATACACACCTACTTGTATACAATTTACCCATCGTAAATCATTGACGAATGGTAGGCCTGGAAGCTAGACCATTAAAACAAGGCAGTGCTCCAACTTTAGACGGGACGGAACATTTATAGACGGCGCGGAACATTTATAGACGGCGCGCACACAAGTTCATTTCCAAACACGAACATTCGCGTGGCAATAATTCTCAAAAATGCTTACAGAAACGCGAACGTGCATTAGAGCGCGCGTTAATTATCACCATTATAATATCACTTTTTCGTTAGATAGGGCTCATTCTAAATGACACGCGATTCGTAATTAACAAATGGGATTGCAAGCATACAATCAGGTGTGTCATAATATGCAAGCTACGCTGCTGAAGTAAAAGTTGTCATTTTAAATATAAAATATAAATAAGTTTGGGATTATAGACAATAAATTATAGCAAAAATACATGTACACTAATCGAAATAAATTTGTTTGAATATGTGGTAACTTAATAATAATTGATACCTTCAGTTACAAAGATGATTCTGAGCAACACATTTATATAATTATCATCAATGGATAATTGGGTTATAGTTTACTACTGTTTAAAAATACGACACGGTACGAAAACGTTTTATGATTAAGCAAACAATAATTATGTTGCCAACAAGCCAGAACGACCTAAAATTCTATGTCAGGTACTAAAACACAATGGTTTGTTAGCTAGGCTTTTAGGTCCTACACTCTAGTAGACTTCGTGCTACTACTCAGTAGCTTGACTGTTACAGGAAACTAGGCATCGGTTAACATATCAACATCATGCTTTCTAATTTTAAAAATTGCCGAGACTGCCAGTGCAAACGAATTTCAGGTCAGCAAAATATCATATTTAACATAATTTAAATGTATTATATTATACATGTATTATTTTCTTAATAAAATTTGTCATGCGATAAAGGTAGTATTATTGTCCTCAAACTTGAAAGTGAATAGTTAGTCCTAAAATGTATTAAAACCTCCAGCCAATGTAGAAACACCAACAGCTTATGTAATAAATAACAAGGCCATATACATTGCTGCAGTCACGTGCTCAAGCTAGTGTTTACCGACCAACCGACTGGCCGACCGACCAACGTAGTGAGCTGTAAAGTCAACACAAGCTACGATGTGTGGTATGTTGAACTCATGCTTACCTCATCATAACACCATCACTCTCTCTGGTCAATACGGCACCCGATGCGATATTCGCAGATGGTCTCCCATCAAAGAACGTAATAGGGCCAAATTATACTTCGGTGATCTGAAAAGATTATTACTGGAAAGGAAATCAGAGTTCATGTATAAATGTACCATACTGTACATTTAGCGTCAGAAAACTTTTATTTTATCAAGGCCATATACATGGCTGCAGTCGCGTGCACAAGTTAGTGTTTACCGACCAACTGACCGACCGACCGACCGACCAATTGACCGACCGACCGACCAACCAACCAACCGACAGACATAGTGAGCTGCAGAGTCGCGTTGAACGCGACTAAAAACAAAGTATAAGTTAAAATAACTTGTATATTGCTGGTCTATCTCCAAAATAAGCACTGGTGTTGTTTACAAAGGAAACTTACAGAAATTACCTATAAACCTATTAGTATTACTATTAGGCAATCAAAACAATTTCGATCCCAAAAAATGACCGTCATAATGATCAAGTTGAGAGTGTTTGTCCATAAAAAAATCAAATAAATATAAAAGAAAACTAGAATTTAATTCGTCACTTTGACGAATTATAGGTGATCATTTTTATCATTTTAATAAAATTAACATTTTTTAAACATGCATGTACGTTAACATACGATCGTTAAAAGTTGATGTACGCCATCCTATGACATGATTGCATATACACTTATAGTGCTGAGTTCTACCTATGTGTCATACAATATGTACAGTACATACTGTATATCTATATACAGTGTAGCATAGGTGAAATAACGGGACTCACATCGTGTTCTAATTTTTTGGTATGATGGAATTTTCAAAATAAACTCGAAGATGACAATTTCGAAAGATAATGAATTGAGCAAATAAATATAAGGATTGGAAGAAAATTTGACACGTAGAAGCGCAATGCGCGGTCTTTGAAATTTGTATAACTTTGACTAAAGAAATTTAAAAACTACTTTTTAACTTCAACTGGCCATATGATAACATCACAACATCCGATAGGCTTAATTTTAATATGAATTCATATCTACATTTCATCAGCTTTCATAATAACTTATAATCTTCAAGGTCACCTTTAATTCTGAAGAGCTATAAGATATTCAAATGTATGGTGTAGCTGAAATTACACGACCTAGGTTATTCAAGTTTTTACGCGTGATGACGTCATCAAAATAAAAATGTTGACAACTCATTAGAAGAATAATTAATTGAGCAAGCACATACTAAAAGTTGTGCGAAAATCGGGCTCAAATAACGGAGATGCGCTCTATTGAATGTGATAACCCACACAAAAAGAAAAAAATTCCTAATTTTTAAATTCAAGTGGCCATTTGTATGACGTCATACCATTTTGTACGTCTAATGTGTATATACATTTGTATCTACAACTTATTGGCTTCCATAATAAGTTAAAAAAATTGGGGGTCATCTGCCATTCTGAAGAGTTATATTCATTTTAAAAAGTCCTTATTTTTTACCATTTGTAGCACTTTTGTACAATTAGTGTGCGCATTTTGTCATTTTTAACGTGCTCGTATAGCGTTATTTTAAGTCGGAATGGACTCAAAATTGGTGAATGTACTAAGGATTGTGAGTAGAATGTGATTTATACATCAAATTTTATTTTTTACGCATTTTAAGAATCGTGCGCACAAAAACGCATTTTTGCGCAGTAATTTTTTGAAACGCGCAAATGGCCTAATTCATGCTCTAAATTGATCAAAACCTAATTTTGCCCGTTTTAAATTTTTAACGCGCGATTTCACGTGCATGACCTTGAAACGCGCAACTTTTTATTTGCTAATATTTTTACCCTTGACCTGAAGTTTACCTCTAGTGAATTTCATTAATATGTCATAATGAATTATGGAGATATGATTGATAATGTGATTTCACAAAATGGCGTATAAATGACGTCACGGATGAGTGATCACGCTGGAAAGCTGATTAGGATTAAGTTATATTATTTGAAAGATATTCTGAAATTTTGGTAATCATTGACATTAAACTTTTTGAGATAATTGTTACACAAAATAGTGTACAGAAACAATAAAAAGAAAAATAAAGATTTCATACAATAACAATAGGTGATCATTTTAGAATATTTTATTCTAAATGATCACCTAATTAAAAAAAGAAGAATATGTGGTCTGGCCGGTGTAACCAATCAATAATACTTCTTAGAAACACACATGTTAGGTATATTACTTAAATGATTTAATATATTCAATTCAATTGTATACAAAAATAATGAATTATTTGTACCAATACACAAATACAAAACATTCATTTGTTTGTATAAAACACCCACCTATTATGCCTACTACTAGCTAGGCTAGGCCTAGTGTTCTAGGCTAATTCTGTATTTTGTCAACGATTCCACTTCTATATATAAATTTACGTAAGGGCAAAATTCGATAAATCGAGGTTAATTTATAGAATTTTTACTCGATGGTATATAAAGTTGGTTCATACTTTCGGTACTGATTTTAACCATCTGATATAACCCTGTTTACTAATTAAATTGCGGTAGGTAATTAGTTATTGACGATTAAAACGAATTTAGGTTCAACGATTTGCTCCAAATTGGTATATAAAGTTGGTTCATACTTTCGGTACTGATTTTAACTATCTGATAGTAGATGCTTAATAGGACAGCATTTGAAGGATCATAAAGTGATTGTTAATCCCAGTAAAATTAATTCATGTTTTAGTATACTTAGGAAATGCAAAAACAAATTTGACTGTCTTATCTATGAAATGTTGTATATCAGACAATTAAAACCTAGTCTGAATAAACAAAGTGACTCTGTAAAAGCTAAGCTTTTCATTTGACAGGATGTTAGACAATAGGTCTTTTGTTATTTAAACTTTGACCCTTGGCTTGTGCTACTTAATTAGTTGTTGTTTTATATTTTATTCATTGGATTTGATAATGACCCCATGATGGAGTCGAAACGTCGTTCTCTTTTAAGCGTTATTTTTATATTATGATATAACCCTGTTTACTAATTAAATTGCGTTAGGTAATTAGTTATTGACGATTAAAACGAATTTAGGCTCAACGATTTGCCCCAAATAGGGGTGTTTTCCAATCGTGGTATACACTGTCTAATGAATGTCCATGGAAAAATACCCGCACACAATAATACGATGATGCTTCGCATTTTCTTATCTCCTCCTACGATAATTGTTTTTAATAGCTGAAAACCGGTTGAACCGCTCGAGTACAGCATCATAATGTTGAAGACAGGCCGATTTTCTTTGAAAAATACTATTTTGATAGATTTAATATATGTTTATACAAATGTATTGATTTGAAATGAATGGAACATTCCAATCTCTGTTCCACAAGTGTCTATTCCCTCAGGCGTCGTAAAGGCAAGTACTGTAGGCCTATACTCATTACAGAAATTCGATCCATTTTTTCACGCCGCTGCTGCTCTAGCCCGCTACGTCACACGAGATGACTCATTCATTAGATGAAATCAAGCAGCTTTATAGTACAACACTTTGACATTTTTGTTAAAATGGAAACTCGACTATAATTTATAGGTACCACCTGTTGAATAAAAAAAAACGGCTGGGAAAAGAGTCTAACAACAAATCCCAAAGCATTTCTGGTATTTATGAATCCCATGATATTACTATAATTCGCTGTCAGATAATCATTGAATTATTATAAAAACAGTTCATTGAAGTTTTTGTTTGTAATAGGATACTTGAAGTATCTGGGCGTGATGAAGTGACCCCCAGACTTGACCTTAGCAATAACAATAAGCGAGCAGCGTTTTTTGTAAGAAATATTTTTGTTTCAATCTGTGCTGCAGAGGTTGGATATAGATTTTTTTAACGGATAATGAGCTAGCGTTTTCAGTCGCCGTATATTATGTACAAATCTTTATTATTGCAGTTAAACCACCCACATCATCACCCTTCCCTCACTGGCATGAGTAGCGTTGTAAAGCCAGTAGAGGATAGGCCTACGGTGCATCACATGCCCTAAACGCAGAACAACTTTGGTGGGTAGGGTAGGAACCAACTTAAGTATGAATTGGCCTTAAGAAACAATTGAAAACCATTAGGCCTACTAATTAAGTTGAGTTAGATAATTTAATATTTATTGACGATTAAATCGAATTTATGATTTTCCACGAATAGAGGTGGTTTTCACAAATTGTTTTACATTATATAAACATATACACGTCGTAGTGATGTCGGGAGTGATGTATCGTTACATGTACTGTACTATTTCAATCGACTAGGACGGTGATAGTTTCAACAAAGTATTACATCGCAATGTTTTACTGTGTTTAGTGGTATATTATTTGTAAAACATAAAAACAATTAATATTTCGTTACTACATGGATAAAGAATATATTTAAAAATTTTTCCTCTTTGCACCCATCCTCTTTCCCATCCCTCAACCCTAATGTTAAATACAAAACACAAATTAACTTTGTTTAAATTTGACTTAAAGAATTGGTCTCATTTTGTGACAAGTTTCTCTTTCGGAAGTACTAATTTTAGTTCAGTACATAAATCACAATCACAGTGTCTATTTATTCGTTCCTGTAAACGACATGTATTATATTGTCCTGCGGTACGTACATTTGAAATCGCCAGTTTTTTAACGCTGAAATTATTATGTATTCGAGAACCATCTGTGGGCACGACCTAGATGGTACGCGAGCGAAGCGAGCGTACCATCTAGTCTTGTATAATTACTCATATTATAAATTAAAATCATATAAACCTAATAAAGTGTCAGTTCCGCTGCGTTGGACTATACGCTTTTCGTACAAGAAAAAAAGGAAAGTATCACACGACCGTTAAATAATATGATCTATTGAACGCCATGTGACAATCGTCCAATAAAATGACAAGAATATTATTTAGGAATATTATAAAACATTGTTATCCCACACTGGAAAATTCCATTGGTCATGGTAGAAAATATTTAAACATACACATGAAATTACAAAAAAAATCTATCATCTAAGAGACCATTATACAAATCTAAAATACATTAAATAATTTACAAACTGCATAATCATTCAAGAACAGTAGGCCTACACTAGTAAAACTCTATATGCACAGTCGTTGGTGTGCATATGTGTAGTTTCAAATGCTTAGTTTGATGTATTTGAACAGGAAACTATCAATATTCTATTTCCTTCATGGTGTTGCATGCATATTGTGGGGCATTATTAAAAACGGAACGAAATGGACTAAAGGCATAGTTCTTGTTTCTCAAGAAAAGGTAAGCCCAAATAAAGCAATTTCAATTTTATTAAGATTTCTTTATTATATTAATACCAATAGTAGTAATACATGTTTTAAACATTGAGACATGTAGGAAATTAAAGCAAATTTAGTATTTTCTTTATGGCAAATAACTGTTAGAAGCAACGTAACCTTACTGCATACTGTGGAAACATGAATGTCCCTTTCTGTCCCTGTACCATGTATCTATATATACATTTACGTAAGGAAAAAATTCGGTAAATCGTGCGTTATTTCTAGAATGTTTACTCGATGGTATAATAAAGTTGGTTCGTACTTTCGGTACTGATTTTAACCACCTGGTGTAATCCGGGTTTACTAATTAAATTGGGTTCGATAATTAGTTATTGACGATTAAAACGAATTTAGGTTCAACGATTTGCCCCATATAGGGGTGTTTTCCGATCGTGGTATACACTGTCTAATGGATGTCCATCTTGAAAAACACCGCACACAATAATACGGGGATGCTTCGCATTTTCCTATCTCCTCCTACGATAATTGTTTTTAATAGCTGAAAACTGGTTGAACAGCTAGAGTACAGCATCATAATGTTGAAGACAGGCCGATTTTCTTTAAAAAATACTATTTTGATAGATTTAATATACGTTTATACAAATGTATTGATTTGCGATAAATGGAACATTCCAAATTATTTGGTTAAACCAATTGCCTCCATGGTTTAACACAATTTATGTGCCCTTAGAGAATAAACTTAAAACCTTAAGATATAGTATTGCAATAGGCCTAATACCTATTAACCAATTTTGGTCGCCATTTGAATCGCAAATTTCTTACTGTGAGTGTTGGTACTGTTATATATAATAATAAAACATATACAAATAAACTGTATTACTGTGAGTGTACGTGTGGGAGACCCCACTGTTAGATTATAAACACATAATATACAAATAAACAATATTACTGACAGTTGCTTCTCAACGTTTGTATTAATTAATAATTACAAAAAATATAAACGTAGTGGTGTATCGTCACATGTGACAGTTTTAACAAAGTATTAAATCGCAAATGTTTTATATGTGGTATATTATTTATAGGCCTATAAAACGTAAACAAATATTTCGTTGCTGAGTTGATAAAGAATATATTTAAAAATTGTTCCTCTTTTCACCTTCCCTCAACCTTAATGTTACATACAACACAAATTGCGTTTGCTTAAACGAGTCCAAATCAAACATTGGACTCATTTTGTGACAACTTTCTCTTTCAGAAGTAATTCCCAGGGTGCTACTATTAGTTGACTACATAAATCATCGTGTCTAATTATTCGTTTCTGTAAACGACAATGTATTATAGTCCTGCGGTACATTTGAAATCGCCAGGTTTTTTTTACGCTGAAATTACTGTGTATTCGAGAACGTTTATCTGTGGGCTTCGCTCGCGTACCATCTAGTTTACATTAAATTATTCTTATTTGAAACCTGTAGAATTAACGCCGAAGTGTAAGTTATTCTTACAAACTAAAATAAATGCAGAATGTCTTGTTTCTTCACAAAAAAGAAAATCCTTTTGTTAGTATGATTTAAAAAACAAAAATACGTAACCATTGCACCAATCTTTCTTCCACAACTTTGTAGTGTGCATTTAGCCTATTTACACTTAGGACTAAAAAAAAAGGTAAAAAATATATATATATATATTTTCCGGGGACATTTTATGTAGGGGCATTTTACAGTAGGCGGAGGTTTCTACTCTCGGAGTACCCTCTAGTTTTGTATATTTATGTAGCGATCCCTTATACTAAATTTGAGTATTAAGAGACTTTTTTATAAGCTTATACAATGCTTTACTTACTTTTTGTATTTCGATGTTTTTTAAGGGGCAACTGACTCTTTGAGTTATAGTAATTGTTTGCTTTAGTTGCCCCTGGCCATTGTGCTTTGTTTCTGTTCTGTTCTGTGTCTGTTTTTTGGTCGAATAAATAAATGAAATGAAATATATTTACATTTAAATTAATCTTAATTGACGCCAGTAAAATATTAACTTGTGAAAACAAAATACTCATGAAAAAATATTTCTTCTTTTTTTATTGTAGTTTTTCTTCTTTTATTAGGAATACATTTATTATATACAAAAATAAATAAAGTTACCCTCGGGATCGTTTAAAATGATAACAGACGCGCCTATTTTTGTACGTTAGAATGTAGGCTTAATAAGTAGTTTTCTTAACTGGACTAAGTAACACAAAATGTAGAAATGTCCACAATATCAAATTGATGAAAAAATGTGAAAACAAAATACTCATCAAAAAATATTTCTTCTTTTTTTATTGTATTTTTTCTTCTTTTATTAGGAATACATTTATTAGATACAAAAATAAATAAACCTCGGAATTATTTATTTATTTATTTATTATTATTTATTATTTTATTGTTTTATCTTTATACTGGGTGACCTCTTCAGTCAAAGACTGATCTTCCAGAGGGCCCAGTTGGTGATCAGTGGCTGTGGTGTACTAATACACCGGGGTAACCCTCTATTCGTCTCGAAAGATGTACTAGTTACTACTTTAAAGTGCACACGAGCAAGTTGTGTACACTGGACCTACGGTTTATAGTCCTTATCCGAGAAGACTCGTTCTACCACCAGAACCATGGAGTGAGTGAGCCTCGAACCCCTGCCGATGTTTTGGCTACGTGATTACGGTTTCACTGTCTTAACCGCTCGGCCACTCATTCACATCGTTTAAAATTATAACAGGCGCGCCTATATTTGTACGTTAGAAGGTAGGCTCAATGAGTAGTTTTCTTAACTGGACTAACACAAAATGTAGAAATGTCCACAATATAAAATTGATGAAAACTCTTGAGAAGCATAATCGATATAACAACTCGTTATAAATGAAATTATTTCAAATTAATTAACCAATTTGTTACAAATGAAAATACAATGAAAATCACGTAAAAATATATATACAGCCTACCGTATCTAAAGCATTTTTATAGTATTATAATAACGTGCATTAGAGTCAATGTTATCACCATTAGGTATGCCTAACAGACAGAAAAAAAATGTAGATACTATTGATGGACATATTCTTTAAGGAACCGGCAGCAATTTAAGAGCGTCGTTTCCTAACTTCTAGGAAACATTCCATTAAGTAGATGACTCAATGTCACAATAATATAAACAATCTGCAAAAACACGTTCAACATTCAAAACCAAATTGATTATCCATAAAAATGCCAATGTGAGTAACAATAATAAATTGTAAATTGTAATTGTAATTGTAATTGTAATTGTATTGTAATAAATATATTTATATTATAAATTGTGTATTATTGGATATTTAAATTTAAAAAAATATAAAATTTAAAAACATTAATTAAATTAAAGTTTACTATTTATAATTTGATCTTGTGTTGTACAATTGTCATTAATTGTTTTAATGGTTATGTATAATGATTTTTAATGTTTTTTACTTTGTTTTTTTTGTATGTATCTATGATAAGGTGTGGCAGTAACATACTTCTTTGTATCTCTATGTCGTTCCTCGACCAAATGATACTCATTTTAATGGGTTTGTAATTGTAAATACTATTATTGATGTTGAATTGAATTGACTCATATTTTGTAATCTTTTATTTGACAGCGAAAGCGAGAAAAAACATAAATAGACCATCTTGTGCAAGTCTCACAGGATTTGTCAGTGGATATGGCGACCCAGAAGCAAGGTAAAGTAGTTTGTTGTTCATTTGAATTATCAAACATTATCTCGTTTTTATTATTATACACATCTTTCTATTCTTATGTTGTGTATTAATTAATTTTAATTTGGCACATGGTCATTTCTTATTGCATAATCCCTGATAGCCGATTTGTGAAACACCTGGAACGATATAACTATTAACCCTTGTTCTCACCATTTGATTATGTGTGGTGAAGTCCTTTTTATGGTCTCCTATTCTTATCTTAAGAGCACGTCCCTTTTCTCCAACGTCTTCTGTTTTAATTTAAACTTTCGGATGAACCAGACCATTTTTTAAATTGATTAGTGGTAAATAATGTATTAAGTTTATTGTGATCATCATGTCTAAGAATGATTGATATTTTGTTCCACGATATTATCTCTGTGGTGTGTGATTATTGGATTGGTCGGAATGCTGTTTGTTATTAAATCATGTTTTCATGATAATGATATTTTGTTCCCCGACATTATCTCTGTAGTGAACGTGATGCTATTAGATGGGTCGATGTTATTTACCTTATGCTGTGGGAATGTTTGTAAATAAGGAAACAACGTCAAATTGGGTCATCAATCATTATCGATCACTCTAACCTGTTTAAAATTGTCTGCCAGTTCTTTTGAATTAGTTACATGCTATCCGTTAAATCACACCAACTTTGCCTCGGAGACGTAATAAAATACTGAATTATTGTTGTCCACAATTGGTCTTAGTGGCCAATCTGGTTTTTGAATTATGGGTAACAGTAAATTCTAGGCACTACTTCAGCGGTAGGGTACACAATACATAATTAATGTTACCCTCGTCACCACCGATAATGCCTATTTTTACAAATTGATATTAGCAAAATAGATTGTGGAAATAATGGTAATTGTAATTCTTTGTCAAATTTAAAAATAATGTGCTCATGACAATATAAATATGGACATCCAAACGTAAAATATAGACTAGATGTCATTTTAAATGTTACGCACGTTACATTATAGTACTTTATAATTAGTTCATTTAATAAATGGCATTTGTATTACTATATTTTTAAATTATTTTGTTATACCAGGTAGAGGCAGGCCTAAATACAAAATGACTAGCAACCAACGAGGAATATGCCTAATAATTAACAACATTAGCTTTGCAGAAAACTTGTCAGACAGAACTGGTGCTGCAGTTGATGATGAAGGTATAAGTTTCATTAGTCAGTGATTTAAATTATATCTGAATATCAAAGACATTACAAGTAACGTGTTTAGAAGAATGAAAGCAATTAAACACAATTCAAACATCAAAAATATTCAATGTCAAAATAAAAGACTTTCATAATTTAATAAAGTAATATTGTGATAATGCTGGTACTGTATGTTTCTCAACAGTTGAGCTGGAACGTGTTTTTACATATTTGGGATTCATTGTCGAAGTGAAACGCGATCAAACTGCGCAGGAAATGACGGATGTGATGGACGAAATGCGAAGACGAGATCATTCACAATACGATTGTTTTGTCTGTTGTATATTGTCTGACGGTAGACTTGGAGAAGTTTTTGGTAGTGATGGAAAAACGTGTAATATGTTACAACTTGCCAGTAATCTCCGAGCAGATAAATGTGAAAGTCTTCATTCCAAACCAAAAGTATTCTTTATACAAGCTAGCCGAACTAAGGAGAAAGATGATTCGTTTGACAACATTCCCAATGATGTCGATTTCCTGTTTGGATACTCTACGGCACCTAAAACCAAAGAAATGAGCAACACCAAAAGTGGTTCGGTTTTTATCAGAACCCTGACAAGAGTTTTAAAAGAACGTCATCAAACTAATCATATTCTAGACATGCTAACACGTGTGAATAGAGAAGTAAGCCAACTAACCGGCTGTCAAGTACCATCTCCTCAGTTCACTCTAACAAAGGATCTATACTTTCCTGTAGGTGAGTCACATGGAATTCTGCTGTAAATTAAAGCGGCCAGCTTGTCTCTTGAATCAATCAAAACGCCGTTTCTTGTGGCACATATCGACCCACACGCTTACACGTTATAACTGGTGCTAAATTAAACAATCGCAGATACAGGGAATAATAAGTAATATAAATAATAATAAATAAATAAATAGCTAAGTCATGGTCAATCAAGTCAAACGCCTTGCTATAGTAAATTTCGAGTGATTACTGTTGCTTGTCAAACATTGTTGAATAATTTATGTAGATAGTGTAAACGAAGCAAAATATTTTTTTTTCATGAATCTACCCAGCATTTTTCCTTTTATTTTCACTATTAGCTCCATGGGAGATACAAGCTCGAGGACCAGAAGCAGTAAAGGCATTCAATGAAGCACTGCTAGAAGGGGAAACTGAAGTTAGTCAAGGCAGAACTATTTTTGTAGGCCTTGAGGGAGTTGGAAAAACTTCTACAATCAATTCCTTATTAAGGAAAAGGTAAACATAGCTTTTAAACAGTCAAATAAATTAAAAGTGTTAGTCGAGATTATATTTGAAATATATTACCCAATCAACAATGTGTTTTTACCATATTTTTTTTTCAATCAAATATGTTTTCACTAGTAAAAACACTAAACTTTCTCAATTATGCAAACGCTGACAATTTATTAAAATAACATTCATGTTATCCTTTTTGTAGTTCAAACTTTGTAAACAAGATTATTATTTTTAAAAAGTTTTGGCATCTCCAGCTTCATAATGTATACTGTGTTGTATTTTTAGATGAATTTCCACATAACACTTCCACAAACCATTATTCAATTACAATTCAACATATTCACTTGTCATACATAACGTAGTATTAACAAATCACGTGATATATACAGTAAAAGTTTAGTTTAATATAACTGTAATTTTAAATTTTAGTTACCGAAAAATGATGTGGAACTTAAGTTTGGTTATAATGATTGCCTGCATGTGTACTCTAAACGCATGATAATACTTAGTTTTGACAACATTTATAATTTATTTCCGTTATTTCTGTGATTATTGAGGTTTAATAATTGCATATTTTTACTTGTTTGTTTTTAAGTTATATATACTGTAATGCAGTAAACATTTTCTTTTACAGTTTTAATCCAAAGCATGACATTACCGATGCCATAGCAACAACAAGGGTGTGCACTCAAGAAAGTGTTGATGATATCATTTTGGAAGAAAAATCACAAGAGACTGGTAAGTATACCGTACAACGATACGTAACAAGCTTTCAAATATTGCAATCTCTTTTTCGGTTCCAACTTATAATTACACAGTGGCACTTTGCATCGATACATTGCGTTGATACATTACGTCGTTGTGTCCTAAGAACCATGCTTTAGTCTTAAATTACGTGCACAAAATGATCTGTCTGCAAGAGACGTGTGCGCAAAAACGCGCGAACAGAGCGACATCTTATAACAATAATTTTAATTCTCAAACTATACTACCTGTAATACTATAACTAGGCTATCCACTTTTCTATTTAATTGTTCACAGTTTTTCGGAAAATGTTCACAAATGTTGACTAGCAGGTATATTATAATAGTTGTGCACATAACTTTTATTTTATGAACTGATGTTGCCGACCGTAACTACAGTACGTCGATTTTCTGAAATTCTGAATTTAATTGTACATTTAAAAACAATAAATGTGATTTAATGAAACTTGACACACACGCTTCACATTACCAGCAAAAATGTGAACATAATAGTATTTTCGGGAGTATGTATTGATAATGAAAATAATAAGTATAACAACAATACCAAGACTTATAATAAAGAAACAAACACAACTTTTTAAAGCTGAAGCTTCTGACATAGGCCTATACGAGAATGTCATTGCAAGAGAAGTGGTAAAACGGGTGAAAGAAAAACAAAATACAACAATATCCGCAGAAAACGATTTAAGAGAAGAACAACCTGAAACCCTTTTAACAAATGCTACTGTAGAATCACATGTTGAAACACAGTTAACACAAAATCCAGACCTATCCACAAAAACAGATGAAGAATGTGGAGGTAAGTCTAGTGTAATTCCATCCCATAAAATTACATTCGTTCGAAAATTAATACTATATTTGAAACAATTTAGGCAATTAGATTCTTGATATTTGGAATCGCCTTTATCTAGCTACTATGCATACAAACTACAAATATGCAAACAAAGAGAAGTATATACTCTTTCAATGATATAGAAAAAGAAATCTAGCTAAAATGTAAGTGTAGTAGAGATATTGAGTTCTAACTCATAACACAATTGTCTCATTCCTTACGTGTTGTCCTTGTTTTTTCTTTAAACACAATATCAAGGTTATGTGTGCGTAGAGTTAACAGTGCAACATCCGACTGAACTGCACTCGAGCGGAGGCAGTTTCCTTTTGAACCCATAGAAAAAAAGAACATAGTACATGTAAAGCAAATGCGCAATTTTGATTCATATTTGCAGAATTTGAAAAGAATTAAAATGTATAATTTTATTAAATTATAAACTAGAACTGGCATATGAAGAAGGGAAAGAAAAAATGCAGTCAGAGATTCCTCCTAACATCCATAAATTATTAGAGATTGAGTTTCAGAAAGAAGGGAGTGACAACCAGGAGTCTAATAACAAGTTTGTGATGAATATTTGGGACTTCGGAGGACAACCAATTTATCATGTGATACAGCGGGTAAAGTATTTTCTCTTGTATTCACATAGAATGTGCTAGACAGTGTGCAGTTCGCAATTGCCGCGCACCATTAAACAAATCGAGTACATTTTTTTATACACAACAATACACATCATTTGTAAAATTCAATTAATAATAATAATAATATCATACCGGTAGATCTTCATGGTTTCATTTGCTGTTATTTGTGTAGTATTCAACCTGTGTCATGATCTGGAGGCACCAGCTATGGTCTTGGACCCAACAACTGTAAGGCGTAGCATATTTTGTGCTTGTTTAGTTATTTACTGTATTATTTGTAATTGGTCACAATTGATAATTGATAAAAACATAACGCCTATTATTTGAGGCAGCACTTTGGTTATTCACAACAACATGTTAAGCATACAATGACTGATTTAGAAATCCATATTTCTCTTAAACTTCCACTTCTCTAATTGGTCTTGGCACTCTATTACCATAGGAGATCCCACTACTTTAATTGTCTGGATGTTTTGTCACTCTATTCATACTTTTAGTTAATAACTCTGAAATTTGCTATTGAGTGATGTTGTGTTTCGCTAATATGAGTTGTGCCATTCTCATACGAAGAATGTTTACCACAATCTGACAGTATAGATAAATACAGGTTTTTTTTGTTTAAATCAGGGAAGCCTCTACCCTAGGTAGGCAACAACTTTTTTTGGAAGTACCCATTGTTGCATTTTGCAAATTTCTTATCCAAAACAATCCGGCGAGTTTGGTTACTCTTAAATCTTTTAGTAGAGTCGACCAATGAACAAGTTTTGAAATATTTGCCGGAAATGCGGCTGTTATTAGGAAATGCAACAAAGGGTACTGGGAAAAACAGCCCTAAAGACGTTCAGTTGTGGAATGTAGAATAGGAATGCTTTTCTCAATGATAACCCACAATGACTGACTTAACCTAAAGTGATAGACTGTGATCAATTTCACTTTATTGTAATGTATTAATAATCAACTAAAATGGATATACCTACAACTCTCTTGGAAATACAAGTCTCAAACTTATCTAACGATGTTAATTTTGTATTTAGGGTAAAATGTACAAACATCGAATGACAAATCTAGATTTCATCCTTTATTGGATTTGTTCAATATACACAAACAGTAGATCTGACGCAAAGAAAATAGAAGGTCTCCTTTGTCCTCATGTATTATTGATAGGTACACATTTAAATGGCCTTAAAGGTAGTGAAGCAGAAAAGAAACGCAAGGTAAAATAATAGAGAAAGTATTTTTAGATAGTATGTTTTTATTGTTAACAATTGTCAAACTGAAGAATTGATTTCATTTTTGTTTTGATATTTTCAAAATCTTGTCAAAACATCTTTTTACCGCCACGTGTTTATATTATGACAGTACATTTAGATAATAATGATGACACCCTGGTTCACTTCATTACAGCTTGCAGAAATAAAGAAAACAATCCAAGAAGCTCTAAAAGGCAAACCATACAGGGCAATGGTGTGTTCAATTATTTTTACAATTGAAAACAGTCTACCATTTGCCAAGAGCAACGGTTTTAACATCATCGAAAAAATACTTGATTTGTCCAAGAAAATGATCCGTACTTTGCCAATAAAATGGTTACAAGTCCAACAGGAAATCCAAGGCTTAAAGAGGAACTTCATCTATATACCAACTGCTAAGGTAGAAACAAGCATATTTTTCTAAATAATGTTTATTTTAATTGTGCCTATTTCCAAGTATTTGTATTTTTAATATTTTGTATGACAAGTTTGTTGAACTATATCAAAAACGTATTAATATGTCATTACACAAAGCACGAATAGCATAAACAAAATATACCAGAAGTTTAATAAACGATGATTAGTACAGTATAACAGTACTCAACTATACAATATCTACAATTGTTATACCCACTAACCTTTTTTAGATTGTCTTTAATTCATTTTTCACCAATTTACTTCTTTTAGATCTTTGATTTGTTAAACAACTGTAGAGTAACAAAAGATCACAGAGTTCTGCTTGAGTACTTACATGACATTGGCGAGATTCTTTACTACCCCGATGACAATAATCTAAAAGATATAATTGTTATAGATTTGATGCGGCTTGTTGACGTGTTTAAAACAATCATCACTGTTAAAGATCCAGAGTTTCAGGTTAGGTACATATTATGAAAGATACACAGTTTTCTAAAGCAAAGCTTGTGTTGAAATTGCCTCACAATACAATAGTTAAGAAACAATTTGACAGTAGAACATTTCTGTGCAAAAAAAGCACTACAAAATTCTAAGCTAAATCTAAATAAATTCAAATTATAAATTAAACTACTGTAAAAAGTCTATCTTGAATCATCGTTCAATCTATGCCGAGAAGCATTCACAGGCAGGGCTCTAATATTGGACGGAGATTAGAACAGTTATAGACGGCGTGTACAGCAGAGACTCGAATTTTCATAAGAAGCAGCAACAATCAATAGCGCCGTTTATCGTACAACGTAGTGCCGCTCATTGTTCATTTGTACAAAATAATGAACGACAAATGATGCGTAGTTAACCAATGAAATGGCAAGAATGCAATCAGATGTGTAATAAAGCAATACTGAATATGTTGTATTCCTTGTTAAATGGAAAGAATATTTCATTTGATGAAAGATTGATTGCTCTATTTTTAACGCGGTTCCGCCTCGTTGAAAATAAAGTAGTCAATCTTTCAAATCATGAAATGTTCTCAACAAGAAAAAAAGTTTGTACGTTTGTTTATCATACTTTATTTTCTATTGTACGCATGGGGAATCAAAACGACTGAACTTTTACTTAGAATGTTGTAAACTAGATTTGGTTAGGGTTTTGGTAAACTAGCTGTGATATGGAAATCTTTCTAGTTACTCATAATTGACATGGTGAAACTAAACTTCGTTTTTAACCATAATAGGACCCAGACATGAGTGACGCTTGGGATTATCTTGAATACGGTATTTTAAAAGGTGAATTGTTGGAACATCTGTTGAAAAATTTCAAAGAGTATGTGACTTTGAAGGACTTTGTGTCTCTCATGCAAAAGTTTGGTTTAATGACTGAACGAAAAAGTACAAAGGTATTTATAATACTAAACAAAATTTTTTTCTGTTGAAACTCGTATTTCCATTTTCTATTCCTTAATTATTGTTTTATTTACAGAATGGCGAACGCATGTTCTATGTTCTACCACGTTTGAAACCAGAAGCCAAAGGACTACCACAGTTTGAAGAAAAGCGTGCAGTTTCTCTCTTTCATGATTTTGGTAGATATCTTCCAGATGATCTCTTTCAAAGTGCTGCAACCAAATTCATTGAAAAATTTCAAATGGAAGATTATGAACCTCAACTCTCCTACGAGCATGTAGAAATGAATATTGATGCTGATCATCTAGTTATTCTATATGTTGCTACCATTAAGCATTGTCGTATGTTACAGGTAAATATTATAATCGGTACTATTATACTGCATACTGTCAACAAATTAGGACTGACTTATCATATATTGTGTAATAGAAACATGTTAAAACTGAAAACGATACAACTTAAATCTATTCTACACATTATTGTAAATTAAAAAATGTTTCTTAAACAGCTTAGTCATATGTAAAATAATAATAGATTCAAATGTAATTAGTATTCAGTCAGTTGTATGGATTATAGAGGTCAAGAAAACTCATTCAATCTTCTACTAACGTGTGAAATAACAAGCTCTTGGATACAAAATATAGATTTACAGTGATTGTGCCAAACTACCATACATAAGGTTCAGTTTTGGGTTTTTTTTTCAGACAACAATAGTAAGAACTAAGAGTTTCACTGCCTGTCTTCCAGAACAACAGTGTACTGAAGATGACAAGCCACTACCTGACACATGTAAAAAGGTAGGCATAACAAAGTGATACATAACAGCTTATTCTAATTTCTTTTTTTATATTCTAAGAACTCTTTATATTCTCATTTTTGAAACTATTATTGGACCATTCTCAAATAAATAAATTATAGCACAAGTAATACATAAAAAAAAAATGAAAATAACAATGATACTTTATGTGTTAGGTTCTTTGTTTCCTTCAAGAAGAATTGAAAGTGTTTAGTCAGAAGGATGCGCGAGGTCTTGAAGTAAGGATGTGCATCCCTTGTACATGTAGTCCAAACATTCAAAATGCTCATATGCACAATATTCGCAAGTTTGACAAAGATGAGTTACCTTGTAGAAGCAATAAAATGGAAGTAAAACTTTACCGTAAATTGTTTGGCGAAAATGTACTACCAAAAGGTAATTTAAATGTACTTTTTATTTGTGTATTTATTATACACATGATTAAAACAATTAAACGTTTAAAAAAAAAATGTAATGTTATCGGCCATTATGATTTCTTTACAAATTTATTTTTTCAACTGCAGTAAAAGAAACTATAAACAGTAAAACAACAAACAATTTACTCTATAATTATATTTATATTTTTATAGATAATTCCAAGTCTCAAGATGATGGTAAGTAGTGTATAGAGTAGATAATAATAATTACAGTATGTGGTTCTGATTTAATTAGGAAAAATTTACAAAAATAAAAAGAATGTGTATTCTGTAAACTTACGTATGTCATGTTAATTTGTTTAAGTTGTTTAATATTTTTATAACAATTTATAATCATCCAAATACTGTGCTGTGCTATAATAATGCTCTAATCCACCGTTTAGTAAGCAGTATTATACTTCCCACGTAAAATAAATGAAGGTAGTAGGTTTTTTATGAATTTATATTTATTTATTTTTGTAGCTATATCAACAAAGTCTCATCTCAAAGGTAAGCAGTTTCATAGAATTTTGAGTATTACATACAAAAACAACAAAACAATAATAACTCCAATACATGTGAATGTGCATCACAAAAACCAAGTTTCCAGTAAAATAACAAGACCATATACATGGCTGCAATCGCGTGATCAAATTTGAATTAGTGTTTACCGACCGACCGACCAACCGACCGACACAGTGTGGAGTCACTGCATTCCGTTTACTAATTTATGTAACAGGTACGTGTTCTCAATTATTTGAGCATCTAACTAGACCAAAGCATTAATTTACAATTAAGAGTATACATTTTTCTCGAAAAGTAAAGCCTTTTAAACATGAGGATTGAATGAGCATGTTTGTAATTTGTTCCAAAGAGAAATGGTTACATTATGTAAAAGTAATAATAATAATAATAATAAATGAAAACTTATATAGCGCCGGTATCCTCCACCCATGTGGCGCTCATGGCGCTTTGTGCATTAACAACGTGCGAGAACATCAGCGAATAGCGACGTCTTTAGGTTGGTCTTGAAACTGTTTAGACTAGTTGAGCATTTAACTGTTGCTGGTAAGCTGTTCCATACACTTGCGGCCGCAACGTAAAAAGATCTCTGACCCCACTGATTTTTCGCTCTACGCTCTTGAAGAAGGTTTTGTGACAATGATCGTAGGCCTCTGCGGGATGATTCGTAACGATCCACAAGGTCAGATAAATAAGCAGGAGCACTGTCATTTAGGATCTTGAATACAAACAACGCAAGTTTGTACTTAATACGTTGTTGAACAGGCAACCAATGCAAATCCATCAGGACAGGAGTTATGTGAGCGTTTGATTTTGTATAAGTTACAATTCTAGCTGCCATATTTTGCAAGCGCTGCAAACGTTGTATTTGAGATTTTGGTAAGCCAAACAAAAAGGCATTACCAATGTCAATTTTAGAAGTGAAAAATGAGTGTACAATCAATTCAGCTGTTTTCTTGTTAAGATTACCGCGAATACGACCAAGGTTCCTAATCGATATGCATGCTGCTTTGGATACAGTTGTTATTTGTGCTTCCATAGTGAGATTACTATCCAGCATGATTCCCAGATTCCGGACCACCGATGAGGGAGCGATGTTAGAGTTTCCGATTCTAATATGTGTGATGTTGATTTTGGAGATGCTACATTTAGACCCGACGATAATAAACTCTGTCTTTCCATCATTCAACTTTAGGTAATTTGTTGTCATCCAATTGCGAACATCTTCTATACAGGCTTCCATCTTACTGATTGCTGCAGCAACATCCCTTTGCACTGGATTTACTGACACATAAATCTGTGTATCATCTGCATAGAAATGGAAATGTAGACTGTGTTTGCGAATAATGTCACCAAGGGGAAGCGTATAAATGGAAAACTGGCCAGGCCCAATTACTGACCCCTGTGGTACACCATATTCCAGGCAAGCTTCATCTGAGAATGCATCATTGATACAGACTAGCTGACGTCTTCCTGTAAGATATGACTGGAACCAGTTAAGAGCAACACCATTTATGTCAATGCGATTTCTCAGACGGGTTATCAGTCTTTGGTGATCAACTGTATCAAACGCTGCTGACAAATCCAACAACACCAATAGCGTTATTTTCCCATCATTCATTCCTTGTAACAAATCATTCTGTACCTTTAAAAGGGAACTCTCCGTGCTATGACATGCACGATATGCCGACTGGTAATTCTCATTTAAATTATGCTTTTGAAGATATGGAGTAATGCGTGATGTCACTACACGCTCCAGAGTCTTTCCAAGAAAAGAAAGATTCGACACCGGGCGGTAATTTTTCAGCGTGTTATGATCCAAGTTTTGCTTTTTTATTAAAGGACGAACGTGAGCAATTTTCAGTTCATCTGGCACTATGCCGGTATTAAGAGAATGGTTAATGATTTCCGTTATTATTGGAACGACTGCGTCTATACACTTCTTCAGTATAGAAGTAGGAACTGGATCTAACCTGCATGATTTTGTTGGTGATTTCATCAGAATGTTGCGGATCTCATCTTGAGATGCTGGTGTAAATGTTGTGAGATGCTGATGAACAGCTGTCACAGGCTCATTAAATGACATGTCATCAATCTTGAAGTCGTCTCTGATGATCTTGACCTTGTCTGTGAAAAACTGACAGAACCTGTTCGCAAGATCTAAGTCAGAAAGACTATCTGGGAGAGGTGATACCTGGCGATGATGAAGGAGTTGGTTAACAATTTTAAAAAGTCCTTTCTGATCTGCTGCATGTTCTTCACACAAGCCAATGTAGTAGTTGGCCTTTGCCTTTCTTACCATGGAATTGACATTCCTCTTCTGTGCAATGTAAGCTTGACGATCTATTTCCAGATGAGAGATTCTCCATTTCTTTTCAAGCTTACGCTTTGTTCTCTTCTCAGCATAGATGTCACTGTTATACCAACTAGTGTTTGGTCGGACCTTTACTGTTCTCTTTTTCGGTGGTGCGTGTTTGTCAAGAAGTTCACTCAAAGTGGTGACATATAGTCGTACTTTACTTGATAAATCAAGATTTGAGAGCGAAGTTCCGAGATCAGACTGTGTGATATCTTTACATAATGTCTCAAAATTTATAGCATTCCAATGACGAGTTTCGATGGATTTAGTGATTACGGGTGGCTTCTTGATAAGGAGATTACATGTGATTGCATAGTGATCTGATATACCATCAATGACATTAAGGTTTGAGAAAACAGGAGGATCAGATGAACGAGTGATCAGCAAGTCTAATGTATGACCATGTCGGTGTGTAGGTGTAGACACATGCTGTTGAAGACTGCTTGCTACAAGTAGATTCCGAAAATGAATTGCATCTGCATCATTTGGCATATCCACATGGATGTTAAAGTCTCCAACGAATAGTATGGGAGCCGGCTTCAGTGATCAACCAAAGTTGAGAATTCTTCAGTGAAAACATTTAGACTGCAACCCGTTGATTTGCTTTGAGGACGATATACTGCTACGAGGAAAACTGAGGATTCATTGCTGACTATTTCCACATTTAGCAGTTCAAATGATTTTGGTAATAATCCCGTGTCATAACATTTAACCGCTATGCTTTCCTTGTAAAGAAGTGCAACTCCACCACCTCTTTTAGTACCAGCACGGGGAGCATGTTTGAGAGAGTATCCGTTGGGTGTAATATTTCCTATAACTGATGTGTCTTCTGGTTTAAGCCACGTTTCCGAAAGGGCAACAACATCCAGATTATGTTCGATAACGAAATCCACAAATTCTGTTGTTTTGTTCCGAACGGATCTTGTATTAATACTGCAAAATTTAATATTGTTTTTAGATAAGAGAGAGTTTGATGATAAGTCCAGAAATGATAGATTGTTTTTAGTGTGTTTGTCACGCCCAGCTCTTGTACCACGCCTGGTTTTTCTTTTTGGCCTCCTTGGTAATAGGTGGATACTACAGCTACTGGAGTTCAACTTAAAAGATTGTATAATTAAGCAAGATTCTTCAAGAAGTTCACAGCTGTTATTGTTGTTGGTTACACAGCCCTGTAAACCATGAAGAAACTCAGAGCTATAGCTAATTAGCATGACAACAACAGATCTTCAAGCATGAGGTGTACAAGGTCATTTACATAACAATATGCACAGTCAGATTGAAAGTACAGGGCTAGCTTCCCACTGATGCTAGTAGACCATTGTTCTTGGGCAGTGATGAGTTTGAATTAAAACAATAAAGGCACAAGCAGGGCCTAGCTGAACTTCAGGAAACAACAAGAAAAACGACTGCGATTTACTCCAAGATACGATTATTTCCACATAAGAAATTTGTGAATATATGGTGCTCAATTTGCTAATCCAGCATCCAGTAAAACTTATTTGATGAAAAAAAACCATCTGCAAACAGATACGAAGTTGTTATGCACAGAGCAATATAGAGCCGCCACATGGGCGCTGCAACATTCCTCTCCTTGGAATGTGCGTTAACCATATATCTATATATAAATTTACGTAAGGGCAAAATTCGGTAAATCGCGCCTTACTTCTAGAATTTTTACTCGATGGTATATAAAGTTGGTTCGTACTTTCGGTAGGCCTACTGATTTTAACCACCTGATGTAACCCTGTTTACTAATTAAATTAAGTTAGATAATTAGTTATTGACGATTAAAACGAATTTAGGTGTAATGATTTGCCCAAATAGGGGTGTTTTCCGATCGTGGTACACACTGTCTAATGGATGTCCATCTTGAAAAATACCCGCCACAAAAATGCGAGGAGGCTTCGCATTTTCCTATCTCCTCCTACGACAATTGTTTTTAATAGCTGAAAACCGGTTGAACAGCTAGAGTTCAGCATCATAATGTTGAAGACAGGCCGATTTTCTTTAAAAAATACTATTTTGATAGATTTAATATACGATTATACAAATGTATTGATTTGCGATGAATGGAACATCCCAATCTCTGTCTGCCAGACTTTGGTTTAACACAAGTAGGTAAATTTATGAGCCCTTGGTTTAACACATACAGTAGGTAAATAAGTATATGGGCCCTTTGAGAATAAACTTGAAATACGTTGACAATACTGTAAATACCTATTAACTATTTTTGGTCCTCATTTGAATCGAACATTTCTTACTGTGAATGTTCGTACTGTTAGATGTAATATAAAAATATATACAAATAAACTGTATTAGTGAGATTGTGGATAGGCTCTACTGTTAGATATATAAACACATTATTATAATTATACAAATAAACTTTATACTGACAGTTCCTTCTCAACGTTTGTATTAATTAATAATTACCAATAATATAAACGTCGTAGTAGTGTATCGTGACATGTACTTTAATATTTCAATCGATTATGACAGTGACAGTTTTAACAAAATATTAAATCGCAAATGTTTTACTGTATTTAGAGGTATTTTATTTATAGGCCTATAAAACATGAAAAAAATATTTCGTTACTGAGTGGATAAAGAATATATTTAAAAATTGTTCCTCTTTGTACCTATCCGCTTTCCCATACCTCAACCCTAATGTTACATACAAAACACAAATTGGGTTTTTTTAAATGAGTCCAAATCAAAAAATAAAATCTGGACTCATTTTGTGATAAGTTTCTCCTTCGGAAGTAATTCCCAGGGTGCTAATTTTAGTTGACTACATAAATCATCGTGTCTATTTATTCGTTTCTTGTAAACGACAATGTATTATAGTCCTGCGGTACGTACATTTGAAATCGCCAGTTTTGTTACGCTGAAATTACTGTGTATTCGAGAACCATTACATCTGTGGGCACGACCTATGGTACGCGAGCGAAGCGAGTGTACCATCTAGTTAAACAAAATTGTTGATAAACGACTTTACTGACTGAGAAAGATATTGGAATTGGCAGTGGCTTTTAAAAAGTAGGTGCTAATTTGTGGAGATGTATTTGCTATCTAATCTAGGTTATGTGGATGATAAAACAATTAGAAAGGTAGCTGAGGAGATCCATGACTGGAAAATATTTGGTGTTCGTTTGGGGATGAGTTGGACTGAAGTAAAACATACATTTGGTAGGGAAATGGAGTCAATTAAAGCAGCCGAAAAAATGATGAAATGTTGGAGGACAAACTGTATTAATGAACTGAATCAACTTGAAGTAGTTTGTATTGCTCTTATTGAACATGGCAACAGAAAACTTGCTTCCACGTTTATAGAGGATATAAAAGAAAAATCTGAAAGTTTAAAAAATGCAGGTATTCATGTTGAGATGTATAATTTGATAAAACTTTCTGAAATATGAATTGTACAAGCAATTAGTTTGTTCACATGTTTTTCTAAGGCAGTGTACAAGTACTTAGATTTAGTACTGGTCCAATAGACATTGTATACTCTTATTATTGGCACCGTAGTAAAGCCAACCTACTTGTATAATGTGTCCAGTTGAACAGGTATTACAATTAGTTTCCGCTCCCAGAAAAAACCCAAATAATTCTGTATAAATTATTGTAAAAATTAAATTAAGAACGAACAAAATGTGAATGGAAGTCCGTTTGAAGATCCATTTTTCTTTTTAACATGTATTAGTCTCACTATTAGAATTTGAGAAAATATTTTAAACTATCTAACTGATGCTTTTAATCTTCCAAATTATAATTTATCTAGATTGCTTTGATGACCAGGATGTCTTATTTATCTGCGAGAATTTAAAGTCAGAGTGGAGAAGGCTAGCAGTGCGACTTGGAATTGAATGGAGAGACATTATTAATATTACAAACAATAACTATGACGTCAAAGACAGCATTATGGAAGTCCTGATATCTTGGAGAAATAATCAACCTTCAGACCAGATTCCTATAATGATCAATGCCTTAAGACAACAAAAATGTGTTGCTCTCAGCGATCTTCTTTGCAAAAGACATGCCTATAAATATAATGAAGGATGTTTAGGAAAACTTGTTTTATTTACAGAACAATTAGGCCTAAACGAAGGTTGGTTAATAATGGTCATATGTTTCTTTTGACTAGCCTAGGTGTGTGGATCAATGATTCGTCGGTAGCTTTCTTGTAATATATCTTTAAACTTTTATTTGACTAATTTTCTACTATGATATTATAAAGTTTTATAATTAAAAATATATACAAATCTGATTCCTTTGCTTTATTTCCACAGGATTTTTAACAGACTTAGCAATCTTAATAATTTCTGAAATGATGGACGAGCACTGGAAAGATTTTTGCACAAGGCTTCTTATTGATGATGCAGAATTATGCCAGATCGCAGTAAAGTTTCGCAATGAAATTGTAGAATCAACAACTGATGCACTTGTACGATGGCGAGAAAGACAGGACAGCAGCGTGAACCAGTGGGCAGATGTGAAGAAAATATTAGAGGCTATGGGAAAAACGCATATTGTTGATGAACTAGAAGAAAAAAACCTTAAAAAGTTGCCCCTAGATATGCGTTAAATGGCGACCAAAAACGATGGCAACCTACCATATGATTTAATGTATGTAGGAACTTTTAAATAATCCGAACGTGGACGCCGTTAATTTTAACATGTTTTGAGGTGTACATTGAATAAGAAGACCGAGGAAGAACACGATGCGCATGTGCAATGCCTCAAATAATGAAATCATTTCGAAGTCATAGTCGACGTGACTGACTCCTATAGTATACTTTTTTGATCATTTAATTTAATTATTAACATATAACTTATTTTAGAAATCACCTACCACTTAGGTATTATTTTGTATCATAAATGTATATGGTTAGCCTATTCACCGATTTATTACTGAAGTATCCTGTTAAAGTTAAATTAAAAAACATACTAAAGAAATCAATTGAGCCAAGGATGGATGACTGGAACTTAACTTGGTTTAATAAGGTACAAACAGTAACAAAAAATATTTAAAAAAAGTAATTCCTTAAAGAATCCTATGTAATATAAAATAAAGTCAAATTGTTACCTTTGTAAAGTAGCACAAATTATATTTTATTATATTAAACTAACTATATTAAAGAATATTGAGAAAATATTGCAAACTTAATATTACACAGTCGATTAGAAGAAAATCTAAACATTTGACAACTGCCAACCGTTATTAATATTGTTCATGTTAAAAACCATGCATTAAATAACTTATATAGCTTTTTTTACAATTTACGAATCATGTATAAAGGTAGAAGCAAAAATAAAGTAATTTTCACATTTTTTTAAAAATATGGAAATAAGAATTAGAGGTAAAATGTACAAGGTTATAACGTGATATATTGTGGTATTATAATACAAAAACATGTGATATGATATGTGCAATATGATAGTTACGAGAAAAATAACTAAAACAAAAATGATGAGAAAAAACAATTAATAAAGGAAATTATTATAGATGAAAAACAATTCAGAGTGTTACGTATTTTTATTTGTTAGCATTATTGTAATGTATGATTTTAGGTTGAAATAAAAGTGGTAGGCTTACTCGCAAATGAAAACATTAATGTTATTATTCGTAGTATCTATAAGCATAAAACGCTACAAAATAGTGGTCGATTTTCGAGTGTGATTGCAAATTTAATTTAATAATTAATATTCACATGTAATACCTGTACTCCCTTAACCTATTTTTTTTTTTTTTAGATTTGTTTACGTTTCAGTTACACTAAAAATATAAATAATAATAAAGTAATGATAAGATTTCCCGAATAATCGAAATCAAAACGGATAGTTGTGTAGGGTGTCTAGAAAACTCAAATCTAGAAAATCAGATCTCAGATATATCTGACTTTTCTAGATCTAGAAAACTCAGATATCTGACTTTTCTAGATCTAGAAAACTCAGATATCAAGATCTGAGAACCCAGATCATCAAATGGATCGTTCCATTATTATCAGATGGTAGCTTGTTTGAAATACTACAGTAGGCCTATTATACGTTTTCTTACTAATAATAATAATTATTGTAACTTGTAGTAGCGACCTGTATGTTAAAGAAATACAGTATACACCTTCAATGTAGGCCTAGAATTTAGGCCTAGCCTAGCTAAGCAAACTCAATTCAAGGCTCAACGTGTCGCTATCGCGATGTATCGCGAAGAGTAGGCCTGACCCGGGTGCGATTTTTTTTTCGTACATAAGTTGAAGACCCCCTCATGAAACGTCACAAAATAAACATGAATAATTCATCAGTTAAATTGTCCTGTTCCGTGTGCACCCAAGCGTATAGCAACCAGAAGTGATTACAGTTTACAGAAGTGCGGTACGATTCTAGGCCTATCTCCGCTGTGGTTTCCGCGTGCGATTTCATAATAGAATAGCGGCGTTTTGTGTGGATTGTCGAAATAATCAGCCTTTAGTTTATGGTTTTTTAATATAATTTATTACTAAAGAATTACGTGTTAAAATTATACTTTCTATTGATACTATTAGGCCTAATTAATAGTCTCTAAACCATGTCTATTCTAGTAGTAGCTGTGTTGGTGTGTGTGACGTGTGTGTTAGTTTAGTTATGACACAGTCAGAGTAATAAGTCAGCAAAATTAAACAATAAACATTACACAAAAATACATTTTTTATTCTCGTGGGTCTAATCTTCCCATCTCATGTGTGTTCATATACGCGCATTTTTAAAGTTCCTTTGAGTACATGCATATTGTTTTATAATAAAATAGCAGAATTAAAAATTACAGTACACAAATTATACACATTCTTTATTCTGGTGGGTCTAAGCTTTCTTTGGGCTATGTCCAATGAATTACTACTTAGTTTAATGTCTTGCCTAGCTGTCGATTAGCCTCGACTCGAAGAAGAGTGCGCGAAGGCAATCACGTGAATTGAATCCTAGGCCTACTGTAGAAAGTATCGTATCGCAGTTGTGTAATCACTTCTTGTTGCTATACGCTTGGGTGCACACGGAACAACAAATTGAACTGATGAATTATTCATGTTTATTTTGTGACGTTTCATGAGGGGGTCCCAACTTATGTAAGAAAAAACAAAGCCAACAGCCATTAAGTCGCGTGCTACAATGCATAGTGATACCGGACCGACAGACAGACCGACAGACAGACCGACCGACCGACATAGTGAACTATACTGACCGAAATTACTGAACATGTTTAAAAATGTTGAAATGTTTAAAAACGTTTATATTTTTTTAATTTACACGTGCGTAGCCTGTCACTTTTGACGTGCTCGTATAACGTAATTTCGAGTTGAAAAGTAAGTCAAGAAAACAGAAATCGGGCAAAAAGAGTTCGCAATAACATTTAACGCGCAGTGCGCGCGCAAAAATATGCGCACTCATGGCAATTTTGTAAACGCTTAAAATTGCCTGAAACGTACTCTTATTTCATCGAAAATAAATTTTGAAAATGTTAAGCGCGCGTACGCATGCGTTACATGCGCTACGCACGTAATTGTATTGCCATATGATGATTTATGCCCTGAAATTTATGAGTACCAAATTTTATTTAATTGTGATTCATGGTTGTGAAGATATGATTACAAACGTGATTTCGTTAAATCGTGCGCAGACCGCGTAATTTTTTTATTGCGCACCGTGAAAACATAACCACATCGATTCCTGGCCATAAGGAATATTCTGTGAAAAATTGACTTAGCTAGATTAAACTGATATCAAGATAAGGTCAGAAAGCGATAAAACGCATAGTGATACCGGACCGACAGACAGACAGACAGACCGACAGACAGACCGACAGACAGACAAACCGACCAACCGACCGACATAGTGAACTATAGAGTCGCTTCCACGCGACTAAAAAATGGTCAGTGGTCAACTCGTACCCAAAATAACTCGTACCTATTCCCAACTTAGGCTAACTTGACTAACACGTACCTCAACAAACTCGTACCCACACCAACTCGTACATACCTAATTGTTAAGCCTACATTTTAACGGTAACGTGCAATTTATTTTAAACCGTAGGCCGCTTGTAGATGTTACAATATTAGTAAGAAAACGTACACAGTAATCAGTTTTAATAATACTCTAGTATTTCAAATGACCTACCTTCTGATTAATAATGGAATGATCTAAATGACCTACCAACCAATCATATGATGATCCCAGTTTTCTAGTTCCATTTTGGAACTAGAAAACTCAGATATTGATATCTGAGTTTTCTAGATCTAGAAAAATCAGATATCTGAGTATTCTAGATCTAGACAACTCAGATATCTGAGATCTGAGTTTTCTAGATCTGAGTTTTCTAGACACCCAGTTGTGTAGGCTATATAGATATAAGGAAAAAAATCAAAGAGATTATGGAGCGGCTATTCCAGAATATACAATACTAAGTATCGTAAATTTAAATTTATTAATTTTTAGGCGATCTTGTCAAAGGCCAAGCGCATATAGCCTGCCACGTTTCGATATTCAATATTGAACTTGACCTAATAAATCAGGTCTCAATGTGTTTCATTAGAAATATTTCCGGTCAAATGTCAAACTGGATTATTGTACAATTAGTGTATCCATGGTTATTATTATTTTGTGTTTATATTTGACAGAATTGCGTTTCATTACTTTACTCATTTTGTGGTTTTCCGAACAACGGTGGTTCTATATTAATAATATGTCGATGTTACACCGTGAGCTGAAACATAAACTGGGGCTTGTGTATTATTGGTTTTTATTTGTCAGGTTCAAAGCTGATATCCTTATTCCAACGGAAGAAGGATCGGAAATTATTAATATCTTTTATTACATCCATGGTATTTTGTCGTCAGGGTGTTATATTTAAACGGAACGAAGTGGAATTCATTCTTATAACTATAAAGACATAAATTCTCTACAAAAAAGGTAAAACTATTAATTTTTAGCAAATATATCTCATATTAGGATGTAATTATACATTTACTCCGTTCTATCATCGGCAAGCCATGAGAACAAAAACTAAAACAAGTAAATTATTATGAAACTTACGTAAAACAAAACAAAAAACAATTAGTGTAGGCCACTATGTAATTTCGTGTCATTTTTTTGTTAAAAGCAAAATTCCAGCTGATTTAGTGTCTTTAGGATGTAAAGTAATGAAAAAAATATGTTGCCATTTTTTTAAAAAAGCTTAAGGGTGTCAAATCCAAGATGGCCGCCAATACGTAAAATATCCAATAAATGTACCATATTGGACAAAGTAACACCCATTATGAATAATATTTTAAGTTCATATGGGTTCTCTGCTATATAAGAATTATTATAAACCTATATTCATTAGTATTCTGACATTTTGAATTTCAAAATGGCCGCCATTTTTTAAAAATGGATTAAATTTCTTATTAAAACATGTGCAAGTTATGACGTTGATTGAAATCACATAAAATCAAATAAAACAACATTTTTTTTTTAAATGGGTTAAATTTCTTATTAAAACTTGTTAAATAAAATTAGATTGAAATATACAAAATGATATGCTTATGACAACAACATGGTGATTAACACAAAATGTTGACCATCAGGAGGTCTATAGTACTGACTGTACACTTCTTCATATTAAAACATCTCATAAACTTCTTCAGTTAAATGACAACTAACTCTGCCAAAGTCCTTCAATGAAATATTTCTAATCTTGAATGCGATACAGTAAGTTGACCTTCCTTCGTTCTCTACTACTGTATCCATCAAACTTCCACAGACTGATCTCCGTTCCCAACAACCTTGTTCAGAAACAAATTGGCAAAATAACTGAAAGACCTCATTTCACCGGCAAATAATCTCTATAGGAGTCTTCTTTTACTTTGATAAGTTTGTCACCTGTATTCACCGTCATATATATTTTTTTGCCAATATTCGTCTTTTTCTTAGGATCCCATATAGACAGTTTGCCTTCTACAAGACTTTTACCAATGCCTCAAACATTTTCTGTCCAATTTCATCATGCCATGGCCAACAAACACCTTTGTGCGAATTGCAGCATTCTTCATTAACCGGGATATCATCTCTCTTTAAATGTTAACTAGATTTGCCAGCTCTGATGAAATCATTAATTTGTGTTATTCCAATGATACCATGCTCAATGACCCTGATCAATTGGTGTAAATCCAGCAAGTCCCACACATACATGTCCTCTCATATACATACTTAACTTAGAATCTCTTTCTCCGTCTGCATTTGTAGAAGCAAGTTGTAGAGAGAAAGCAGAATTAGTGTGGTTTTGTCCTTTACAGATGTTTTCCATTTAAGATATTTGTGTCCCGATTTGTGTCACTGGTTGTATAGGTAATACAAGTTCAGTTTCAACAAAAGCACCTGCCTCAACACTATTCTCACAATGCTACATGTCCAAAAGCCATATAGTTCACCGGGTCGACATACTAATTGCTTTTTGATGTCATCTCTGTCCACCTCCACTCATCTTGGGCAAGAGTCATCACCAGGCATTCTTGTCTTTCCCTAGTACATGAGTTTTTATACCACAACCATGTGCACTCATCAACCCAGTGTATAATGCTGGTCTCTCTGTAGGGGGTACATATCTAATGAAATTGGTTGAGATTGTAGAAGATGAGAAGTAGGAGTTCATTCATTTACAAGGTTATTTATAGGCAGAGGTGTATCTGTATTTCCTTCAAGCTTCTGCCAAAAGTTGACAGGTTGAAAACTTACCAACCATACTGGTGACTATGGCCCTGAAGGTTCAGACATTGAATTACATAGCAATAACGCATTTATTATTTAACATATTTATACAGGATTTCACAATAAGTTATAAATGCACTTGTTGTATATTGTGGTCCTGTCTCCTGTCAAGTTTCAGGTTCATGAAAAGAAATGAGATCTGTAATTTAGAATCTATATATAAATTATGGTTAATTCTGACATAGGCGAGCACAATGGAAAAACTTTGGAACAAATTTCTGCCTTGGATACCTACCTGAACTATCTCAGGTGTACCGCGAAATGTAAAACAGTTTTCACTATTACGATATTGTTCCATATTTCTATCTTAGGAATATATTATAAAGAGTTTTAAAACTAAATTTCTGATTCATCGGTAGATTTTCAACTCAATTTCAATTGTACGCGGTCAAAGTAATTTCCAGGTTCACGATGAGTTCACAGGTTCACCTTGCAACTACCTGGTTTCAGTTAAGTTGGTCGTTAGTGGCTATAGCTATTTTAGTTTTTTGTTTATTTTCGGATCGGACCGCGCGTGTGAAGGTACAGTAGTTAAAAAATAAAATCCCGATAGCCGAGTTTTATTGAGTAAGCTGGCAGGAATAACTGTAGGCTATCTGTGTCCCATTAGGGCCCATATTGCAAGCAGTCTAAAAACATCTTCCTTCTTGGGCCGAAACGGCCTACACTGTCGCGGAAGTTAGTTTTAAAAGATGTTTAAATGAAATAATGTATTATGATGGTATTTATTTGAATAAACGCCTCCCAATAAAACATCACTTTGAATAATAATCGCCTACACCCCCCCCCCCCCACCTACCCAACTATCTAATAAACGCCCATCTACATTAATTATACACACAATATTGTATATACTATTTATAATAGAATTCATTACACTGTTAACTATAATTTACCAAGCATTTGTTATAATTTTTTACCACTTTTCATATCTATTAGAGGATTTTATTTGATTATAAATGTTACGATATTATTAAAACTAAAAAATTCCTCGAATAAGCATCTCCCTCAAATGAACTCTGCCTCCCCACCTCCGCCCTATTAAACAATAAAGACTATACTTTAAAATGTTATTAATCATCTAAGACACTGTGAAACAGAGTAGGTTTAGTTTTTCAAATGTCAAGCATTTTCAATAATGGTAACCGACAGAAAACGTACAAGGAGAACGTCCTTCTAAAACATTTTTACCCGAGTCATTATCCTTCCGAGAACCTTCGTTTACACTTCCTAGAGGGGAGCTAGCGAACTAGAGGTCTAACCCTCTAGTTAGACGTAATTGATGTTGAATATTTGATATAAATTGTTAATTTGTTCCATACTTTTGCAACTCCAACTTTGAACGATTATTTAATTTAATAGTCATAGTGGGGTATTATATATCTGTTATACAGGACATTGACAACTTTAGCCTTATATTTACAGTTTACAATCCTGTGAGAAGTGACAACAATTTTAGAACATTGTGTACAAACAACAATTTATGCACACATTTAAAAAAAATTATTTAAAGAATTTAATTTTTAGTGGCGGCCATTTTGAAATCCAAGATGGCCGACAGATTATCGCTTTACATAGTTAGGATTGTATAATGGGTACAGTAATACCATCAAAACGGACTTGTTCCACATTCATAATTTGTATTATTGGTGATATTCTGATTTTTAATAGGGTTATTTGAATGTTGGCGGCCATCTTGAATTTGGTCCTTTAAAGGTCTTTTGAAAAAATGGCAACATATTTTTTTTCATTCCTTATATTATCAAGATATGAAATAAAGTCAAAGTTTGCTTTTAACAAAAAATATACACGACATTCATATAAACGACATACCAGCCTACACTAAATGGCCAATTCAAAGCTTGGATTGTACCTGGCTATACAAATTCACTTTAATAAACCATTTCTATACTTTTGTAGTAATATGGCTAGTTTTGACGATTCTTGTGGGGATCTTTCAGCAGACTCTGGTAGGTTTTCCAAAAAAGATTATTTAGTTAATATTGATTTATTTTATCATTTTATCATAATCAGATTCTTAAAAGCTGTATATAAACGCCACAGCCTTAAAGTACATTATTTTGCCTGTTATTACCAAATATGATACTGTAAATCGCTATAGGCTAAAGAAAAATTATTCCTTTGTACTCAAATGAACAAGGCTGAAACAAAATATATATGGGATTGATAATTATATCGTTCTAGAAGTAGGATTACAACATTAAAAATAATTATAAAAAGATTTTGTTTATACTTGGTATTAAAATAATGTTGGCGTCACGTAGAATTTAATTTCTGAATCCAAATTTCCAATCCCAGTTAACCGCAATGACATTTTCTGACAAGCATGAACACAGTTTGTGATTTTTAATTCGTCAAGCTAATTTATCCAATTTTAACGACGTTTACAAAATAAACGTGAATTATTGATCATGTTCCATTGATTTTCTGAGAAAAAAAAATACACTGAGCAGGTTAATGGGGAAAGATGAAGAAGAAAAAATAGATCAGTTTCAATGGCTATCTTGACGTATGCCAACTTAACTGTATGTTCCTAATGTTCTTAAACAAGTTTTTAAATGTATGGTATGTTATATATTTTCAGATAACATGGGTAATTTCAATCCAGTGCAGCAAGGTAATGTATTGTAGGCTGTTGTCATTATCATATACACACTGATTCTACATTATATATTATACAAATACTGAATGTTTATGAGTATATTGTTTTTAATAAAAAAAATTCTTTTAGGAATTCACCAGAAACGGTATCTTTTAATATTAAAACCAACTATTAGTAAATTACATACATAACAATTGTGTGTATGACGAAAACAAATACCATAATATTCAACCCTCAATATTATAGTGCACATTATTTTATTTCTTCCTACGTACGATAGTAGTGGTGAATCAAAAATATTCAACCGATTATTTTCCTAAATGGTGTATTCATTTAAAAGGTACAATATAATTTACGTAACTTCCTTTTTGTTAAGTTAATTGAAATGTTTATTTGTTTTTTAACTTCTCATAGATAGCCAAAGCGAGATAACAACAGACTTAGACGATCTTGTGCATTCCTTCCATAATGAGTTGTCGATTGAATCCACGGTGACCCAACAAGGTATAAAGTAGTACTTTCTCTCTTTTTGAACATTTAAATCAAAGTGTCTGTCGCCTTAAATATTTTAACCATCTTTATTCTTATTTAGTATCATAAAATAAGTATAGTTTATTCTATAATTATTATGAGTATATAAGGAGAACAGAAAATTATTATTTTATTCTAAATATTCTAAATAATATTTTCCGTTGTCAATAACTCTTGTTACCATCAATGTCATTGCGCCTATCGAGTGTGGCTATTTACACATAGCATTGGTATTTGCGAAATAGTTAATATATTTAATTTTAGAACCTCCAGTATTAATATGTTTTTACTTTCTATTGGAGACTCTGCATATTCATGTTAAACAGAGTACGGAAGTGATTATAGTAATTATGTAAAAAAATGAATAATTATCAATTGGTCATTTCGCTATAACTATGAACATCTAAACGAGTTAAACAACAGTTAGACAGATAAATTGTTTGAAGGTATATTGTCCCCTGAAAGATATTTTAGTGAGTACTCCATTCTAATATCACATAATAGTTATACACAAAAATTGCATCTAAAAAAATTGTTTACCAGAAAAAACTGTAATTTAAAGCAAAGAATATGGACTGCCAGCCAATGGGTTTTTGGTTTATTTTGTCATTGTATATTGAAAACATGATTTTTTCCGGGTATTTTCTTGAAAAGTGATTAACTTTGTTAAAATTACAAAATGGTCTATTCAAAGTATGTTATTGATTTTAATTGTTCATGTCTACAACTTTAACTGCATGCACGAACATTATAATTGTCAATTTAAGACAGATCAATCATATTTTTAATTAGTTTATTGAATAATTGACGTTTTACATTATACTAGGTGGTGACAGGCCTAAATACAAAATGACAAGCATTCCTCGTGGAATATGCCTAATAATAAACAACATTAAGTTTCGAGGAAAAAGAAAACTGGAAGAAAGAACTAGCTCTGAAATTGATGAAGGTATAAGGAATGTTGAATTTCTTTTTGGGAATAACAGGCGTCCTGTAATCCTGTGTTTGATTACCAATAGGCGTTATACTTTACGTGTTAATAAGAATAAATGAAAGTATATTATTTAGACACTTAAAAAGCTGTAAACAATATTTTTCCAGCATTCAATTTACAAATAAAAGACATTAAGACATTTAGGTATCCGTATAAAATAAAACAATATACCTGCTGTGATAATAATTGTATAGTATGTTTCTCAACAGATAAGCTGAAGCGTGTTTTTAAAAATTTGGGATTCATTGTCGAAGTGAAACGCAATCAAACTGCTCAGGAGATGAAGAATGTGATGGACGAAATGCGAAGACGAGATCATTCACAATACGATTGCTTTGTTTGTTGTCTGTTGTCTCATGGTAGACTTGGAGAAGTTGCTGGTAGTGATGGAGAAATGTGCAATGTATTACAACTTGCCGGCAATTTACGAGCAGATAAGTGTGAAAGTCTGAATGCAAAACCAAAAGTATTCTTTATACAAGCGTGCCGAGACAAAAAAATGGGGGATGGTTCTCTTCACAAATATTTTGATTACGCTGATTTCCTATTTGGATACTCGACAACACCTCTAAAGAAATCATTTCGGCCCCAGACTGGTTCACACTTCATTACAAATCTGACAAAATATTTGGAGGAACGCCATGACACCGATCACATACTAGATATTCTAACACAAGTAAATTATGAAGTTGGTAAATGGGGTTTAGAGGATAAGAAGCAGGCTCCAGCTCCACAGTACACTTTAAGGAAAGATCTATACTTCCCCAGCGTATAAATAATCAAGCTGTTCTGCTGCTTTTCAAAGCATCAGCAGTCTATGTTGTCTCTTTGTCTCACGTTTGTGATAAATAATCACTTTACCTGTCGAATTATTGGACGCAAACACTGTAAATGATAGCAATACATACATTTACATGTTATAATTAATTTATGAATTTGTGATAACTTTCCTTCCCTTCATTATCAGATTGAATAAGTCAAATATTATGAATAATGCATACAAACTTGTTAAGCTATGTCTTATTAATTATAGAGTTATATTTGTTAATGTCTATACACATTTTTATATTCTAAATGTTTTTGTTTTCCCGAATCAGTGCGACCCAATAGCAGGAGACCTACTAGATAAGGATTAAATTTCTGGTAATCCTTTTTTCTGTCTGGTTGTGTTTGTCTTTTTTTATCTTGTTCCTTGTAAATGTATCTATCGTTTTGAGACTAAATAAAATGAAATGTGATGGTTCATTGATACTGAGTTGTTAGACATGTGATTTAGAAAGTGTTTTGTTCCCCATGTTGGTGTTATTCGCCTGTGCTACTAATCACAATTATTAGTTTTCAACTCATCAAGTATGCAAACGAAAACGACATACATGTGTATTGCCTCCCACCGCACACAACAAACCTCTGGATAATTGTTTTTTTCGGTCACTGAAATCCGAATATCACAAGGCACGTGAAAAGCTCAAGAAAAGTCCAGGCAAGAAAAATAACACGGTTTACTTTCGCGGAATATTGAAAGACGCGTATGCTATAAGCTGGTTTTATGCAACAGGTATATATCCATTTAATCCAGATGCAGAGTTTTTACAAGCTTCAACTATAGAAACCATCTTCGTAGATAAGGCTGATAATTAAAATAAAGTCAATCAACAGGATCAACCCTTGCCTGATTCGGTTGAATACATTTCCAATACCCATTCTACTTCCGCTGGGAATGGTAACGCCAACCGCAATTACACAACTCTGGGCCAAGTATGTTTAGAGGTTTATTTTTTACCCAAGTGCAGACAAGTACTATTACTACTACCTCAAAGTACAAACGGATTACAGACGAAATGATAAAGAACTCGGAGGAAAAATTAGAGCGAAACATGGGCTTGGGGCGACCTTTTCTCTCTTTCTTTCCTCATCTTTATTGTTTCAAATATATCACCGGGCGGGTTTAGAATGTTTGTTCTGTGCCTGATGTGATCATATGGTAATAAAGTATCTCTTCGGAGATCCTGATTCGTAAATAAAAATACTGAAAAGATGAGGGATATCAATTTGATCTTTCTTTGTTTCAGCGAGGTAGGTTAATTCCAATCATGGTACAAGGCAAATCAAAGTTCATCTGCAAATGTAGGATAAAGCAATATAATGACGGTTGAATTTCGAAACGATAGTTTCCTTTTATTATAGACACATTATGTATTTTTCCGTTTACATGGCTGAGGAACAATAGACCTAGTGTTATAGGATATGCTAGTACATCTGTAGTACCAATTTTTTGATGTACTAAATGGTACAAATATTTCAAACTTTCCGGATTTATGATAATATATGCTCTTCTGTGAACAAATATACTAAACTATTCTCAGAACAATAGCTTTAATAATAATACTAAACGATTATACTGTTTTGCGAACTTGAAATACGTTAAGTTAGTGGGAATACACTAGGTGAATAACAAAACATCAACATATACAGTATTTCTTATTACAGGATGTAGACCTATAACAAATACAATTTAAAAAACAGATGTTTAAAGTAATGCTATCAGTTAATTTGATTTGAACACCAACTAACATTATATTATTATTATTATTATATATATTGATATTATTTATTTTCATATTATTTATTTTATATATTATTTGTTGAATATGCAATTGTAATGTCGCATAATAGTTATCCACTTTGACAAAAAATTGGATATAAAAAATGTATGGTTAAATTTAACCATTTATTATGTTATTTGAAAGTGGAAACATTTTGTTTTCTATGGAAGTGATTAACTTTATTAAAACTACAAAATAATCTGTTCAAATTCTGATTTAATTAATCTTCATTTTTCATGTTTTTGGGTGACAATACATCTTTAATAGTCTACATTATATGAAATTAAAAAACAAAAACAAAAAATAGGCCATAACCAAATACTTTTTACAAAATGTATTTATATGCCAGTGCGCATGTCACACTGAATCCTAGTTACTGGTTCTATTTCTGTGGTTTAAATCCAGCCATACATACATATGTTTATTCTAAAATAGAGGAAACTATTATTATCTTATTTCCTCCTTAATATTATATATATATGTGATGGGTGTTCAGTAATTATTGTTTTTATCAAACGCAGCGAAGTGGAAATCAGTCCTATATCTAAAAACACAATTTGTCTACAAAAAAAGGTAAAATATTTTTCCTTATTATAATTATACTTACACAGCTCATATACGGTAATAATATAATAATAAAGCAGTATTTAGGCGACACAATGGAGAAAATTTAAATTATTATTTTGTTGATGGCATGCCATTTAATATAATTTTGGTGTAACCCGATTTATAATTACTAATAAGTACTTTTACTTTTATCAAATTTATAAATGTAAATGAAAATACACTACAACTAAATCTTTATTCCGAATTTTTTTTCTTCATACTCATCCAACAGCGAGTAACTCGCCAATTACAGGACGGATAAACTATTTAATAATTTATCGTGCTTATAAACTAAGTCTCATTTGAGGCTTAGGGAGTGGAGTTGAAAGAGTCATGAGTTACAACCCTGCACTAGGTCAGGATTGAACCCTGCACTAGGTCAGGATTGAACCCGGGACCTTGGGATTGGAAGGCAAGCACGTTAACCACCAAGCTACAGCTCCACTCCAAGCTACAGCTCCACTCCTTTGCAATAAATAAACACTTAAAAACTGAAAATTCAGATAAATCAAAAGAAACTAATTTTGATTACTTATTGTGATTCTCGTTTGAGCTAAACATCATCCCTTAAATTAACAAAAACTTCTTGAAAGGTAATTCAATTTCAAGTTCTCTACTTTGCTCACTCATTTTTTTAATTAATAAATAACATCCTGTTTTTTAAATTAATAGAATTTAAAAATGTGTTTTTGTCTGTGAATCAATAAACTCAATTCCTCTTTCTAATTTGTCTTGGAATGCTCTTTCAAACAAAATTCGGACATACATACACGTGCCGCTTAAAACTCACTCCTATTTACAAAACCAACTGTATATATAGCAGGTACCTTTATAACGATTTTAAGGTTGGGTAATCAAAAAGATAGTACAGTATTATAGTACAATGCAGTAGACACAACTCTATAAATATATGTATAGTGCCTAGACTAAATTACATTATACAGCATTTATATTAGAAGGTAGAAAAAGTTAATAGGCATACTGTGTTCTTTATATTTCAGTGTATATTTTGTTTCAATTCTAAAGCAAGAAATATAAATGTGCAGAGTCTTCACGAATATTAGTGCTCACTGTAAAATAAATGTTTGAAAACATGCAGTCACAAAAAAGAGAATCTCGTTAATACATTAACATTTAATATACATCTGTATCTTTGTCCATGCTTTGTTTTTTGCATAAAACAAAAACAAATAAAAAATCCCTCTTTAAAAAATAGCTAAACAATGTAGTATAATATACAAATTATTTAGGTATTCTTTGACTATGATAAGAAGGAACTTCATCATTTATAAAATATAAGTTCCTTCTTTTCATAGTTACACTTTCTAAATAATCTGTTCTATTCTTTATCAATTTTCCATAAAGCATGTCAAATCAATAGTGGAGTGGAGTGGAGTTGTGGCCTGGTGGTTACGATGCTTGGCTGCCAATCCAAGGGTCCTGGGTTCAAGTCCCGTCACATGTCAGGATTTTTTCTAAGGACCAAATTACTCCACTCCCAAAGACTTGTAATAAGACTTTGTTAATGTAGAGCATCGTGTGTATATGTTTGTCTCGTGAATGGATTGCCACCTTTAAGAAGGATAGTGAATGAATTCGCTTATGGTTATCCTTGGCAATTTGCCTAAATAAAAAAAAAAAAAAAAAAAAAAATAGCGAAAATATAATCAAGAATTGGGCTGGGAACACAATTCTATTTTGAGAACTGAGAGGGCGGGTTTTCGACCTCTTTGATCAAGCACCCTCTCTGTTAACACGATCACATTAAGTTGAAGACAACTTTTCTTATTTTCCATCACCGATTTCCATCCTAACACGACAACATTTTTACAAGTAAGTTTTCTAACAATCCGGCACCTTATGCGATGCAACTCAGTTACTCATAACTACCACGACTACAAATACAGCCCTTTCCGTATGGAAAGTCTACCTATGTACTGTAGGCTATGTGTGGTAACGTGAGTGTATTTTAGGGTGTGTCCAGGCTACTGGTGTGATTCCAGTTTACACGAGGGCCAACTGTTCGGCCGCCATTGTGATTTAACACAAGTTTTTTCGACTTTATACGTACCGTATATATATATATTATATATATATATATATATTTCTGTATACTTTTATATGTTGTCCTCTCGTAGGAAAACATTAACGACACAAACATTACCTGCACATAATTATACTCTTGTATTATACTGTATGTCGTGCGATTAACGACTCGCACACGAATTTTACATGTCGTGCGATTAACGACTCGCACATGAATGTTACATGTCGTGTGATTAACGACTCGCACACGAATTTTACATGTCGTGCGATTAACGACTCGCACACGAATTTTACATGTCGTTCGATTAATTACTCGCACACAAATTTTACATGTCGTGCGATAACGACTAGCACATTTACTTTCGCCTTAGTCGAAGACAAGGCCCATACATAAATCCTCTTGTAGGAAGATATAAACGACACAGACATTACCCGCACATATACTTTTATATGTCGTGCGATGAACGACTCGCACATGCATTTTTATATGTCGTGCGATAACGACTAACTGGTGAAAAAATGGGCATGATGTGATTTATAATTGAAGAGCTATGTTAGATTTTGCGTATTTTTGCGATTAACCAACACATTTTTATTTTTATTTTACTTAGAATTGGAAAATTATTTCTATACTAACTTCTATTTGCTTATGACTTTTATGTGCAGTTTTACATGGGTGAATGTTCATTTACTAATTAAACTATTTAAGCCAGAACTTATGTTGTATGCGTCTTTATTTATTATTCTATGAGTTTGTTAATTGCCGCAGTCTCCGAGTAGCAAAAATATACTTAAGCTTGATGCAAACTCGTTTCGGTTTTTTTTACAGGTCGAACATCTTGGAAAAGGAAAGAATCATATAATTATTCTTGATATTCTTTTTGTCAGACGTGTTGATCAATTCTCCCAAGATGCAAGAAGGTAAAATAGTATATTTATATTATTATTATTATTATATGTTTTATGTTATGTAATCTAAGCCTATTAACATTCTTCATATCCATACAGTTTTATTGATATTACAACAATATCTGTTCTGAGTTATGTTATTATTACACGACTTATATCATTTTAGACTATAATTTAAAAACAATTATTTTACAAAATGTTTTGTATTGGGTGTAATCAATCCAGTGACGGTATACCGGGTATTATGTCCTCTTTTATAAACTTCCTCAAGAAATTATTACGTACAGTAGTTATGTGATGCAATTTTGATCAATCACATTATTGAAGTCACATAGACTATTATAAATCTATCAACTAAGTTAAGACGATAATTACTGGTACAATTTTTCACTCGAGGATGTCAAATGTTATAATTAACTAAACTGGCAATAATTTTATAATACTTCCTTATAGAATTTATTAAAAATGTCGATAATCAAATCGATGCAATGTATTTTGTACATTTCCGTTAAATGTTCATTTTGTAAGGCCAATTGGGGAAAAATGTATTTTATGTATGTACAAAATGTGTTATGAAACTGGATATTATAAACAAATTGTGTCCACTTGTTGACCTCATACTTAAGCCTTATCAAAACTTAAGTCAAATCTTCAAAACAGATTGTTGACTCAAATATATTTTGAAGCGCCCTGTTTAAAAAAAAGAAGGTTTTAACATTTTTTATAATATTTCATTATAAACCCATCTTAAATTACCTCTATGCTACGCTGATTTTGTATTTATACATCAAATGATTTTGTTTTAAAAAAAATGGCTAGTAAAATAGAATATAGCTTTAATGTGAAGTGATTTTTTTCTTCATTTAGTTTCATTTCATTGTTTATCTTTTCTTATTTTTAAATTTATATTGTTTTTATAATCACTTAAATAAATGCCAGGAATGAATGGATGTTATTAATAGACTGCTAAATCTATTTACTACTAAATTTGAATTACCAATAAAGAACAACTCGAAAGAAGGAATAATAATGTATTTGGTTTAAATGTGTTTTTTACCAGACAGGATCAAATACAAAATGACTAACAATCCACGTGGGATATGCCTCATTATAAACAACATTATGTTTCAAGATGACGGATTGAAAGAAAGAACTGGCTCTGAAGTTGATGAAGGTAAAGCGGAATAGTTTCTAAGTTTGTGTGTGTTTGTTGTTCTTGTTTGTTTGTTGTTTTTTTTTTTTTTTTGGTGGTGTATGAGTATACCGTAGTGGCAATATTGATTATACTTTATACAATAAGTGTACATAAGAAAATACGTTTTAACTTTTAAACAAAGTCATTACATGGCTGCAGTCGCGTGCTCAAGTTAGTGTTTATCGGCTGATCTACCCGCCAACCGACCAGCCGACCAACATAGTGAGCTGTAGAGTCGACTGAAAATGGTGATTAAAAATTGTGCTGCCGCTGCAAGAATGCACTTGATCACCATTCAAACTGTTGCAATTCTACAATAAAACAAATTGTTAAAAAAGTATTCTTTGAATATCATTTTCTCAACAGCTTATCTGGACCGTATTTTTAATCAGTTAGGATTCCATGTTGATGTTAGACACAATCTAAGTGCACAAGAGATGAAGGATGTTATGACAGAAATGCAAAGCAAGGATCATTCATACTTTGACTGCTTTGTTTGCTGTATCTTGTCTTACGGTCAATGCGACCTGATTTATGGTAGTGACGGGGAAACTTGTGATCTTTTAGACCTGGCCAGCAACTTCAATATAAATAAGTGTAAAAGTCTTCACAGCAAACCAAAGGTATTCTTTGTACAAGCGTGTCGATTACAAAACATAGAGGAAGATGCAAAGGAAGACATACCTGAAGACGCCGATTTCCTGTTCGGAACCTCAGCGGTACCTCTATCTGTTTCGTATAGGTGCAAAAAACATGGTTCCTATTTTATTAGAAACCTGGCACTTGCTTTGGAAGAGCGTCATGAAACCGATCACATTTTAGATATTCTAACACTTGTGAATGCCGAAGTAAGCCAGCAGTCCAACTCCGGGGTACCAGCTCCCCGGTACACTTTAAGAAAAGCTCTGTACTTTCCTTAGGGTATAATAATGTTCAAACAGATTAACTTTCGATTAAATAAACATGGTTACACTTTTAGATTATGTTGTTGTGGAAGGTTTAATTCACGAATATTGTATGCATTAATATTGAACTAGATAAATATAGTATTGTTTTAAATAAATGAATTGTAACTTTACCCTAAACTAGTAGTTGGTATTTGACTAACGATAGATTCTTTTATTATTATGTTATAATTTACGGTGACCTGTTGCATTGAATTAAAAAAAAAACAATTTTAAAATAAAGAATCACGGTAAATTAAAAAGTAGTGCGCAAATTTATTGTGTTTTTTTACGGTAAACAACCACCTGTAAATTGGTATCAATTTCTTATACCGTTAAAAAATTGTTTTATCGAGTTTCCAAAAATAGACATAAAAAACATTCCCTTATAATTGGAGTGCAGTGCATATCCCAGTTCCCACGGGTAGCGGAGGTGATATCCATCTGTTATTGGCGTCAGTTACAAGACCTGTTGTCATTGGTTAGTATGGGAAGTTGCCATTATTATTATTAGGCAATAAGTATTACAGAAATTCCGGCCGGACGTCACAACCATACTTTTGTATAACCCGGAACCGTCATAGACAATCAAGGAAAAGAGTAAAGTTCAGCCTGCATCAACATCCACTAACAGGTTTGATACAAACAAAGCCAGGACTGTTTAAAGCACCTTGATTGGTCCTAACATTGATCAAGGGCTTCTCTCGTCCAGTGCCCACCTTGACCAGAGGTCTGAGGCAGATACTAGATGCAGGGGCTGCCATAAGAGTCAGCAGTGCTGATTTCAAATGCCTAACGGGACCCCAGCTCCGTTTTCAGCACCCGTTATTCCCAGATGGTCTCCCATCCAAGCTCAACGTGGCTTAACTTCGGTGATCTGACGAGAACCGGTGTTTCAACGTGGTAAAGCCGTATTCAGATCAACTTTACTCTAAATTATTGGTAGCTTATTAAAGTGAAATATTGTCTTACTATTATGTTATACTTTGATGTAAGTATCTACGCTGACCTGTCACTTTTCACTGCAACTTAAAAAAACCCTATGGAATTGGAAAAAAGGCTCGACATGTAACTACATAGGCCTATTCATGGTCTTTTGATATCTGTTTACTAATGCTGGTTTCAAATGTGAGATTACCTTATTTATTCTAATAAACTCCCGGCTGTGAATAAAATCGCCGATTTGAATAAACAACATTTTTTAATATACGCCCCCACCCACCCCCATATAATATCATTTAGAATAAACGTCCCTCGAATAAACGCCCTGTGCGTCACGCAATAGTGTATTATTTGTAGAAGAATCAATTGATTGACATGTCTACAATGTATCAAGTATTGTTTATACAATTATGTATTCTAGATATTAATTATGTTGTAGTCTTATCTAGGGGGTATTTATTTGATTATACATGTTATCATATTAGACCCAAAAAATAAACGCCTCCCTCGAATAAATGCCACTAAAACCACTCATGAACAGTAAATGGCCCGGGCGTTTATTCCAATAAATAACAATTATGTGCACAGGAAGAAAAAGGACCAACGTGTGAGAGAAATGTGCGTGTATATGATTATTTACGTAAACGCCTTACATTTTTAGACAAGGCAAATTATTAAAACGTTACTTGACAACAACATTATGTGTTATAAATAACGTTATACTAATGCGTTACGCATGCCTATTATTACTGGTTTTTGATTTTCTTGTTTCAAAGTCATGACAAAAATATGTATTTTGTCTGAAAGAGGAAGTCGTTATTAATAATAGTTTCCTTTTGCTATTGTATACTATGACGTGAGAGGTGTTATTGTAATTTCCTTACAACGAAACGAAGTTATAATAACTAAACACATTTTGCTGTTTCTCCATCAAAGAAGGTAAACTAATTATTTTTTTATTTTATAACAATACTAATACATCGTATTTGAGAGGCAATTAAGGCATGGACAAAAACAATTTGTTTATGACAAGCAAAGGGAGCAATGTATCCGATATTCAATAAATCACAAAAGCGCCACAATCATGAACAAAATTGTGTGCCGATTTCGACTTACTTGACCTACAATACAAAATGTCGATAAATAAAATAACGAAATGTATTTTCAATTGATTGACAAATTATATTGTTTTACTTTAAAGATGTATTGTCTTCCAAAAAAACGAAAACAACTTATATTTTCACTGATAAAATGACAGAATAAATGGTTAAATTCAACAAAAAAAAACATTGGCTGGCAGCCAATTGGACCATTATTTGCTTTAAATTACAGTTTTTTCGATCCAATTTTTGGTCAAAGTGGTCGATTATACTATTATGTTACATATGGCATACTCAACAAAAATTTCGTTAATAATTATTTTTCAGGGGGACAATATATCTTTAACTTTTATTTGTAATAATAATAATTATTATATTCTATATAAAACCCTATCTAAATAATCTAAATATCTGTAAATGATACAACGGTATAATAGGTAGAATATGAACCGTTTTATATCGCTAAATGATGCTTTAATTTTTCCTACTTTCCATCCATGAGTGTTAAAGGCGCCAACATAATCAGGCAATATGTTACAGTTAAAGGAAAAACATGACCAAAGATAATGGGCAGTCGTCCCAAAAAAGAGACTTTTCTATTTCCACGTCTACAATGTTCACTGATACCCTATGACGTATTATTCAGGATTAGTGCATGCGACAATTCGACAAACAATCATACTCCCGAATTTGAGAATTTGTTGAGTGGCGTTTTGCCGTTCGTTTTTACCAGTAGACTTCAGACGTCATACACTTAAAAATTAACTAAAATAATGCAATGGAGGAAAATCCTGATATCGCGAGGATGAAATATTTTTCAGTTCAATAACAATTATATTTACAAATTGCCAATTATCGATATTTCTAGTAGTCATTTTAAATAAAGATGTTAATAATAAAAGTTAGAGTCCAGGGTTAGCATTTACTAATATTTTTGCTTAAAATAAAATATTACTTGGCTGATGCGCAAACTCGAACACTAGGGGGAAGCACAATTACACAAGCGTACAATTACCATTTTCCGGTCTGCGATTCAATAATGATTCTCTATACTATAGGTGTTCATTATTAACATATAATATGCTATAGATCATAGTATCAGGTATCAGAAAAAGCATAGTTTCATATTAAAGTGTGATGGAATATCAAGGTGGAATTCAACAATAACTAAATATTCATATACATACATTTTCTAGAACTATGGCTAATTTTGACATTGAATATAAAGAATTTTCAGCAGAGTTTGGTAAGAGTTTCCAAGGAGATAACATAAAACAGTTAAAATTTCTCTTATCCGATTACATTTCTCACTCGACATTGGAAAACAACTCAGTTACTGCAATTGATTTGTTGGGTGAACTTGCAAAATACAGGGAACAAAACAAAGTTGTTGCTTCCTCCACCAAGTTGAAACTTTTTGAGGATATCGGTGAGCTGACGCAATTGGGTTATGTTCAAGATCTACTGAATGAGTTATCTCAGGGTGATCCATCGTCTTTACACAAAGGCGTGGGATTAAAACCGTACCGAAGTATATTCTTTAGAGGAATAGAAAATGCAGACGCTGGCGGCGATTTCTTCGAGGCACGTGCGTTTTACTCTCAAACGCAAAACAGTGAGATTAAAGATTTGTGGGATTTAGTATTATATTTAGAAGTAAATGACTTCTTGGTTACACGAAAGGATTTGAACAGGTTTGCTGATCGTCTCAGTGGAAAATCTAAGTCAATAATTAAAGGTATGACTTGTTAAAAATATAGGTTGTATTAATTAATGAGCATTAGATAATAGCCGATACATGTATTGCTAAAGTTAATTATGATACTTGAGAAATTGATGTACAGTACCGAGAATCGGTTGACAATTAGTATTGTTTCACATGACATAATTTTCATACTATAATGTTTCAACCAAACAAGAAGTTCACACTTCTGCATTGGGTCATTGGAACATAGCTACTAATGATGGTTTGCTGATTTTTTAACAAATAGACATTACATCTACCACACTTCCAACCTCCCAGCCATCAACATTAATTTTTATTTAAATAAATAACATGGTCTACTGTGGTCACCACTTTCATAAGTGAATGACGTGATGAATTGATCATTATGATAAACGGACTTCAACTAATGCCCTTTAACGTGTATTAGCTAAATAAATTCATATGTTTCTGTTACATATTTTTCGAGATATTGTAGCTTTAATTAATGTGTGTATATTATAATACCTTCTTTTTAGATGGGCTGAAAACGTTGGTTATTCAAAAAGGTATGTATACATAGTATTCGTATCTCATTGAAAACACACACACCATTCACGTATATTAAGTCTACTACACTATTAAGGGGACACCATCGTTCATTTCACTAAATCCTACGTCTAACGTCCATGTCATGGAAGTCGTCTTCTTACTATAAACAACTTGGACAAATGAAATATCAGGAGATTTTACGAAATCATATCCGCACTTTTAGTGGGCGCTAAAATGTTTTTGAAAAATGCACAACACCATAAAGGGCGCTATATAAAATTCAAAGGTATTGGTATTTATAATAGCCAAAGGCGGAAAATTCGATGCTAGCTCATTATTTCACTTATTCAAGAGTACATTAATTTATTAAAAACTGACCTTGCACACCTACAGTATATTTAGCATACGTTCTCTTTTTTTCTTTATCAAGAGTAAAGTAGTGGTCATAGTAGTCATAGTCATATATACTTTATTGTCCATTTAAAAAACAGAAATGTGATTTGAAAACTGGCAAAATACAAAAATACACAAACCAGTAGTACAGTGTACAATCCTAACACTTGGTATCATACGACGTAACGCTCTCACGTTACGAAAGAAAATGATGACGGTGGTACGTTGGTACGTTCCCACATGAGGGTGTGGTTGCGGACGGGTCCATTATAATGCAGGGGTGTTCTAGGAACTTTTCACTTTCGTATCTAAGCCCTCCCTCTTGAGAGCACGGGCTATTGTCGGTTTATACAGGTAAGCTAGGCACGATATAGACTATAAAATACAATTTACAAAAACACACACAAAAAGTTAAGAGGCTAAAAATTGTTAAAATTAGATAAAAATTATCGGTTACATTTTACCTTTGTAAGTGTATAGCATTGTAAGTGTATAGCATTAGGTACAAACGAGCACCTAAACCGTAATCGTAATCGTGTCCTTTTCTAACTTTATTTTAAATGGTGTAAATAGCTCTTTCTATTATCAATTGCCGGAGAATGCTGTTTCTGCATGCATCAATTCTTTAATTCTGTATTAATCATCCATTATTGTTCAATTTTTCTGCAATATTACCCGACCTAATATATTGATAGGACGTGTAAGATGTTACCTTAAGTTTCTACAATCAAATAATTACGAAAGTATAATATAAGATTACTAAAACAGTTTTGCATTGGTTTTTTTTTTAAAGACGGAGATGCGGATGGAGAAGATACGGCTCGTGAAGACACAGGTACCATAGTTACATTTCTGTTAATCTAACTTCTGCTACTTGCTTTCTTTTCCATAAATGAATAAAATTATGATTGAAAATATCATGATATTTATTGAGTCTAAGCGACAGACAACTGAAGATGGAGCCACAACTAATGAAATAGTATGTTTTAAAAAAAAGAAACAAACAAAGGCGTAAACTACCTATGTTTAAGAACTATATGGACTTGATTACGACTATTACTGTGTTTTTTGTTTTTTCAGACAAACTATTTGACTTGATTCCGGTACATGAAGGTAATAAATTATTATTTATCAGGGATATCATTTTCACCACTAGTCATAGGAATAATAAGTTGACTGGGTAACTTTGAATATCATAGATGAGATTCTCCAAGATAGTTATTATATGGAATAAAATATGTCAATCTACACAGCCAATTCGTATACAGTATCATGTGACAATAACCATCCTACAGTATCGTGTCTGCTCATAGAAAAGCATTGGTATCATGTACTATCGGCCTAAAAGCTAGGTGGCATAACGCTGTTGAAGAATAGATACTGTATATTGTCAGAAGAGGGTATACAGAATTCCAAATGGGATGAATTTGGGATCAAATGACGTGATACTGCATATGATATTTAACACACTCGTATTGGTAAGGGTACATTCATGTCTTTCTTTAGACAGGGAAAGCGAAGAAACAGTAGACGGAGGATGTATTTCAGTGCAACCAATGCCAAAACAAAAAGGTAAGACTATTATCTTGTTTGAATATTACAAATACCAACTAATTTGGAATTACTTTAAGTTTCTCATTCCTTTCTGGGATAAGAGGTCAATGTCCCTGAATTTACAAATATATCATACGAAGAACACATAGTTCTACCACCAACATTGAAACAGAGGAAAGTACGTACTAACATTGAAATAAATATTAACTAATTTTCATTTTTACACATCTGAACCCGACTACCGTCACTCGTTTGTTCGTTATTAAAATTAAAAATCTTAGATGGAAATAATATAAACGTAATCAATTCCCCCTTGACGTATTATCAAATGGAATTCACTACATGATGTAAAATTAATTAAAAACTAACCACCTTGCCAAATCAACATTCAACATGTTATAGAACAACCTTACGAGTTTCATAATAGCTTCTTTACTGTAGGCCTAAACTTGGATCCGACTTGGACGAAGCACAAGTAGGCTACGTAGTATATTTGGGGTCTCCTTTTCGTATAGTGGGGTCTCCCTTTTCGTATATTTGGGTTTCCCTTTTCGTATATTTGGGGTCTCCCTTTTCGTATATCTGGGTCTCCCTTTTCGTATAGTGGGGTCTCCCTTTTCGTATAGTGGGGTCTCCCTTTTCGTATAGTGGGGTCTCCCTTTTCGTATAGTGGGGTCTCCTTTTTCGTATAGTGGGTCTCCCTTTTCGTATAGTAGGGTCTCCCTTTTCGTATAGTGGGGTCTCCCTTTTTGTATAGTAGGGTCTCCCTTTTCGTATTGGGTATCGGGTCTCTGGTATCGGGTCTCTAGTTTCGAAACACCCTGATCCGAACTGACGTTTGTGATTGGTCAACTCGCTTGCATTGTGTCTAAGTCGTTGCGTTGCATCCAAGTGGGAACCGAACTCAGGTAAGAACTTACTAAGGCAATGACAGTTTTAAACACAAATCAAAATGCTTGCTGGTAGTTCTATGTAAAATATAGTACAAAATAGTTTACTAGTCTAGATAGCTAGAAGTCTAGTAATTGTGTATTTTATTAAAAGGCGGTTCAGTCATAATTATCAAATCAACCATAACATTTACTCAACCTCGGTATACCTACATTCAGATGCGTTAGACCTTATACAAAAGTATGCGAGAATGTATACTAATAGATAATAATGAAGAATAATTGACAAAATATTATCAAAATGACTTTTACAAACAGAAACAAATACTACATCGAATAACCTCAACCACAGAAAATAGCTATATAAATATGTATAAATGCAAGGCACAATGTGTAAAATTACAAGCGCATTGCAAAGACCTCGAATTTATAATGAAAAAACAACGCCGATTCATATTGTTCAACTTGTGGAACGTTTTCCTTTAAAACATTTTGCATGTTGGTTATTTATTTATTTAACTAATATTCTTACATAGTGTTAATACATTATTATCGGGCGGTAAAATTAACTTACCCCTAAATCCACTGTTTTGTCTATCCACCTTCATAAAAGCTGTGCTATGTTGTGTATAAATCCATTTCAAACAACTTTAATGCAATATAAATCCAATTAAAAATTAAAGACTCCGGTAGTCAATCGTCGATAAAAAAAAAGTACATTAGTCATGAATAGGATTATGAGAACGCCATTTACACTGGCTTATAACAGCGTGATTACGTCACAAATTAAATTATACCCGCGTAACTGTTAATAGATGATAGTTTAATTCTACTAAATTGTATAAAAGCAATATTGTTGACAATTTAGGCTTTCTTGAAATCACAATCTTCTTCAATGTTGACATACCCAGTTGCGTGAAGTTCCAGGCAGTGTTTGGTATGTACTGTATTATGTAATGACGCCTGGCTGAATTGAATACTAATGATCTAATCTGCATGTCGGTGTGCAGAGGACTGCAGTCCACGGTAGGCCTACATGGGTCATATCAGAATCGAACGATCAGTCGCAAATTACATTATGATGTAGGCCTAATTTTGTACAGAAACAGAAAGTAGCTTTTTTTTGTCTTACGTGGGTTAGTCCCACAGACAGTAACTAACAACAGGCCATTATAAATATTTTTTGTAATGATCTTACTAATGACAATAATGGAATGGCAACTAGAATCACAGCACCTTATCCAGAAATTGATTAAATTAAGTAAAAACCAGAAAAAAAGGAAAGCCAACGTATTTTATATATTTTTCATGAAATTACTTTTAATTCAGCCGCAAATTGCAACAAGAGCAATCAGAGAGTTTCAACCTGCGAAAAGTGGTAAAAAGTGAAAATGCACCCAAAATGCTGATCTTAATTATGCCCAAATTAAATGTAATCTAGGTGTGCGTACCCTGCGTAGTATGCGCGTAAAATGAGCGTCTCTATGAGAACATACAGTAATGCTTTTTTTCTTCATACAAAAACAAAAATATATATATATATATATTGTAAAAAATATTGAGGGATGTTGTTGTTATTTGGAATCTTTTGTCGACCTAGGACGTATGTATCGATGGTCGTCACCTGAACTTCAATCCATGATTGTAATAATAAAGTGATGTCTATTACAAGTAACAGGAATAAGAATGATGAGAATGCGAATACTCTCATTATCATGGTAAACTCCATCGCCATTGTCAAATACATAATTGTAATCATTGTATCTATATATCTTTTATATAATAAGTAACATTTTGTGTTTGAACTTGTTGATTCAGAAATGGAAATACTTAAGTATAACATGACCAGCTCTCCACGTGGGATATGCTTAATTATAAACAATATTGAATTTACAAAAGAGAGCGGATTCGGGAAACGAACTGGTTCTGAAGTTGATGAAGGTATGTAACAAATATAATTTTAACATGAAACGAAAAAAAAAAACATTGAACCTCTGTCAATTGTATGGCTATGGATTGTTGGTGTCTATCTCCTGTCCCTATAACTCTATCTTAATGTTTGTTGTATTTTCTTTGTCAAAATAAATAAAATAATGTTATACTTTTAAGTAAACAATATTGAATTTACAAAAGAGGGTGGATTTATTGTTGCAATTAAAAAATTGCATAAAGCTAACAAAATAATACTGCATTTATTTTTTCAACAGAATATTTGAAGCTAGTTTTTAGTCGTTTGGGATTTCGTATTGAGTGCAAACACAATCAAACTGCGCATGAGATGGAGCATGTGATGAACGAAATGCAAACACGTGATCATTCACAGTACGACTGCTTTGTTTGCTGCATATTGTCTCATGGTACACTAACAGATATTAATGGAAGTGATGGGGTACCTTGTGGCATTTTTCAACTCACCAGTGGCTTTCAAGCACATAAATGTACAAGTCTTCGCTCCAAACCAAAAGTATTCTTTATACAAGCGTGCCGAAAGCTTGGCCTAAAATTCGACGCTGCACCTGAAAATATCCCGAATGCCGCCGATTTTCTGTATGGATACTCGACAGCGCCCCTTACGATGTCATATAGGAACAAGAATCATGGTACATTTTACATTCGAAACCTAACAAAGGCGTTAATCGATCGTTATCATACCGATCACATTCTAGATATTCTAACACATGTGAATTATGAAGTAAGCAAGATGACCGGCTGCCAGGTTCCATCTCCACAGTATACTTTAAGAAAGAAGCTGTACTTCCCTAAGCATGAGGCATAAGCTAAGCTAAAAGTTCAAAGTTCAAACTATTTTATTGCAATGTTTGCAGGCCCGTAGCCAGGGGGTTTTTTTGGGGTTCGGGCGAACCCCCCCCCCCCCTTTTGCGCGAACCCCCCTTTTACCAGCGAACCCCCCCTTGAAAAACAAAGGCCCCACTTCCAAAATCGTGCATTTAATTATCAATTATAGCAGATTTTTGGGTCATTTTACTTCTATTGACTATGTTTAAATTGATCGACTATACAGATTGTCCGATGTCAAAGTCACTGCTGAGCGTGAGATCGAGAGATTGTTGAGAGATGATGGTTATAAATATGACAGAAAAATGGACTGACCAATCGCGTGCTTCGGTCGGGCTTTTCGGAACGCACAAGATCACGTTCAGTTCAGTTCAATCTTTTTGGGGATTTTTATTTTTTTCCTGGAAATATTTGTCATTAAACCAAAGAATTTCACTGTGTAAACTTGAATAAAAATGGTGCTGAGTTAAATTGGTACGTGTACGTAGGCCTACCGTATAATTCGGTGTATAAGACGCACTTTTGACACGCAAATTTGACCTCTAAATGTTACCCTAAGTAATTTAATTACCTACTAATACTTAAATTAATTAAAAATAGTGTACTACTCTGCAATGTAGGCCTAGCTAGTTACTCACTCCTGTCTAACCACAGTGTGGTAACAAGTTTATTGAATTTTTAGTTAAGGTAAATTGTCATCCTCGACTGTATTAATTAATATTACAGTACGCATTAGATATTCTACCCAGGCCTAGTAATACTCTCTGAACTCGCGGGTGTGTATTCTAGCAGCATGCAGCATCACAGCGCAACACATTTATGGAAGAGTCCATTAACTACGGTGGTGTAACATTTTAATTACACAATAACTATTTCCCTTGATCACGGTGGTTTATTTTTATTACATCTCTATGTCAACAATCACATAATTTTTATAATCATGTAGGCAATAGTTCGTATGTCAAGCGATATCTAAAAGAGTGTGTTGTTATTGTGTTAAGTAGCTTCCCCTAATCTCATAGTGTATATGGCCAACAGTGCTGGCCACCAGGAAAGGAGCACATGGTTAGTGCTCTCCTCTCCTCATATTGCTGTAATGCATGCATGGAAATAGGAAAGATTTTCATATAGGCCTACCCAACATGATATTCCTGGTTCATTATCAGCCCAAAAAACTGAACATCATTTGGATTGATTTTATAATGGTCATACACACAATAAGAAGGTATATATTTAAATAATATGAAATTAAAGTGCATCGTAACTGAAACAATATGGGGATTTCCCTTTTCATTGAACGTTCAGTTGAAGTAGAGACTGATTACGATGTAATAAAGGCAATCAAACAAAATTATATCATTTGATTCTAATAAATATGTCTCAAATATCGTTGTTTTATTTTTAAAATACCATTGTTTTGATTGTAAAATGTTTAAATTTCGGCCAAGAAATAAGTGCGTCTTATGCATCGACTACATAAACAATACTAATATTTCAGTCTCCGTTATGGGTGCGTCTTATACACAGGTGCGACTTGTACACCGAAATATACGGTACTATTTGTTTTTTATGTTTATAGGATAAGAAATTATTTAAGGGCCTAATATAATATACTTTTTTGCAACAATAAAGCTGTATTTCATGATCAGTACTACTAACTTCCATAATACTGTACTATATAATTTCTCTGCATAACTCAGATTTTAGTAGGTAAAAAATGTCTCTAAGCTTTATTAAAACAACCGAAATTGCTCTGAGAGCCAAAGCTTCCAGGGGCCTTCGCCCCCTGGACCCCGACCGGGGGCCCTTGGCGGCCCCCTGGCCCCCAGCCTACAGTTGCTCGCTGCGCTCGCAAAATACTTGGTGTCAAGAAAACCCCCCTCTGATGCATTCTGGCTACGGGCCTGGTTTGTTACATAAATCTGTTTTAAACAGATTGTCTTTAGATTAGATATTATCATTGTACTTACTTTATGTAAGTATGCTTCAAAGCATTACAAACTGTTATTTATTGTCAAAAGCTTGATATTAATATTAATACTAAGAACATTTTTTAGGGTTTAGGAATAATCCGGATTGAAATAGATATTGTAAGACACATAATGTGTACAAAACATGATATTAACAATTAAGTTGTATTTTTTGTTTGAAAGTTTGCTTGCATGGCAAAATCGTCGATATGTTGATGTAAAGTTTGTTATATACCACGTATGTAGTTCTGAAAAGAACTATTGAGTTTCTCTTCAATCATACGTGGTATACAGGAAACTGTACATCAAGTTATTTTGTTCTGTAGTTAATTACTGATAGATTCATTTAATGTCGCTGTTTTAATTTGAAGTGTCTCAAATTGTCACGTGGTGTTCGTTGGCTTCACTAAGTTGTGTAACAAAAAATGTTGAACAATATAGTGTCAAGTTAGAAAGTTGTTTTATTTCCATAGGACTGATTATTCTAAGCTCACGGTTACGTTTATGGACAGGAAAGTAAAAACGACGTTCTATAGGAGATGGAGAGGAGGAAAGGGTTTATTCTAGTAGGCGTTTATCACATGTATCACTTGGTCTTAAATTATGTAAATAAACCTGCGTGTACGACAATGTTTAAAAAATGGGAGTTTGAAGAGGGTATTTTGCATTTCAGTACTATTAACGTATATGTAAGAATCTGCATTTGCGGAAAAAATTTACATTTTAAGAAATTTAAGATGAAGCCAAAGTTATTGGACAGACTTATAGCGAATTTACTTATACATAAATAATCACATGATAGCGTTAGAGTTATATATTCTATTATATCAACTTTATTAACATGTCTTAGAATAAAGTGTTATAACTTTTATTAAACTGTTGAATAGTAATAACAGTAATGAAGGATATGATTTTCTGATTTATCAGTGTTGTACGGATATGATCCGTACATTCTTCTTCCGTCAATGATCTCATTCTCGTTATCCCATTCCAAATACTCTTCAATGTATGACATACCGGCCACCGCCTGACAGTTGTGGGTCTTCTTGAACAGAAAAAAATTATCATCGGTGGGAAGGTAGATGGGGTTAGAAGTAAAACCATCATCACGACAACAGTAGTAGATTTTAGTATCTTTGTCGTATTCGCCAGTCGGAAGTTCTCCACTCAACCAATTGCTGTTAAATGTGTTTTCGTCGTTCCAGAATATCCATCCGTCATCAAATCCTTACAGAAAAAAAGTAAAAATAAGAAATTTCCACAATGTAAATTGAACGATTGTTGGACTCTGTTGTTTGGCCAGGACATATCAGTGTTAACTTGCATAATATGTTTGGAACACTGTAGGCCTACAGCCCTCTAGGGATTTTTCGAAAATAATATTATTGCTTGCTCAAAGTGAACAAAAATGAAACAATTTAAAATGTTTAATAATAATAATAATAAATTAAGAGCTAAAAAACTGAGTGAAATAAGTTTGGTAAAATAAATAGATTATATCGGCTCATATTGAAGAAAACGACAACTTGAGATTTTATTTATTTATGACGTTATACCAATATATCGATTGTTTTGTGCAATTCAATAGGCATGGCATGTAAGTATATACTATTAACACAAAAATTCAGGATGATAATTTAAAAATTGTGAACGCTATCATGAAAAAAAAACAATAAAGAAAACATGCAAACAAGAAAGCAAGTAAATGTTGAAGTGATGAGGCCCCCTTTAATACTTTAATTTGAAATGATAGTGGACATAGTTGATCTATTTAGGAAAGATAAATTAGATTATATTAAATATATTAAATTACCTGCTGGGCAAGTAGACCCTTTCTTGAAAATGCAATAAGATCCCTCTCCCCAAGTCCATTGGTAATTGTCTGCGTTTTCGACGGTTTTAGAACAAAAATTCTGAGTGATGTCATTCCGTTTTATAGGTCCCTGGTAAAACGAAGCAAATCGCACAATTGTTTATAACATTACCATTATTTATTCAAAACGACACAGATAACATTAGGTACCATCGTTGCGTGATACAGTAGAAAGTTTCGATCAATTTCCTCTCCTCTCGGGTTTCAATACGTTTATCATTTTCTTTAATTCATTGTTTGTTTCTAATGATTGGTTCCCACTAGAGACGCAACACAAGAACGTAACGCAACGTACGTCCTTGCGTTGCCTCCTAGTGTGAACTAAGTATTACTCTGATATTATACTTAGATGAAATACAATACAAGTACATAGCCTACCTCTAGATGACATGGGTCAGACCAGTGGTTATCTGATAACGTATTCTCAGTATCTTGGAATCTTGAGCCCGTCTTCCACACGAAATGAGAGTCTGGGCATCCAGAATCAGGTGATGCTACCATAGGAAGGGAATAGGTACCAGATGGCCACGTAATAGGGATCTGAACTGGAGGATCTATAATTGCAATAGGTGATGGATTATGTATTAATATTTGAATGTATTGAAGTTTTTAACAACAACATCGATATCATCATCGTCGTATTATATGCTTGCAATTTCAAGATACTATTTGGTTTTATTAAATATTTAAAAAACTAAACCTCTTGTGGTGTCGCTATTGTCTTTCAAAAGAGCGTGGTTTACATTTGTTCATTATGCATAGTACATGTGCTAAACTTATATTATATTATAATATAAAAGAGCTTTTACTAGACACAATGTAAAACAGGTTGTCAACAATCTTGAACCACCATAAACATCGGGTGTTTAGAATGTAACTCACCTTCTGATTCTATTCGTCCTCTCCAAATTGCGTAATTCTTCAATGCTGTAACAATATTTTGTTCTTTATTGGCCAACTGTCCCAAATGCTCAGCATTACAAGACCCACTGGTGACGTAATAGTCGTTCTGACTCCAGTACTTTGAATCGAACACATCTGAAATATACATGAGTCTGATGGAGATTGGTTCGGGAAGGCTAGACGTGCCAACTGAGATCAATTCTTGATACGATCCAAAAGTAGTTTCCGTTCCAGACTCCGTGCGGAATTTATCCATGTCAACAATGACAGACGCCTCGTAAGACAAAAAATTACCACTTGGAGATACAGTACCACTTCTCTGAAACAATAACAACCATATGCTTATGAAATGTGATAGTACACTAAGATAATTGATGTTTTTTTTTATTTCATGTTACAAATAAACAACACATTAAAGTACGAATTTATAATAACTAGACCTACATGTTTTTTGCCAAAATAATAGAACATAATTCTTTTTTGTTTTGCTTTCGCCCTACTGTTTTGTAATTATTATTTATGTATATTTATGTTTTTGTGAATGGAAATAAAGAAACAAACACACAACAAAAAACGTTAACTAAACAATAAAAATGACTTTAAATGACGATCTTTCTCAAAGTATATTAGTATTGTAGCACTCTTATTTACCTCACATTTAAATTAGAACATAATTACAGAGTACATTGTCTAACCTACACAAATTAATCTATACAATAATTGTAAAAAAATTTGACCTTGGAACAAATTACAGATTTTTAAAATGCATTATGATCATTAGACAATAATTTTAAAAAATACACAAATAACAATAAAAATAATCTAAATATAGCGAAAATTAAACAAATACTTGAAAAGTAAATAGATCATTATAGTAATAGGTACAAATGTTTATTAAATTTAATCAGACCATATACTGCTTGGAACGCAGATTTGTATCAACATTTTATTTTATTTATTATAAACATACAAACAAAGGTAAATAGCAATTCCTAGGAAGATCCAGGATCAGCATAAAAGCCATCAACAATCATGTGAACCTCTACCTATTTTAAAAAACAAACAAAATAAAAACTCACTTCTTTCATTGCGTAGAATACAAATTCGGTTTGGTATATATCGGAACGATTCAACAACTTAGTTCCAAGATCAACTTCAACTACAACATCCTGTGAATTGTGATGTTTTAAAATTATTATCTGTTTGTATAGGTTTGATCTTTGAATGAATGCTGTATATAATAATAGTTTTAGATTAAACGTTTTACATTAAAATGATATTACTTATTTCAAAGATGTCAGAATGTGAATTTGAAAGTTTATACCGTTTACAAAATAATCGAATCTTTTTTTTTTTGTCATCGAAGACTTATTTACGATAATTTTCAATTTTTCGTAGGTCTGATAAGTCGATACGTCATTGCCTCAAAAACGTTTTGACTATGCTTACGACCCTGAATACGGACGAATCAAGCGATAAAGAACATAACCGCATTTGTTTACTAAAATTATTATAAAAAAAATATTATACCGTTCCCCAAAGATCAAGAAATTGCATGTACACGTCTTCCTCATAAACCTCCGGTAGGGAACAAGCTGCCGCCACGAAGTCACGTGCTAAGTAGTATCCATCGATGGCTGCCAGCTCAGTCATGTATCGTGCCTGTCCTTTGTTGCATACTTTCTTGTAATCATGAAAGACCTTCTTCTGGTATTCAGTCGATTCATAGATTTTTTGATATCCTGAATACATAACAAAATATGGTTATTATTCCTCTTAGGCCTACATGTATTCTCATTTACATTTTGATGAAACGTACTTATATCCAAACGTAGCCTACTGAATGTCCATAATTATTTAATTTCAGATGTAGTTAACAAGTAAATAATAAATAAAAATATATCATACTTACTTGCACTAGAAGAAAATTCATAACCTAACAGAAAGTGATCACCCTTTCCTAGAAATAAATAACCAATTTGAAATTACTAAAACATATGTCAGTGTCCTTTTACTCTAATAATTAATATAAAAAATACCACGTTTGCAGAACATAAAACGTAGAAAACATGGTTTACTGCAAAATGTATTTATTATTCACCTTTGACCTTTCACCATTAAAGAAACAACACATAACATTTTGAAGAAAAAAAACCACCATATTGACAATACATTGGAAGTTCTTTGAACAAAATTGTATTTCATGCGACAAAATAGTCATACAGTTTATGTACCTATAAACCCAAAGGTTTACATCATATCTATGCTATTTTACAGGTTAGTTACCACTGTTTGGCCTGTATGTAAACGTAAACAAATCGCGAATATAATAATAATAATATAATACGAATACTATTTATGCCTAAGATGTCGGTAAAATTATGCTAAGGAATGGAGTTATCTTAACAGATTAATATAATTAGAAAAGTTAAACACTCACCAACAAATTCAACATCTCGATCTAATTTTTTCTGATAACTTTTTGTTCCTTCAAATATTTCTGTGCTTTCTACTTCAGAGCAGCTGTCTCGCGGACTAAAGAGGACTTCATCAGGGATTGGGTAAAGGCCGTCTTCCGAAAGGTTACCGTCTTCGTAACTGAACTCTAATATTCGTCGTGTTACCAGCAACCCGGGGTCCACCCCTCCCGCGCTAGGGTCACCACCGTCAGGATTACCATCTAAGATGTTATAACCCACGCCGACAAAACTCACTCCAGCTGGTGTCCAAGAATGGACATAACATGACAAAATTTGCCAAACAAAGAGGCTTAGAAACAGTTTAGCAGCCATATTGTGTGTCGCTATAACTGTTGTATGTCTCTTCTCATACCAGATCAAATGTATTTTATTTATAAAATGATAATTATCACACAGTAAACATTTGATTATATCTTAGATATTGATCACGCTTACTGTACAGTATCAACTGTATTATCATATCAGCATATGTGCACGTATGCGTTTTTCAATTCGGTAATTACCAAACATCTGCCAAATGCAAACAGTATAGTATCAATTTAAACCATCATGGCCCCAATTACGACAGGAAGATCTTTAATTTCGATGGCAGAATATGATAAAACATGTGAAAAGTTAAGTGACTGCCCATATGTTTTTAGGCCTGTCACGGTTAGCACGGTTGCATTCCTAGTATAATACGTGTGTAACTTAAAAGATTATTAAAGGATTAAAAGATTAGAGCATTTTAGCTTGGTGGTCAACATGCTTACTTGGTCCTGGGTTTAGAATCACCAGTTTTTCTGATAGAAAAAGCAATGTTAAAAATAAAAATACTGTATACATACGAATATCGCTCTGATTGGTTGATGTATATGACCGGACCAGTAACCAACCATGGATTATAACTCCATGAACCAACCTACCACACTGCCGTAATTAATCTTATTTGTATCCCCATTATTACGGAATTGCAAAAACATATGTACGATTTTCCCCTCGATTTTAGGTTCGTGTTTTGTAAAATGTTGGACTGATAAGCAATACAGAAAAAACGAAAATGTAAAAAGATCAGTAACTTTAGTATTGTATTGTTACTTATAAGTTACGGGTGTTTGTTTTCTTATTTTTTAAATTTCATGAAATTTTTATAAACACATTAGACAGAATTGTATTAAATCTTTTTTCTTTAATTGAAAAAATGTTTTGTGTACAGTGATGGAATTAGGTGGTTTTTTGGAATTTGTCAGTGATGTACTAAAACGTGGTCGTTTGTAACTACAGTACAGTGTTTGCTTACATTCATTTTACATTTATTTAAATTTAATGAAGAAAAAATACGGTTTGATATTAGGTTTGTGTGTGTCTATTGAATATATTTTAATCACTTTGAGTAGTAGTAGCAATAGTGAAGAGTAAAATCTTCACCGTTACCAGTGTTGTATGGATACGATCCATCATAATAGTCCGAATTAAACCATTCTCCATCGTTATCCCAATGAAACCATTCCTCAGCCACATTCATTCCGTAAACTTCTTGACACATATGACTGGACTTCAGAAGGAAGAATGGATCATCGGTAGGAAGGTTGATTGCGTTAGAAGCAAAACCATCATTGCGACAACAGTAGTAAATCTTGGTATCTTTGTTGTATACTCCCTCTGGTAGTATACCGTTTACATTGTTGGAATTTAAAGTATCTTCGTCGTTCCAGTACAGCCACCCTTCATCAAATCCTTCAAGATTGATAATTGCAACATTTTATTCAAATTTAAATCTTTTACAGTTTGTGAGATAGAACATTTTAATTGTAGTAGTCTCTTATAATTTAATACAAACTTACTAAACATTTTCCAATTTCAGGTAATTAAATAATAGGAGCAGAAGTGAACATACCTGAGGGGCAAGATGCACCCTTTTTAAAAATACAGTACTGTCCTTCTTCAAAGTTCCATTTATAGTCATCTTCTTTTTCAACTCCCTTTGAACAAAAGTTCTGCTGCATGTTGTTGCGTCTGTATGGTCCTAGAAGATGCAGTGGATCTGACCAATCGTTTGAAGACAAACTATTTTCAGTGTCGTGAAATCTGGAACCGATTTTCCAGTAAAAGTGCGCAGCTGGACAACCGTTTGGCGTAGTGTCAGTCATTGGAATGGTGTAAGTACCAAAAGGCCATGTGACTGGAATCTCCACTGTTGTCACTAGAAAAAGTAGAAGCATTATAATTATCATTTACCTCTTGCTCTGTGCTGCTGTCCGTATTAATGCTAATGACGATAGGACTACAGTAAAACCAATATTAAAGGGACACCTTCGGGCCCTATACAAAGGGGTGTCTCAAAATGCTGCAAAGCTAATTGATGGCGGGAGGTGATAATACCGACGCAAAAGTTACTGATAATGTTACGACCCGGTATTGTGCGTACGATAATAACTAAAACTAAAATAAGTGCAAATGATAGTTTGTGATACTTTTTTTTAAATACAACGTGTCCGATAACTGCTGTTTATAAAAAAACCCATGCATTCATCATACAAAGTTAATATTTACACGGCCAGCTATGATCAACAGTATTGAGTAAAACAGTGTTTTACCTTCTGTCTCTTTTTTGTGGCTTCTTTGCTAGATTGTTTTATAATTGAATATTATTTTGTATAGAGGCTAAAATATGGGTTAATATTATAATAATAGTAACTTGGGGAAGTAACCTATTTGTAATTATGCATTAAAAGGTAAACTAAGGTAGACATGATATTCGTCTTAACTATACAATTTATAGTGGACAAAAATACGGACAGAAAAATTAATATAACTAATAATATAATAATAATGGTCAATGATAGAATAGAAAAAAAGTTACTTTCTAAGTTTACTCAACGATGATTAACGGTAATATTGTAAAGAATTAATTTTTACTCTTTACCTGGGGGCTCTTTTGCAGATTTTAAAGATGCATATACTGTTAATGAGTCCTTTATGTTAGAACGTTTGCTCGCCAAATCATTGATATCTCCGGATTGGCATGTTCCAGTCATTACATATTCATCAAAGCTACTCCAATAAGCATTCTCAAATACCGATGAGATGCATAACAATTTTAAGGAAATCGGTTCAGCATCTGATTCTCCTAGTACAATGGTCTCTTCCAGTTCCCATTTCTCACTCGGACATAAGTCAACGTCATAATTGTCCATATTCACTTCGACAGAGCTCGAATATCCGTTGTATGGCCCACTGTGAATTGTAGCACCGGTTATCTTCTATTAAAGAAAGAAAATGTATAGGTTGAATATTATTAATGTTGGTTTGACTGTTTTATTGTTTTTTCTAAAGCAATGAAATAAGGAACATGTTTTGCTCTAGCTGAATTTATCAGTGAGTTAAACTCGGCTACTTAAATAAATAATATAAAAATAAAAGTATATTTTAATAAAATATGTTTAAATAACACATATGCTGCAAAAAAATGAACTTACAGAACTTAATGCACAGTGGACAATGTCAGTTTGAGATGCTGAGTACCTTTCTAATGTTTTCTGCCCGACATCCACTTCTACTATGACGTCCTACAAAACATTACAATACAGTTAAGCCTAACAGTAGCATGTATATTGTTGGTTTCGTTAAATATGGTGTAGTATTAATATTAATTCTAATCTGTAAGTAATTTTATATACATTTTAACAGCCGAGCTATCGTGCAATTTTATAATATCCTTCTGTCATTGTTTTGTGACTAATTGATCTGTCATATTTTATAATAAATAATGTATGCCGTATTTTGTAATAACGTTATAAATACACAAATAAATGTACGTACTGTTCCCCATTTATCAATGAATTCCATGTATTGTGTCTCGGAATATCGAGCTGGCAGTGCGCATACATCATTAACAAATTCGATGTCTAACTTATAGCTGTCGATATCTGCTAATTCGGACTTATACCGAGCTGTACCTCTATTGCATACGTTACGATACTCTTTTAATACACGTCTATCTTGAATGGTTTGTGTCTCAACTAAACTCATACCTTGATTAAAACAAAAATATAATAATGTTGCAAAATAGCAGATCAATAAGTCTATGTACAATTAATATATTCTATTTATTTACTTTTTAAAAGAAATGTATTTAAAATGACTGCAATCTAAAGCAGAATTGGTGCTAGACATCAACAATTTGCGAAAGTGTACATTATACCACATAAACATTTTTAAAAATAACTAAAACGAACGATTGAGTGCTCAATCATTTGTTTGACCGGGGGATGCAGTTGATGGTCCTCTTCTTTCTACACAGCCTCAATTGTGTCAAGTTGACATTTTTCAAGTACAATGTTTAATCTTTTTATCCTCGATAAACTTTACTTTACCTGATCAAATTTATTGGTTATAAAAGCCCATTCATTGCCTTCTTAAAGACATTTTAAAATGCATTCAGCTGTTATCTTTGGCATCCGTGGCATCCTAGCGCATCACTGTCACTTTCCTTTGGTGCCTCATTACGTGTCAAAATATTATAATACTTAATCAAAATTAATAAAAACCAAATCCTAATATGTTATTTTTTTATTATTTATAGTAATTATTATTTTTTTAGCTAAGGCTACTTTCAATATTTATTCAAGTTAGACATGTATCAATGTGATTTTCATAGCTTATTTATATCAAGTTGATCAATAGGCCTACATACGACATTACAATTATTTTGTTTTATGTATCTGGGCGATTTCCGCTGAACGGCGCGAAATCACAGAGAAACAGCTATTTTAGGGATTTTTTTTCAATGTAACTCTGTTATTATTCAACCGATTTTATGGCTGTTTCGGCATTGTTATACCTAATTTGTTTATACATACAATGTCATGTTGTTTTAATCCTTAATTTTAGGAAACATCGTCGGCATTGATTTTTAAGATAAATTATCTCAAAATCGTCTTATTTTAAAGTATATGCATATTCGTAACATTTTCTGATCCTGATACAAAAACGTCTATAACTTTTGACATATAATAGTTCTCCGACTTTGATGGCTGTTTCACCATGCTAAAACGGAACAATCAAGTTTGAGCTGGAAAATAATTAGATTGGTTGTTATTGTTTATAAAAAAAAAAATTATATTGGTTGATAATGCTTGCCGGCACACCCCTTTTTTTGCTTTGTAGTTGTATCCTGTTAGTGTTAGAAGATAGGAGACATTTTCAAAAGCCAGCGATCTAGGTACTAAGCAGTAAGTAAAGTAATCCTAAAATTGTATTTTCTCAAAAACTAACAAAACTTCATTTTTATACGAGATGCAAGAGATATAATTTCTGATTTGTAAAAATATAATTTGATTTAAATTTTCAAATTCACGCGTTTATACTATAGGAAACGATGCCCACCTCTTTGACCTTTGTCTTTCAATTTTACAGTTGATATTATTGTTATTCAACTGAAACTATTGTTAGTTAAAAATTGATTTTATTATGTTCAGCATTTTTTTTTGTTTTCAGTACCAGAATTGAAATTGTTTATATGTTTCTGTAAGACTTACATCTCAGTAAAGTGGTACGGCCGTGCATGGTTAATTAGGCACCACACTGGTCTTACGGAGATAAGCAAGATCAGCTGATAAAGACACAACGTACTAACATTAAATAAGCAAACAAAACACAAATTGTAATGTACCGTAATCGATAATAAGACATAAAATAAACTTACGATCACTCATCATGAACTGGTATCCCAGAAAGCCACAGTGCTCTGATGATCCTGAAACATAAGTTGATCAAGATAACATAAAGCAATGATCAAGTGAATTAGAAATGACCCAAAGTACTCATTTTGACTTATTTGTTTTCTAAAACTCCTGGTATTCAAAACAATTTCTTTATTTTGTATTCCTCAATATTTACTAAACTACTAATGTGTAGTATGATTACTGATATTATAGTCACTTCACTGAATGTGAATAATAAATAAGATAAATAGGCCTACCGTACTTTATTTAATCCTAATACAAAAAATCGCATCAACTCCTGCACACTAGTTACGTCTCAGTTCTTACTGACGATTCTATTTTCTTTATTGTCATAATCGATACAAGTTAAACATAATTATAGGCCTACTTGAATTATGTAAACATTGGATGTATGTCCAATAAGGTAGGCCTACTTTAGATGACCCAACCCACACCAGCCCAGGAGCGACTAATCCAGTGAAGGGGCTTGATCAACTATCTCTGTTAGGCAATGGTAGCTCTGACTTTAAAAGTAAAATAACGTAACACGTACCATCTATTCCGGTTTCTACGTTCAGTTTCTCTTGATATAAAGATGGTGAGTAGAACACTGATGTTGACGTCACAGAAGAGCAGCTTTCGCGGTTACTGACGGTAACCTCGTCTGGTACATTATAAAGATCATCGTCTGTCAGTTTTCCTTCCTCATAACTGAACTCAAAAATGCGTCGATCCAACATGATGCCAGAATCAGATGAACCATAGAGGTCACCATCGGGATTTCCGTATAAGAGGTTGTAACCGACGCCCAAATATTGAACACTGTCAAGCTCAGACGAAACGGTTGCCAGTGTCAGACATGACAAAAGGGTGAATACGAGGAACATGACTGACCTTTGATATCAGAAGCTACTAGAGAACCTATCGATATTGTTATGTATGGGTACAATCAATGCTCATAACCATATATTCTAATTATCTTGTTAGTGTCGTAGAATATAAATTAATATGATACAATTATCTCTTTCCTTATGTTGGAACAATTATGACCGAAGCAGTTGGCAAACATACGGTAAGATAACAATCAAAGTTACATTCCGTAGTGTTGGAAATATAAAGTACTAAGAGGTGATTAGTTAAACGCGTGTTGTTATAATACAATATAAAAAATAGCATATATATATATAGAAAAATCAAGAAAACTCAAGAAGGCCGAATAGCTAAAATTAACTTTATGCATAATTAAATATCAATTCAGTTGTTATATGAAAACGGCAACTTATCCTCCTTTAGTATGTTTACCATTATTATTTAAAGAAAGAAATTCAAGTCCACACTAGGTAAAATAAGACATGCGATCATTTCCGGGTTAAATACGGTTAATTGTCGTAGATATGTGCTGATACAGGTGCTTACATGTGTTTATTTAATATATTTTATTATACAGCCAAATAGAATGTTTAATCGTTTGCATATTAACTAAACAGACACTTATCGATGGTTAGCTGGTGTATCGCTGATTGGCTGGCGTATCGCAGATTGGTTGGTGCATCGCTGATTGGTTGGTGTATGTGACCATTAGCTGACCTGTCGCAGTGCTCCTTTAACTTAGTTCTATAATGATTAGTTAAAGATGTATTGTCCCCCAAGAACATGAAAAATGAAGATTAATTAAATCAGACTTTGAATATGTTATTTTATAGTTTTAATAAAATTAATCACTTCCATAGAAAAAAATGAAAAACAAAATATTGTTTTCACCTATAAATTGACAAAATATATGGTTAAATTCAAGCAAAAACTCACTGGCTGGCAGCCAATTTGGCCATTTTTTGCATTAAATTACGGTTTTTTCAGGTAAATACATTTTTTTCCGATCCAATTTTTGGTCAAAGTGGATAACTATTACGTTACATTAAAATGGCATATTCAACAAAGAGTTAAGAATTATTTTTTCAGGGGGACAATACGTCTTTAAGTAAAATTATGTTCTCGATTTGAATATTGATAAATACTGTGTTGTTTTGCAAAAAAAAAACAACAATAATATAATAAGAAGAATAACCATAATAATTCCAAGAATTTTATTTCGATTGTTTTGTTTATCACTAATTCTGACGTACAAATCACGGTGTTTTTATTCAAATGATGAATCCAGAATTATAATAACAATTAAATTGTCTGTATAAGTTACATGACATAGTGAACTGTTACAATGCAATTAACATTATATCTGTATGCTTAATTTAAAAGAAGCTGATGTTTGAACATTATTATTTTTTCTCTGAATTTGTCGACCGTAAACTAATCAATAAGATTTTGCACTATCACTGTCATTTTATTCTTACTTTCAATTTTCATTTGTGATCATTAGGCTATTTCAGTATACTATGTTTTGATATTGATTATTCGGATGTGTCTATTGCTTTTTGTAGTAGCAATAGTGAAGAGTAAAATCTTCTCCTCTACCAGTGTTGTATGGGTACGATCCATCATAATAGTCGGAGTTAAACCATTCTCCATCGTTATCCCAATGAAACCATTCCTCAGCCACATTCATTCCGTAAACTTCTTGACACATATGACTGGACTTCAGAAGGAAGAATGGATCATCGGTAGGAAGGGTTATTGGATTAGAAGCAAAACCATCATTGCGGGAACAGTAGTAAATCTTGGTATCTTTGTTGTATACTCCCTCTGGTAGTTCACCGTTTACACTGTTTGAATTTAAAGTGTCTTCATCATTCCAAAACATCCACCCTTCATCAAACCCTGTAACAAAATTACTACAAATATTAATATTCAAAATGTAATTATTCAGTGTGAAGTCTGTTCGTATGCCATCAATTTACATATGCCTTCGGCATGGCATATACCCGATGGAAGCATCAGTATCACTTACGCCTGGTAACTTGTCATAACATTAAACTAATTATTTCTTTAATATAATGTGCCGATTCAAATACAAACATACTACACGTTCTCCAACTATTAGTAGTTTCAAAAAGTTTAATAACATGAATAGAAGTCAAAATACCTGAGGGACAAGCCACACCCTTCTTAAAAATACAGTACTGCCCTGCTTCGAACTTCCAATTATAGCTATCCTCTTCTTCCACGCCTTTTGAACAAAAGTTCTGCTGCATGTTGTTGCGTTTGTATGGTCCTATGAGATGGAGTGGATCTGACCAATCGTTTGAAGACAAACTATTTTCAGTGTCGTGAAATCGGGAGCCAATTTTCCAGTAAAAATGCGCAGCTGGACAACCGTTTGGCGTAGTGTCAGTCATTGGAATAGTGTAAGTACCAAAAGGCCATGTGACGGGAATCTCTACGGTTGTCACTAGTAAGAAAAATTTACGCTATATTATTTTCCATAAATTCTTCTTCTTGTACGGTGTATTATATTTGTCTATATTATTGTTATATATGTGATATTATATATAATCACTAGTTTTTGGTTAATGGTAGAACCAGTTACTTTCTACTCGAATGTGTTCTAAGCGATGAATTACGCTAATTTTGTAAAGTTATTAATTTAATTTAATCTTACCTGGGGCCTTGTTAGCAGATTTCAAAGCTGGATAAACTGCCAACGCATCCTTTATGTTAGCCCTTTTGCTCTCCAAATCACTGATGTCTCCGGATCGGCAAGTTCCATTTATTACATATTCATCAAAGCTACTCCAATATACATTCTCAAATACCGATGAGATGCATAACAATTTTAAGGAAATCGGTTCAGCATTTGATTCTGCTCCTAGTACAATGTTCTCTTCCAGTTCCCATTTCTCACTCGGACATAAGTCAACGTCATAATTGTCCATATTCACCCGAACAGAGCTCGAATATCCGTTGTATGGCCCACCATGAGTTGTAGCATTTTTTATTATCTATTAAATTTAGAAAGATTTTTAACTTAAATATTATTAATAAATGTCTAGTTGTTCTTTTTTTTTTATTGTATAATGCTTTAAATACAACTAAAAATCGTTATTTATTATTTCAGGTTAATTTTAAACGTGACATATGGTACCGTATAGAACTAAGATAACATGGACCTACCGAACTCAATGCACAGTGCACAATGTCAGTTTGAGATGCCGAGTACCTTTCTAATGTTTTCTGCCCGACATCCACTTCTACTATGACATCCTAAAACAATACAGTACAGTAGCCTTTACATTTTTGTTTTTGTTAAATGTGCGCATAACAATAATGCTACGTATGCAATAATACCATAATCGTCTTTGGTCAATGATAATCGTGTTATTCCAAATAGTATGTTTTAAAACTTTACTAAGACTGTTATTTGTAGAGATCACAATAGGTTTTTAGGTATAAAATAATAGATATGCGTTGGGTTTAACAGACGATGACGTAACGATAATAAATGTTGACATACAGTATGATGTTTTTGAATATGACATTAAAAACGATCAATAAACAAATTCTACTACTAGGCCTACTATTTCTACCGCGTTAATTAATAGTACTACACACAAAAAAGGTAAATGCACGTACTGTTCCCCATTTATCAATGAAATCTACGTATTGTGTCTCGGCATACCGGGCTGGCAGTGCGCATACATCATTAACAAATTCAATGTTTAACTTATAGCTGTCGATATCTGCTAATTCGGACTGGTACCGAGCCGTACCTTTATTGCATACGTTACGATACTCTTTTAACACACGTCTATCTTGAACGGTCTGTGTCTCCACTAAACTCATACCTTAATCGGAATAACAATTATGACACTTTAACAATAATTTTTTTTAAATGCAATATTATACATTTATATTTTCTTTTTATTAATTTTGGAAATAAAGTAAACTGAACAATTGGTTTTTTTTTTAACGATCTAGAAAGGCAGAAGCATTCCTTTGGAGTGTAATGTGACAAAACTGGCAATGAGATGTACACCTATCTAGACAATGCACGTATCACTTTCTTAAATCGACAACAATAACATTACATTGTATTAATTATACTTACGATCACTCATCATGAACTGATACCCCAGAAGCCCACAGTGTTCTGATGATCCTAAAAATAAAAATGTAAATTGTCTTTTCTTTTGAAACATATAGCTATAACAATAATCGTAAATAAAACTCATAGCAATTCCCTCAAATTGAGAGAAACTCCGTTCTATAGTACCACCAAATTGCATGTGGCTTCTTGAAACCAATTATTTTGCTGCAGTTGTAAGTTAATGTATACATAATATAAACTTTAACTATTTTAACCATTTTTACTTTCTATGGAATGACGAATTAACTATATACTGACAACGTACACAAAGATTTAACTTTGTGTACTTTTTTTAACAATGGTACCCCTTTTTCTCATTTATTATCTATTATTTTTAGAAAATGTTAACTGTAATTTGATTTTATTGAGAAATAAAAATTATTGATTGATTGATTGATTAACAGGTGGTACAATATTCGTATCGGTTGCATACATCTCTAGAATCACATTTGGCCACGATCAACGTGATGTTAAGGCCATATTGCCATAGTCGAACGAAATATACGATATGGATATTCAAGTTAAGGTAAGTAGACCACCCTAATCACTCTGGATGTTCGGCTCTGACTTTAAATAAAGACAAATTTAATATAAGACATACCATCTATGCCTACGTCTTTGTTGAGTTTCTCTTGATACGAAGATGGTGAGTAGAAAACTGACGTCACAGAAGAGCAGCTTTCGCCGTTACTAGCGATAACCTCGTCTGGTACATAATAAAGATTGTCGTCTGTCAATTTTCCTTCCTCATAGCTAAACTCAAAAATACGTCGATCAAAATTGATGCCAGAATCAGATGAATCGTAGAGGTCACCATCAGGATTACCGTACAAGAGGTTATAACCGACGCCTAAATACTGCACACTGTCAAGCTCAGACGAAAGGGCTGTCAGTGCCAGAAATGACATAAGGGTGAATACGAGGAACTGTGACATGTCTGACTTTTGATGTCAGAAGCTGCTAAGGAACCTACAGATGTTTATGTATGGATATAATCTATGGCTTATAACCATATATTCTAATTAGCTGTTTAGTGTCGAAGAATATAAATGAATTTGATACTGGTTATCTCTTTCCTTATGTTGGAATAATTGTGCTTGAAGCAGTCGGCAAACATACGATAAGATAACAACAAGTTTAACAGTTTGTAGTGTTCGAAATTGTAAAATAATGAGCCTTACTTAATTCAGTATACTTTTTAGTCGTCATGTTTTTGTTGTGAAATCCTTCGTCAGTAAATTTTTATTCTGAGATATTAACAGAATATACGTTTACATAATGTTTAACATAATAATTACATCTTGGTTAAACTTTCAATGTCTAATATTATGTTACCTAGTTCGGTCGACATGTTTTTTCTTGATGTGAAAGAAAAAAATCAAGTAATATCAGTTTATGTATTGTATATAAATTATTTTGTGTTTAGAATGCCATCAGGGGTTGATTAAATTCTGATTGCCTCAAAACATGATACAAAATTTATTTGACATTTTTTTGTATTGATTTAAGCAAACACTGAGACCTGAATTGTATATGAAGTTGTGGAGGCTTTTTTGCTAAACATAATTGTGAATTCAATTCAATTCAAAGTAACATTTATTTTCTTCAAAATAAAACAGTCAACAAAATGGTGTAAAGAAAGGTAAAATGATTGAAGAAGGCATGATCAAAAAAGCAAAAAGCTTGTGACAGACATGCCTAAACAAAGATTAGATAAAAACAACACGGAAAAAGAAAATAAATAAATAAATAAATAAATTTAAAAAATAAAGAAATAACAATATAAAAAATTTACATAACATGGGTTAAACTAAATATTACATTCTAAATTAAAGTATACTTTTAGAAAGTATATTGGATCGAACAATCTTGTGTATTGCGACATTATCTACAGTTGTAGGTCTACTCAATGTTGTAATTGTATTATCTGCCGGTTATAGCTTCCTCGTTGGTTCCGACTTAAAATTTCCACCGGTTTAATTTTACAGATGTACTACTTATCATTGTATGGTATTGGCTGTCGGTATTTAGTATAATAATAATATTTAATAATAATTTAGTAAACCGAAGTAATATTTTTAAGATTGCTATTTTGAAACAATAAAAAACAATACAGCAGTTGTTTCACAATCATTAAATTAGTAAGAACAATAACAATAATAATTTTATTTCGATTGATTTGTTTATAAACCATTCTAACAGATGCGAAAAGGTTTGTACAGTGTTGTACTCATCATGATTATGGTACTGGCTGTCGGTATTTAGTCAGAAAACAAAAGTTATTCCAGTACACTCGATCTTGGAAACAACACGGAATAGTTTACAAATGTGTGTATTGCTTCTGCTTAGTGCTGCTAATGATGATGACGACGATGACTTCCGGGTTATAAATTTATGTTTAAAATGGTTTTAAAATGTGTTAATTGTAAAAATTACAATAAATACCGAAAGAGTAGAAATCAAAACCACAACATAATGGTTTCTTCATGTTAAATTATTTTACTTGTAGTAGATATTGTACTTTTCCAATACGATTCTAGTGGTGGTGACGTGACTCATTACTTTATCAAAATGAAAACAAATGCTCATTTTGAACAAACAATAAACAAGACATGTGTTTTCTATTGATGTAATTTAATTAAGAAAAAAGTTATCAAATTGTTATCTATATTTGTGTTGTATGACGTAAATCGTCTGCAATATTTGAAGCATATGCAGATTCACATTGGAGGTGTTATCAACGGAGGATATTGTGCAACTGATATCAGTAATTGTAATTGTTTGTACTACTGAAGAGTAGCTTTACGTCAGGGCGATGAGTAATTCGCCAGATGTGAGCGCAAGCTCAGTCGTCTAGAGGTATGAACGCCAGGCTAGTGATCTGTAGGTCGCTGGTTCGAGTCCTACCCGATAATTACTTGCAATTTTTTATTTCGCAAGTATTCCCAATGTCCTTAGTATAAAGTACAAATTACGTCAAAGTAGGGCAGACATTTTACCAATTACTGATATCAGAAAGCTATCGATAACCCGTTTTTAGCCTACAAAACCATATGAATATCTAAAGCATACTTTTAATTATATTAATATTATGTATGGTAATGGCAAATCAAAAATTCTAATGCAATGTTTCTTTGTCTCCATTTGCCCACCATACCTATTTATTATGTTAGTTAAGTTACTAATAATGATAATTAATTATTGTTGGCAATGCGAATTATACATACATTAAGTTTAACAAATCCTCTTTAAAAATCTGAAATTACTAGTTGTTTATTAGGTCTTTTAATAAAATTTAATTAATACAAACATTCATTTTTTTTAATAGAGACAACTTTTTCCTCAATTCTCAAAAAGTGTAAGAGGGAATACGGGTCACAAGAAAATTTCTATTTGGCATCTGGCAAATCAACGTAAATTTAGGATTAGAAATTCACCGTTGGTCATGTTTTCAATGAACATGATCATTCCAGGCATGTTATGAATCTAAAATGATCAAATAATGTGACTTATTAACTTAATGTGATATATTGTTTGCCGTGACAAATTAATTCATCAAATAGAACAACCAATCAACCAATTTATTTATTTATTTAAGTTTATGATGATATATCATGATAATATATTAACTGGTGAGCCAACCGGGTACACTCATCATGTCCATGCCAATGTGGAAATTCCCGTCATTACAGTAATACTCGTACATCCAAACCGCTGGCGAGTCTGCAGTGTATAACGCATACTTTGTGCTAAGCGGTATTTTGATGCTCATTCCTGGAACTAACTTCTGTTCTTCAAAATTTTGGTCGTTTTTATAAAATAGCTCGCCACGTAAACACGTTACATCTATCCTCTCACATCCAGCCCATTCATGGTGGAATGTTGAAAATGCCTATGTTAAAAATGATACTCAATATTCATAAATTCGCACAAAAGCTAAAATGCATAGATTCTGTATTTAATAGCACACGATATTATCTAATATTTTGAGAATTAGTATGATATTATCGTCGAAAATATTATTTTGCTAGTTCCGTGGAAAAAAGGGAAAAAAGAATCGTAGGACTTAAACAAAAATAGAGACTGGTCTCTTTTAACATTTTTTTAAAATTGTGTTTTCCCTTTATAATCTTTACATAACATTTTTTTTTAAATAGTTAACCCGGAAGCCGCTTATTTGGAAGTCAAAGAGTTTCTGGTTACATCTAATTGTTTATTTTGTCTTTTTCGAAAAACGAAATCTTTATTATTCAATATTTTAACATCATTAAACATCAAAATGGCCTAGTAATGTGTCTTTTTTATTATTATTTTATATAATCGGTATTACCTTCGCTAGAATGGTGAGAGATTATGACGTCATTAGGGTGTGTGTTAGTTTTTTCCTATATTTGTTAGTTAGCAGGATTACTCAAACATGTATGGGAAAACGTGATTTAATTTCCATATGCATAGACTGAGGTTTTCGCTCTCCGAGTGCCCTTAGTTGTTTTATTTTTTGAGAGAAATTAAATATTATAACAAAAGAAACAAAATACTGTAGTACTCATATTAGAATGTCTACAATTTTACAATAGCTACCTCATTTGGCCTTTCCATGAAGAATGCTGTTGGAATCTTTTTTTCTCTGTTTATTGTTCGAATTTTCTCTAACTCTTCAAAATCAAAGACTTCATCAGGAATCATTGGCAGGATCCAGTCCTGGCTCCAGTCATCTGGGTCTATTTTATTGAGGTATACTTCAAAGTCTACCCAGCGCTGAAAAGGTCTAAAAGTATGCATAACGAATGAAATTAATAATTCTTAACAGTTTTTAGAATAGAATAAAAATTGATAATATGTCTATAAACAAAAAGTGAAAACAAAATGTTGGAATATTAATCTTGAATTAATACATTGAAATAGGTTCATTTAGAACTTAAAGTCAATTTAATCTCCTGGTTGTATTTACATCATAATATATATACCACGTAATGTAGTAAAATTTATTCTAGTAAGAAGACGCTGAGCACGTGCAATATTCAGATGAGATTCATCCGCCTGAACGTGAACAATGAGACAGATGGAAAACATACCTTCCGTTTAAAGATTTCCAAATTTCTGCTTTTATGTTGGCGGGATTTTCGGTTGTTCCAGGTGAGACAGTTGTGCAGTAGTCGACGAATTGTAAAATTAGGTCAAGATCCGTTATCATTCGTTTAACTTGTCGAGTGTTCATTCGCATCTATAATAATATTAAAAATTGTTTTTTAAATAATATAATATAAGTTTAGGCCGCGCTTAAACAAATAATATTATAGTTTAAACGAGGAAAAAAATGTTTTAACGATAATATAAATGTTCGATCATAAGCGTTTACCAAATGTGTCTTGACAGAGAAACCATGCGACCTAAATTATCCTAAATACATTAAAATGTGAATATAATTTCTACTTCAGTTGTATCTGTTTTATAAGTTACAATACTTCACTTACACTGTAAATATTTTGAATAAATTCTTCTTCACTGTTCACATCTAACTTGGCATGTAGCCTCAAGAGAACTTCTTCTTCATTTAACATCATTCTCCAGCTAAACTGATGTCCTGTCATTGTCCAGTTAACGGTACTGTGTTCCATGTACACCCAATGACGTAATGGCATCAGAAGATGGTAACAAACAAAGCATACCAAAAAAAACCTAACTTTCCTAGGAACATCACCTTTTGGTTCTTTATTAATTTTGTCTTCACCTTCTGGTTGAGCAGAGGTATCATTATTTTTAAATGTCGATTTTAATTTTGCAAATACTTTTGAAATGGAATCAGGAGAAACAAACAGAACGTTTGTTGCCAACATTACCCATGGAAACGTACCAATAGTGAAAAAGAAATGGTTCGAAACGTGAAATATCATCGTTAAAAAGAATCCGAAATATTTAAACGGCGGAGGTGATAGTAGAATAAATCCAATGGATGTATCAAAAAATAATCCACCAATACTTAAAAAATATCCTATACATTTAATCATAAATGGTGTGATTGCATAATGTTCGGAATATATCTTTTGAGATGCCCATAGAGTCATCGGCTCACCTCTAAGAGACCAGTCATAGTTCATTTTGGCAATTCCAGCGAAAAAGTAGCAGACAAATATCATGAACTGAAAAATGTATAACTGCCAACGAGCTACACTGTTTTTGGCAGTGGATCTTCTACCAAAATAACTATCGATAGAAAACTTTTGACCACACCCTGTTACAGCAATCAAGAATGCCAGATTTGCATAAAAATAATAATGGTTGTTATAACGACACTTTTCCAATGCATTGAACCACATAAATGTTATAAAAAACACCAAGGCGGAGATTTTAGTAAATAGCCCTATCATCATTGTAGTAGCAGATATCAACGTTACCCATGTCATTATGTACACGTATTCAATCTTAGGAGTTGTCACATAATACCTGGCAACAGGATAATGGAAGTTCAACTCCGGAAAATTAAAGTTTGCCGGTACAGACGCTAAAAGAGGATAGAAAAGAAGATTTACAATGTATCCATTATAATATATATATTATAAAATTAATCAGAACAGGATTTGTATAAAAGTTTTATTAAAACAGTTTAAGTAAGGCAATTGTAGTAAAACGAGATCAGACTGTTATTATAGAATGAATAACCAAGTTCTTTTCTCGTCCAATACATCCTAAACAAACCATATTATTACAGGATCGAAAACTAAGCCATTCTTTCTACAATACGTAGGCTATACATACATATTTTGAATCAATGACACTCTTATCGATTCTAGAGAACTGTATCTAAATCTGGCACAAACAAATAAAATAGGTGCACATTCCATGTTACAGCATATTAGCCTTCCACAATACTATTTACATGTGATACATATGAGATGCTGTATTATGGAATTTTCCAGTGATATTGAACAAAATATTATCATATGTGTAAATACAGAAATGTTAATCATGTACAGTAATGTCTAAGGTACTATAATCTCGATAACTCATTAATGGCATGTCGGTGAATTGCAACAATAACGACTAATATTATTGATTTTACTTTATCTATAGTTATACTTACATTTTTGCATCAACCGAACCATATACACGACCATTCCCAGGCCAAATAACATACGGAACAAACATAAAGACATGGGATCAACTGGATCCGCCAGCCAACTCCACATGCCTTCTTTTGTAGATATGTCCTTTCCAGTCTCTTCAACATCTTTTCCAGATACATTTTTTACTTCTTGATCTTTCTTTCTACGTCGAATATCGCCAGCATTGTTCCTATTTACAGACATTTCTAGGCCTACAAATATACACAGTTTTGCACACAGGTTCTTGTTTACTAACGATACAGGCTTATCAGCGACCTTTGCCTGTTTTAGTTAGTTACAAAGTACTTGGATTAACTAAGTATCAAACAAGACAAATATATTTAACATATATAATCAAAGACATACCGGAAGCAAGTCTGGTGTGGCCAGATTCCATGATCCGGTTGTTTTGGGATAGGCTACCTCTGACTCGGAAATGGCACTCCCCGAACCCGTGCATTACATAACACAGTTTCCAAATTGAAACACCGATCCTTTATTTGTGTCCTTTCTAAATTTAAATGAATATACAGTAATTACTAAAGATAATTTGAACAAATGTTAACATTATAGTTATTTACTTTGACTTAAAATTAAATTAAAAATAAATAATTTACTTGATAAAACTGTGATTTAAAGCACAGAATATTTAAATGGAAGCTCATTGTCTGGAAGTCAATGGGTTTTTGGTTAAATGTGACTGTTTATATGTCTTTTTTTGTAATAGCTAGTTTAATTGCTACTTATTATGTATCCTACCAAGTTCGATAGGTTTTAAACAATATTTTTTTATAGACAAAATAATAATATAATCAACATCGATGCTATGCAATGACATGAAAATTCACTATTCACTTCGAATATTCATTATTATATAACACCTAAATAAATTCCTGTCATTTGATTGGACGAATGTGGGTCACATGGCGTGCAATAGTACGCACTATTCAACGATCGTTAAATAGTACTTTTTTTTTATTTATTTAGATGTTATATAAAACAAATAATGAATGTTTTGTATTCGTGTAATGGTACAAATAATGGCACTTGGTGAATGATGAAAGGTTATATCAACTCGGCTTTGCCTCGTTGATATAACCTTTCATCATTCACCTCGTGCCATTATTTGTACCATTGCACTCATAAACATTCATTATTTGTATACTATTCATGAAGGTAGTGCGTTTGTAAGTCAGGTAAAGTGTAGCTGTGCTGTGCATCCTAAATTTGTTTCCGTTCAGATAGTAAATGTGTTAAAAGAATTACCATGGAAATGCACTGTCCTCATACGCATGCGGAACAGGCAATATACTCATACGCCCTCTACTTTACAATCAAGAATGCATGATATTCCCCTATTCAGTAAGCAACAAAAAATCGCTCGTACTGTCAAAGTAGAATGAATGCCTAACATATAATAAACAAAAGAACGAACCAACCAGCAAATAATCGAACACATGAGCGAACGAACGAACGAACGAATCAATGAATGAACAACCCACCGAATAAAGGAACGAACGAACGAATGAATGAACGAACAAACCAACGTATAAATGAACGAACAAATGAATAAAACAAAGAACGAATAAATGAACGAACGACTGAATGAATGAACCAACAAAAGAACAAACAAACGAATGACCGAATGAATGAATGAACGAATAAATGAATAATGGAACGAACAACTGAACGAACATTTACATTTACAACGAATCAATGAATGAGATTGAACGAACGAACAAATGAACAAAGGAATAAATATGTCAATCCGTATCCGGATATTCACCCCCTGGACATTTACCCCCCGGACAACTACCCCCCGGACAACCACCACCTGGACCACTACCCCCTTAGGACAACTACCCCTTTAGGACAACTACCCCCCGGACAAATACCCCCCGGACAACTACCCCCTTAGGACAACAACCCCCTTAGGACAACTACCCCCTGGACAACTACCCCCCGGACAATTACCCCCTAGGAACAATTACCCCCCGGACAATTACCCCCCGGACAATTACCACCCAGAAAACTATCCCTTTAGAACACCCTAACCACCCAGACCATTCAACAACCTGATTCTGCAACAGTGTATAATAGGAATTAATAACTATATTTTAATTCGTTACTTTGACGAATTACTATTCATTATTGTAAACAAAAGTAAAAGATTGAAAATAAATATAGCCTGGTATAAACTGAAGATTGTCACACATGATCATAGGATAGTCGAACGTATTATATAGTACTCCCTGTATTTACTGTAAAGACTGGGTTCGCTAATAATAATAATAATTTTTTCGTCAGGACAATGCTTCGATAACCACTGGTCTTAAAAGAATTAATTTTTGTCTCAAATTTGTCATATATGTATTTTTGTACACTTGAAGAATAATATCACTTTTGATATTTGACCTCAATGTTCACTCACCGAATAAACGTCAATATTTAAATAAATTCCCCTCAAATAAACGGTGACCATGTCACTCCCATGAAACATCATATGGAATAATCGGCGTCTATTTCCATTAGATTATACCCCCTCCCATTGAATAAACAACTTTCTTCCAATAAATGTCCACCTAAAAACCACCTAAACAATAAACAGCCCAGGCCGTTTTTTCAATAAATACGGTACTTTAAATCTAGCGCATCTAGGGTCTAGCGTGCTGTTAAACAGAATAATCGGTTAAAAACGGGTGTTTCGAAACTAGAGACCCGAGACCAGAGACCAGAGACCCAATACGAAAAGGGAGACCTAAATATACGAAAAGGGAGACCCACGTACGAAAAGGGAGACCCCACTATACGAAAAGGGAGACCCCACTATACGAAAAGGGAGACCCTAATATACGAAAAGGGAGACCTAAATATACGAAAAGGGAGACCCAGTTATACGAAAGGGAGACCCAAATATACAAAATGGGAGACCCAAATATACGAAAAGGGAGACCCACTATAAGAAAAGAGAGACCCCACTATAAGAAAAGGGAGACCCCACTATACGAAAAGAAAGACCACACTATACGAAAAGGGAGACCCTAATATACGAAAAGGGAGACCCAAATATAGGTCTCCCTTTTCGTATTGGGCCTCGTGTCAGGTCTCTGGTCTCGGGTCTCTATTTTCGAAACACACGTTAAAAACAGATGATTTCATTTTTACAGAAACCGGTCCTATATATTTGTCTACTTTTGGATGGGGGGAGGGTAGTTGATCGGGGGGTAGTTGACCGGGGGGTAGTTACCCGGGGGGTAGTTATCCTAAGGGGGTAGTTGTCCTAAGGGGGTGGTTGTCCGGGGGGTAGTTGTCCGGGGGGTTGTTATCCTAAGGGGGTAGTTGTCCTAAGGGGGTAGTTGTCCGGGGGGTAGTTGTCCGGGGGGTAGTTGTCCGGGGGGTAGTTGTCCTAAGGGGGTAGTTGTCCGGGTGGTAAACATCCGGGGGGTAACTGTCTAGGGGGTAGGTGTCCTAGAACCATGTCAATCAATCCATATTATAAAAAGAAAGGTATTCTCACATATTTGCATAGTGTTCAACTTTACTTTGGTTATACTGAGTTTTAAACTGTTTTGTAAATTGTATAAAGTAAACAAAAATGAATACAATTGTGAAACCGATTATAATTATCATTTTAGATAAGTAATGCCTGTGAATTAACCATATGGCATATCAACTAAATAAATTAATTATTTTCTTATCTATCAATGCCCTCATCACCTCACGTATGGCGTTCTGATAGATCTTATTTAGCTACAACATTTCGAAATGTAAGTATCAATGTATTCATTTATATTTTGTAAATTATGTAAGTATTACAAATTATTCTGTAAATTCTAAATAATTATGCAACAAATATTCTAATTTCTTTAAACTTTAATCCATTCGCAACGTATGTGTTTTTTAATTTAAGTATAAATGTTTGAAGCCTATACGATAGATACATAGTTGGTAATAAGGAAATGGTATTTCAATTGAACGGGATTTATTTATGTTGCAGCATTATAACTGCATTATACTTTTTGTTTTCTGATTAATTTATTTAAAACTTTGTTTATGTTGTGTTTTTGTGAGATTAAAATAAATTCCCAGAAACGTCATAATACATTTTGTTTAGAAACTGCTTATAATAAATATATAATAATTCTGCTTCTTCAACTTTTCTCCTTTTTGAAATTTCTGTGCATAATATATTTTCAGTTAAAATGTTGTATGTAACTGTACTCTTCGTAATCGCTTTGGGCTTTACAAGTGCAGCAAATGCACCGCCATATGGTATTAACTACATCGGTGCTGTGTACAACATCATAGATGGTAATCCGCAAGGTGGTAAGGACTTTGGTGGAGCAGACCCCGGGCTCTCACCAACAAGAAATGTATTTGAGATGCATTATGAAGATGACAACTTGTCGGACGATGGTCTGTATGCAATCCCAGACGAGATAACGCTTTCTATGAATTCAACATGTAAAAACAGGACGAGACAACAGGCTGTAAGTGGAGGATGGGAGTATCAGAAAGGTCTCAAGTTTGATATTGGTGAAGTCAGAGCAAATGGTACGAGTCAAGTTCAGTATTTACAATGTTTTTTTGTTTGCATAGTGATTTAAGAATTTTTTTAATACGAATTATAAGAATAAAACTAAAATAATGAAATAATGATTTAATTATTATGTTACAGAGTCAGACGTCAATGAAACAATGGAAGCTGCATTCATTGGATTCGAATTTACAGGGAGTTTAGGTAGGTGAAGATGTACATATTTCTAAATCTAGACAATTTTTTTACTGTATGTTACTCTATACCTTATCGAGTTCTTTTCTAGTATTAAAAAACTATAACATTCTATTCATGAACGACCAATATTATACTAGCTAGAGTCACATAATTGCGATTTTAGCATCCTTGAAGCAATGCGATTCGATATTTTATCTATGAAATCGTATTAACTAACTGCCGAATAATTAAAAACGATTATAAACTATATTTATTTATACAATTGTATAAAAGTTGAATAAATAATAATAATAATGATAATAATGTTTTGAATGAAGGTATCATTTTGGGTAATTTTAAACATTTTAAATTTTAAATTTTATACAATCATAATAAATGACAAACTTTGCTTCTGTAACGTTTGATGCTCCCATTTAAAGGATTTGGTGTTGTACTGGAAGGTACCCGGGATATGGAGTATGTATACTACGCTGAAAGCGAAGAATGTACCATGGCTTCGGCTGCGTTAAAGCTTGACGAATTCGAGAGTTCCAAGTACTACCTAAGTAGATCATTCGCCGTGTCCGCTTGTTCTCTACCAAGTCTGTATGATCAACAAACATATTTTGACTTTATTGATTTCTGGGGAACAGTAAGAACTTTTTCTTATATTGCGTACAACTGAGGACTAGTGCTGTTCCGCCGTACCACGCCGAGAATGTTAAAAAGTCGCTATCCAATCGAGTTCGAACAATACCATGAAAGCCCCAGTGGTCTAATGGTTAGGACATCTGCATATCAAGCAGGCGGTCCGAGTTCGAGTCTCGGTTGGGGCGACTTTTTCTCATTCTCACAGATTTCCTCATCTTTATCGTTTCAAATTAATTAATTAAATTTCAGTATATCACCGGGCGGTTTAGAATTAATGTTCTTTGCCTGATTTGTTTATATATATAAAAGTATCTCTTCGGAGATCCCGTCTCGTGAATAAAAATACTGTAAGTAAGATGAGGCCGTATCAATTTGATCTCTGGTGCGCGTGCGTACAACTGAGGACTAGTGCTGTTCCGCCGTACCACGCCGAGAATGTTAAAAAGTCGCTATCCAATCGAGTTCGAACAATACCATGAAAGCCCCAGTGGTCTAATGGTTAGGACATCTGCATATCAAGCAGGCGGTCCGAGTTCGAGTCTCGGTTGGGGCGACTTTTTCTCATTCTCACAGATTTCCTCATCTTTATTGTTTCAAATTAATTAATTAAATTTCAGTATATCACCGGGCGGTTTAGAATTAATGTTCTTTGCCTGATTTGTTTATATATATATATAAGTATCTCTTCGGAGATCCCGTCTCGTGAATAAAAATACTGTAAGTAAGATGAGGCCGTATCAATTTGATCTCTGGTGCGCGTGCGTACAACTGAGGACTAGTGCTGTTCCGCCGTACCACGCCGAGAATGTTAAAAAGTCGCTATCCAATCGAGTTCGAACAATACCATGAAAGCCCCAGTGGTCTAATGGTTAGGACATCTGCATATCAAGCAGGCGGTCCGAGTTCGAGTCTCGGTTGGGGCGACTTTTTCTCATTCTCACAGATTTTAAATTTCAGTATATCACCGGGCGGTTTAGAATTAATGTTCTTTGCCTGATTTGTTTATATATATATATATATATATATATATATATATATATAAACCTACGCCACATAGTCACGTGGTTACAACAATAGCTTCATCCATCTACCATGTAGATTGGATGAAGGAAGAGCAAATTCATGAATACATTTTGTGACAATATTGTCTGACCTCCCCAACCTGCACACAATGTCATAAACCACCTTACGTTGTAGTTCGTAGAACGAGCAGATGTGGTTTTCTACAAATTTGTGCGATATATCAATTAGATTGAGCGGGACAACGTTCCACTGTTTTTCCGTCGAAATGAGGAGTAAACTCGGGTATTTTCAATATCAGTTGCATTGAAATACTTTCTGAAAAAGGCGACTGTAGCATTTTATGTGTAATACGTAGTTAGTTATAAAATAGTTAGAAATAGTTATATATTATTTTCTGGGTTTAATGTAGAAATGCAAAAGTGTACGAACCAAAACTACACAATACATATACTTTAAACTAATGTTTATGAATGAAATAAAAACATCACAATGCTTTAAATACATTTTAGTGAACTATAATAATAATCATTATGGTTTTGAAGCAACCTCATTTGAAACGATAAATTAGACTTTAATTAGTTAAATACATTATTTCCGTTTATTTAGCACACGGTAGTTGGCGTAGAACTTGGTAAAAGACAATCAGAACGCTACACTAGTTCTAGGAATGAATTTGTGCGATATGCAAGTCGAGAGGTGAGTTATAAATACATTCGTTTTAGACTTAGTTACTCTTTTAACGGACTTTATGTTATTTTAAAACATGTTAAATTGTTTTGATGGGGTACTTTTTCTGTTCTGTTTATATGTTTGTTTTCAATATACTATATCATTAAAGCGTAGTTCCCACTAGAGACGTCAACGCAAGCGAATTGACCAATGACAGGCCACGGTTTGAATAATCCATCGCTTGTGATTGGTCAAATCACGTACGTTGCGTTACGTCCTTGCATTGCGTCGCCAGTGGGAACCAAGCTTTAGTAATCGTTACTGCAAGTTTAAATAATTTTCTGAATACTTTTCAATAAAATAATATCGTGATTGTGAAAAACGATCCTTGAATAAAATAATTTATAGGCCTATACTCATAAATATGTATACATTATGTTAGACGATAAACTTGTCTGTGGATAGTAGCAGTTAAACATGTTCACTTAATTTAGTTAGAAATGAATTCGTGTTCATATTTAATTAATGTGATTACTGTGTAAATTTCAGAATTTAGTTTTTACATTTTGTTTAGGCGGAAGCTAGCGTATCCGTTGGCGCATCATTGCTAGGATGGTCCGCATCTCTTGTTGTGGACATCGACCGATTCCATGAAAGCATGACAAGCAAAACTAAGTTTGGATCAAACAAAGTTGTTATCACCAACGGTAACGACGAGCTCTCAGAACCAATAAAGATAAGATTGATCCGAACAGATGAGGTATTTGCAACTAATTTTGTTTTTACCATAGTAGTAAAGAGTAACGTGTATCGACAGTATAAACTCTATACAAAATATTAGTTTGTGAGTAAATATGATATTTCCCGATAGAAATACAACAAAATACGAGTATGTCCAATCACGGATTTTCCTCTTTAAAAGCGACTAAAGTTACCCTTAAATACTTAAGTAATTATCTTATATCGTCGGAGTTTTCGCGTGCTCGGCCGCCGACCCCTAGACGGCCCTAAGACGGATCCTATCCTCGCACTCATGGCACCTCCGTCAGATTCAGATTCAGATTCAGATTCAGATAATCAGACAAATCCTGGCACCACCACTATTATTGTATAAGAAAAGTTACTTTAATTAACGTATCTTTTTCAGATATTCACAAACGCATTCTGGGCGCAGTTCAGTTCTTACACCAAAGAAGGTCTTTGTTCAAAGGCGTGGAAGTCATCCTTACGAGTAACAAGATTAAACGTACAACGGGCTATGTTGACATATCCACTGTGGCGATTGGTTGACAAGGCGTCAGGTAACAGCAGCAAGATTGTATACAAACTTATTTAAAATTCAATGCTTACTTATACTATTACTAGATGGCACGCTCGCTTCGCTCGCGTACCATCTAGGTCGTGCCCACAGATGGTTCTCGAATACACAGTATTTCCAGCGAGAAAAAAATGGAGATTTCAAATGTACGTACCGCAGGACTATAATACATTGTCGTTTACAGAAACGAATAAATATACACAATGATTTATGTAGTCAACCAAAATTAGCACCCTGGGAATTACTTCCGAGAGAGAAACAAAATGAGTCAAATTTTTTTATTTGGACTCATTTAAAAAAACCCAATTTGTGTTTTGTATGTAACATTAAGGGTTGAGGGATGGGGGAAGAAGATAGGTACAAAGAGGAAACATTTTAAAATATATTCTTATCCACTCAGTAACGAAATATTGTTTTTAATGTTTTATAGGCCTATAAATAATATACCACTAAATACAGTAAAACATTTGCGATTTAATACGGTACTTTGTTAGAACTGTCACTGTCATAGTCGATTGAAATAGTAAAGTACATGTGTTACGATACACCACTACGACGTTTATATATTTTTAAATTATTAATTAATACAAACGTTGAGAAGCAACTGTCAGTAATAACGTTTATTTATTTGTATATTAATATGTTTATAATCTAACAGTAGGGCCTACCACTCACAGTAATAAAGTTTATTTGTATATATTTTTATATTACATCTAACAGTACCAACACTCACAGTAAGAAATTTGCGATTCAAATTGCGATCAAAAGTGGTTAATACCTTAACAGTATTGTACAGCATTGCAATACTATTTATGTTTATTCTCCAAGGGGGCCCATAAATCTAAATCTATACCTCTATGGTTAAACCAAATAATTTGGAATGTTTATTTGTATATTATATGTTTATAATCTAACAGTAGGGCCTACCACTCACAGTAATAAAGTTTATTTGTATATATTTTTATATTACATCTAACAGTACCAACACTCACAGTAAGAAATTTGCGATTCAAATTGCGATCAAAAGTGGTTAATACCTTAACAGTATTGTACAGCATTGCAATACTATTTATGTTTATTCTCCAAGGGGGCCCATAAATCAAAATCTATACCTCTATGGTTAAACCAAATAATTTGGAATGTTTATTTGTATATTATATGTTTATAATCTAACAGTAGGGCCTACCCACACTCACAGTAATAAAGTTTATTTGTATATATTTTTATATTACATCTAACAGTACCAACACTCACAGTAAGACATTTGCGATTCAAATTGCGATCAAAAGTGGTTAATACCTTAACAGTATTGTACAGCATTGCAATACTATTTATGTTTATTCTCCAAGGGGGCCCATAAATCTAAATCTATACCTGTATGGTTAAACCAAATAATTTGGAATGTTCCATTCATCACAAATCAATACATTTGTAAAAACGTATATTAAATGTATCAAAATAGTATTTTTTAAAGAAAATCGGCCTGTCTTCAACATTATGATGCTGTACTCGAACTGTTCAACCGGTTTTCAGCTATTAAAAACAATTATCGTAGGAGGAGATAGGAAAATGCGAAGCCTCCTCGCATTTTTGTGGCGGGTATTTTTCAAGATGGACATCCATTAGACAGTGTATACCACGATCGGAAAACACCCCTATTTGGGGCAAATCGTTGAACCTAAATTCGTTTTAATCGTCAATAACTAATTATCTAACTCAATTTAATTAGTAAACAGGGTTACATCAGGCGGTTAAAATCAGTACCGAAAGTACGAACCAACTTTATATACCATCGAGTAAAAATTCTAGAAGTAAGGCGCGATTTACCGATTTTTGCCCTTACGTAAATTTATATATAGATACGAATAGTCTAGTTCCCTATGTATGTTCGTGTGCAAATCATGGAGAAAGTGTAAACATTGCGTTTAATGAATATTTGAAGCATCTGGTTTTAAAAACTCATGTTGTCAAATTTTAAAAATTCATCTTTAACCTCTGACCTCAATTTGAATATTTTGACCCATTGAAAACAAAGTGGTCATATCTTTGTAACGCTTGGATTAAATGAAATAATTTTAGTGTCAAACAATTTGGAAGATGCATATTAATATTCGTTCTAATGGAAAAGTTTGTCCAAAAATAGCCGGAAGTATGATTTTTGGCATTTGATCTACATACGATATAACTCCGTAACTAACAGTTGGACAAACTTTAAATGTGCATTCATTATAAGCATGCGTATTTATATTTGTTCTATTCAAACCTCTGCGACAAATTCTAGTTCGATTTCCGGAAATTGTTTCGCTTTGACACAGCGAAATTAGTAGTTCGAATAGTTTCGTATTGTTTTTGAAGTGAAACATTGGGCAGCCAAACAGAGCTCGGGAACGAGTTATGACGCGATCACGCGCACTCAAAGCTGAGTGACAAAAAGCTCGGGCAAACAAATTAAAAGTATTTCATCAGAAACATGTTATTGACTCTCTTCATGACAATGGTCAATTTCATAGGTGGTCTAACAGACGGTGGATTCTCAGCACGCTCTATATGAAATATCAATATTATTATTCTATTTTAAGTTTTCTTGGTAATAGACCTAACATTATAATTACATATTTAGACTACATATTTTCTTATAGCCACACCTATACCAATGTCTGTATCTGCGCCTGCGTAGTATAAAGATAACAAAAATGCATGGAATGTTTATAAAAGAACCACAAATTTGAAGTATAGAAAACAATTTCACTCGAAAATAGTATATAATTTATAAAATAAAGAACTTGTTTGAATTACCCGAGAGATATATTCGAGACAGAATAACATAAGCACAAGCAAATGGGTGTGAGGGCACTGTTATCTTACACATGCCATGCTATAGAACACGTAATAGAAATAGAAACGTTGTATTTCAGATCCCGTTATACAGATTCCAATAACTTGGCCTAAAGGTTACTACGGACTTCCAAAGCCAGTTGTAGGTTGTCCTGCAGACGTTGACTTTCCGTGGCATGAAGGCTCTCGATACCAAGACACTGAAAATAGCAAGGGTAATAACTATTGGTCAGACCCACTTCACTTTGAAGGACCTTACGATGTAACTGGTATGGAGCAAGACTTCTGTATGAAGACTCAGTTTGAGGGTAGTGAATATGACTGGACGTGGCCAGAGGGTTCTTATTGCATATTCAAGAAAGGCAGTGTATGTCCAGATGGTATGTATGCTGATTTGATTCGACTATATTTTAAATATTTGTGTACATTAATAAGCCTATTATAATAAATTAAATGTCATTATATTCAAATATAATTGGTCTCTATATTAAGGAGTGCAGGGAAAATAAACTCAAATAAAGTAAACGTTTGACTACATTAAGATGTACACTATCAAACTTTGTGTGACAAAAAGTGTGGTTTACCTAAATATGGTAGTAATATGCCAAAATATGATAGTGATATGACATCATCATGTTCCTATATGGGCACATCACATGTCTTTGTCACATAAAGTTTGATGAAGTGTAGACAGAGCTTAAGAACTTCAAGCCTCAGCCTAATTCAATGTGCAAATGTAAAATAAAAACTAGAGAAATCTTAATGTTAAAACAGGAATGGACGAAGGTTATATCTACTGGGATGATGAGAATCGAAAGAACAAGAACACTTACAGTGGATCGATGCCCGAAGGAAATTATGACGATAACACCCTTATCGAGTATTGTTGTAAGACCGATCAAATCTCGCGCGCTGCCTACCTGCCGACAGATACACCATTTTACCTACTCTCGGAATCAAGGGGATGTCAAAAGGTAGGTGAAGAGTGAACAGTCAAGAATATACTGCGAGGCTTATGTGTGTCATATTTTCTTTTCTGTACTCGTCATAATTTATTTCAGTGGTAATAGAAACACTTAATAGTGGAAGTTCAACATTTAGTTTAGTTTAGTTTAGTTTAGTTTGTTTCTTTATTTCCATTCACAACAAAATAAAACCATTAACATACATAAATATTCATTACCTTTCTTTGTGGTGTATAGTAGGCCTACACAATTACAGACAGGAAATGGTAATCAAACATATAAAATGGAAAAGGTTTAGGTCATGATTTAGTAGCTCTTATTTGTAATAACGGTATATTAATGGACACGTTCGCTTAGTACGTAACTGTGGTACTTTATTGCATTCCGCCATGTTCGCATAGAATGTATATAATTATGGTGGCGCTATATGTATGGAGCGCTATGTGGGCATAAAGCAAATCTAGATATTACATTATTGAAATTCATTGACGATTTGAGAAAAGTTTAAGGTGGAAAAAGATTTATGCAATATCATTATGAATTTATTTAATGTTTATTACAGGTTCATGGCACAAACGTAACTGAAGAGTTCTTCCGTTGGGATGACGAAGACAGTACAAACAATAACGATGCCGGAGGTAAACATCCATATGATTCTGGAGACAGAAACAATCATGTCCTCCATTATTGCTACTACGAACCATGGGTCAAGCCTGACAAAGACATTATACCAGAAGTTCCTATTCCTGGAGTAGGCTAAGTACGGTATAAAGACCAATGACAAGTGTACTGTATGCGTATACACAGTTATTCAACGCAAAGAAAATAAAGAAAATGGATCTATAATTATTCAGCATACTACGTCAGAACTATCTTTATTTCTAAATATTCATAATTGGTAATGATTATAGGCATACACTGATGATGAAAATAAAATTTAAGGAAACTGCGTTTTATTTAAATTCATGAAAAATTAACTAAAATAATAGGTCTAACATAGCTCTCAGCTTTGCTGGTCCCCATGGCGAGGTTTCTTGAACAACTACTCCAATTTTTAAGGACAGAATACATGTGAACTTGTAAATAATACATGCTACTATCGCTCCTCGAGTCGTTTTAGGAATTCAATAGAACGAGACACCTTTGAGATACACATTCCCTCTAATTCCCTCTTGTTTTTCCACTGCTTGCAAGGTACCCAATTCTTCAGCATTATAGACCTCATTGTGTAAGGTCGGCGACAAATGTAACCTCTTGTCGAAACTGTTTATTGTATTATAGGCAAAAAATTATTGTCAGAAGCACGACAAAAATACGATGATAATAACTGAATATAATCTTTCAAATATTATTTGCGGTTTATTGCCTTTTGAGAAATTCCTTTTCAACAGCTACTATGCATTAAAATCATTACTCTGTTTAGTCTGAGGTGGCAATATTTTTAATTCAACTTCTATGTCTGGTTAAACTGTGTTCGGAGTACATGTCTAATACTAATTGCTCGTCATAAAATGTAGGCATATATCCGTTTGTATCCATCGCCTGGTGAAGTGTAAGCATGTAGGCTAAATCTTTCGAAAAGGGTACCTAGGAGTCGTCCAATGAAATACGTATTCCTTAACGCACTAGATTTTTAGTTGACGTAGTTGCATCCTTTAAGTTCGTTAGTTCCACGTGTAACGATCATCTTCTAATATGTTGGCTAAGTCTTTCAAAAAAGGTCTGTAGAAATCGTCCAATAAAATACGAGTTTCTGTAAGCATTGGGCCAAGCTTTTTCGAAGATGTGTTCACATTCTTTAATTTGCCATTACAGATTGATGTAAGTTCACTGGCATTCAAAACTCCTAAATTAAAAAGAAACTAGTTACAAAAGACATAAATATTTATCAACATATTATTTATACTCATTTAATATATACCAATTTGATATTGGAAGGTACACAAATGATATTGCAAAACACGAAAATAGATTCTTGTCATTGATTGGAAGATTGTGAATAACATGGAGTTTAAAGCTTGGTTCCCACTAGAGCGCAACGCAAGAAAGTTTGGCCAATGAATGCACCATAATGTACTACTATTTCTTTTGATACATCGCTTTTAATGTTTCCTTCTCATGCAACATTATGATAACTATAATGCTCTATCTACACTATCAAACTAGTTTTACATGTGATGTGCAGAATATGATAGTGATATGTCATCATCGTTGTTGTCACATATAGTTTGGTAGTGGAGACAAAGCAGAATCTTTAGTCATTGAAGTAAACCCAGGTTCTGGTGATCATCATAGACTTACTAATATTGAGGAAATCATATATTTTCGGTAATTCTACTGCGCAATTCTTCCATTCATCAGTGCGGAGAAAATGCAATTGATTACGTGGAAAAGCTCTCATCCATTCACGAACAAATATATTGTAATTTCCAATATGAAGTCTCTGAAAATAAACATGTACAGATAGCTGTAAGATTGACAGAGAGATATATGTTTCACAAAGACTTACTAAACTTGTCTGTGAACAGAGCTACTCAATCTTTAAAAATGCTTAATACTTAAGAATCGGCGGACAGACTGATTTTTTCATAAATCACCAGAATCTCTGCTGATGTTTTCACGTTTGCTCAAAACATTCGAATATGTTGCCTGTAATCACTGTTAACCGAGGCGTGATTAAAGGTGTTACTGAATGTTACTGGTTGCTGTACTCGTAACGCTTCTTTCTCACTAGGACGCAAAGCAAGCGAATTGACCAACCAAAAGCGACAGTTTAAATAATCTCTCGCTGCTAACTGCCTTTCGTTGCGTCCTAGTGGAAACGAAACTTTAGAAGGAGAAAACTAAACGTATTATGGAAGATATACTTGTACTAATGCAATCTAACACCAGGATGCTGAGCTCCGGAGTTCAAAAGTTTTATATGTGGCTGCGACACGATTAGTTCCACGCCCCTTAATATACAACACGCGCCACCATAGTACAGTACTGTTTGTATCTGTCGCAGCCAGACATAAGATCAAAGGAATGTTCCTATCTAGGCAAGGCGAGCGCAGTGTCCTGTTGTTAGATTGCCTAGCTTGTACTCACCACATCACCCTTGTATGTATATGTACATTTCCTTATATCGTGGTCTTTTAGACAATTATTAAATATCCTTAATGAGTTCACTACTTTTTTATGGAATAAATCAGGTGATTTATGTTGCATCTGTTTAAAATATTTATAATCCGAGTATAATCTGTTAACAAATTAAACACAAATTAAATACAAATAACATATAATGAAATTATGAAATTAATATAGTCCAACTTATGTATATAGAAATACTATTTACTTTTTTAAAAATATGTAAACAAAATGTTTAGCGGATTAAGTTACTTACTTTTGACGGCGAGTTTGTGATTAATAAAGTATGTCTGAGGTCTTACAATAAAGGCCCTGGGGGTGTTTATTGTTCAGCAAGATATTTGTTATGTATATTTATAGTTTATTCGATGCAAGCGTTTATTTTATGTGTAATAGTAACATGTATACATCAATGCCTAAATAGATTTTTAAACAATGCAAGAAGTGATAAAATACAGATTGCAAAAGCAATTGTTATCAAAATACTTGTAAATTGTAGATCATGGCAGTCAATGAATTCTACTAAAATTAAAATGTGTGTATGCATGTGGTGGGCCGTTAATTCAAATAAATACGGTATAGATATAGGCACGTATCGTTTTTGATATTTAAAGCTCTTCTAGGCCTACACTATCAAAATAAATTTGACAAAAAAGTGTGATATGCCCAAAGATGGTAGTGATATGCTCAAATATGGCAGCCCATCACGTTATTTGTCATATAAAGTTTGACAGTGTAGACAAAGCCAGATTAAATACCTTTCGGATGGATTTCTGAAAATAGCGATTATCTTTGCGTTTGGTTGTACAAGTCGAATGACATCAGCATGTGTATATTCTGGACCACCATCAACACCATCTAAAATATGATTGTCCCAGAGCAGCGAAGTTGATCTATCTACTATATTAATCATTATAATTGTAAATTATTAATTTCCTGTGCACTTCAAACAGATGACAAGTTGAGTGTTTATAAAAAAAATTCAGTCAAATATTAGAAGATCACAAATATAAGTCAACACACCTGATTGTATTCTTGCAATGTGATTGGTTAATTACGTATCACGTGTCATTTGGAATTAGCGAAAGTTGTATCTAATAATGGTTATAATTAATAATGCACGTTTGTAAACATATTTATTTTATATTTTGAAAATCAACTGGTTGTGCGTGCTTGCCGCTATACCTGTTCTATTTCGTGTTCAAAGTTAGAGAACTGCTGTTTTGAAAGGCCTAGCATTCGTCAATGATTTACGATGGATACATTGAAAAAAGGTATAGGTGTGTTACAAACAAATAATGAATGTTTTGTATTCGTTGAAGTATTCGATGAAAAATTGACTGCTCTATTTAATTTAAACTCGGCTCCGACTCGTTAAAACTCGTCAATTTTCAACCCATAAAATATTCTCACCATTCAGCTCATAAACATTCATTATTTGTATAACGTAAATAATAAAGCGGTACCTGAAATAAGATGAGCAGCTAAGTCCGAAAGTCCTATATGTAACTTGTTTGCTAACAAACCAAATCCATTCAAATATCTTTCGAATGCAACCGATCCTAGAATAAATTACAATACTAGTGAGGATAACCAAGGCAATATAACAACAGCGCACTGAGCTCGCCTTGTCAAGAACACGTAATAGTCCATTGATCTTATGTCTGACTGCAACAAATACCAACAGAGGCCTACTGTACTATGTACATATTCTCCGCGGCACTGTGTTTCTCAGGGGGAGCGGAATTGATCGTGTTTTCCAGCCACAGATAAATGGACGTACAATGGACGCAAAATGTATAAAAATGACAAATAAATGGGACTTAAGTTAAGTTTGTTGATAACCATGTTCCCTCCTTCTATGAGTACATTCGGAAATATATTTTTTGTTTCAAAACAAAAAATTGAAAAAAGCTGTAATACTTTAATAACATGTGTTTTGTCTCGAATTCTAAAAGATTCAAAGTTTTTTTTTTTTTTTTTTTTTTTTTTCACAAATTCAAATATTCTTTATTCATCCTCAATCATGAAAATATACAACAACAATATATGAGAACATAAAAAAGATGAAAAGGAAACACATAAAAACTCAAAAGAGCTTGATTAGTTGTGTCCCCCTACGTCCCTAACTAGCCTAAAAAACTAAAACATAAATAATAAAAAAGCTAAATCCTGCAACAGGTGCAATGCAAGTTGGACAGAAAATGGATTGAACTTCTGTATACATAATGTCATGTATACTTTTACGTATGTTAACTTGTATCAGTATAGCCATTATAATGTTATTTCACTCCAGTTGAAAACCGACGGTTTTCCGACGGCATTATTATGTGCGACATATGGTATAGATGTTTTACTTATTTACATTTATTTATTAGAATATTCTTATGTGTTATGATATTGACTTTGTTCTGAAATAAAAGTGAATTGAATTGAATTGAAATTACCTTTCCTTTCTGTAGCCCAGATATTTTTATAACCATCTGAATTCAATAAGGAAAAAAAATACAGGTTTTTAGTTACATCATTATTCAAGTATATAAGCCTTAAATGCCAATCATACAAACGAGCGGTAACCGTAATAAAAAATATAAAATCTATGTTATCTCTTATGATCATTTACACAAAAACGAAGAGTGGTCGTGCTATTTCGGACAAGGTCTCTTTATATGACAGTCAAGGTCCTAATCACTCGGCCAGCCAAACAAACATTATAAAACAAAATCGACCAAGATAGTATAACTCAAGAAGTCAGAAAATCTGATCATTCCAAAAGATTCTACACATTTAGTAGAAAAAAAAATAAGTATTTACGATAAAATCCAAATAATTATATACAGTAGACCAACAATTATATAATTCATTATTATTAAAAAATAAAAATGTTCAGTAATATGTCTACTACTGTAAATAGTGGGACTTCAGATTCAGATTACGGACGGTACCTAAATTGTGAAAATATCATAGTGTTACATGTTCTATATTTATTCTTGTTATTATTTTTTGTTATTTTATTTTAGTCACAGCATACATTACATACTATCCTTTAAGATACGTTTTAAAAGATATAGAAATAAGTTTAACAAGTTTTCTCGTTTGAAATGTTATTTTGTTTAGATTAATATACCTATCACATTCTTTCTAATAAACATGCACTACATTATAACATATTCGAAATCTTTTTTATGAACAGGTCTATCCCTAATTTTAGTAGCCTATATTTGAAAGTCTATTACTACGACAGTATAGCTAATACAACGACAGTACAGTTAATACTATACATTTTTTAGAACTTACTATAACGGTTTCTGGTCCACCAATGCTCTCCTCTGCCATCAACAATGTCAGGATGACTAACTATTTTACTATTCATATCCGTTGTTGCGGATTTTGGTATTCCAGCAGAGAAACAATATGGAAGGCAACGAAGTATATGTTTATCGTTAATCCAGCACGGGCTCTTGTATCGTGAATCAAACACTTGGGGTGTCGATTTCAGTACCTACAAAAATACATGGAATATTATTTCATATCTTTAATTTAGGAGCATATCGCCAAGGATTACCAATAGTAAATAAAAACAAGTAAATACAAACATACATATCAGATAAATGGTAATCCACAAACACAGAAGCTATTTTGTGAACCAGTTCACCGAGGTAACCCTCCACTCATCCCGAATGAAAATGAACTGGGTCATTTAAAGTACACACGAATAAACTCGGTAAACTGGACCTACGGTTTATAGTCTTTATCCGCGAAGACTTGTTCCACCACCAGAATTAGGAGCGAGTCTTTTTGCATTATTTTATAACGTGTGTTCAAATGATGACATTTCGTAAACACTAAACGTCAATTATGATGCATACTTACATCCTCTCCAGTGAGTTTACGCAGACCCTGTGGAATGTTTAATTCAGAGAGAAATCTTCCTTTAACTCGCTGATAATCGGTATGAAACGATATTCCATCATTTAGAGACGTAGGAGAATGTGACGCATAAACCGGAATGCTTGAATTTGATAGATTTTTCAGATTGAGTATTGACGGTGAGTATATAAGTCTTTGGGAGAAACTTAATTCTGGTCCAGTCGGTTTTAGTTCAACTTTGATGTCTATCATATACAGTAATACAAAAGCAAAGATGACACAGGAAACAAATAAAGACTTCCCCTGTTCAAATATCAAAATACATAATAGCATCAATTGTTTTAATCTACATTTGTATTTATCACTACAATTATTACGGGTGTGAATTGTAAGACTTTTTATGACAGGATTATGTACCAGTCTGCTGAATTAAAACAACAAATAACACAGCAGGATAGAAATTCAGTATTAACTCTACAAAATATAATCAATGTGAAAACAAGGTATTATAATAATACGTAATGTATAGCTTTATCTGTTGTTGTTCTTTAACTATAGAAACATAATACAATTTGGAAAAAGTTATTTTTTTAGATTTACGAAGAGGTTTATTATATTTATGTTTACTCATCCAGTTAATTCGATCAGAAAAATTAATACTAACACAACTGCAATATAATGTCTTGCTATTCTACGTCATACACATAAAATGATTTTAAATAAGTCTTACCTTATTCTGCATGTTTAACTAATATCCGCCATAAACTTGTCACCACACATAGATCTATACTAGTGTATTATAAGCTTAACAGTCAATCTATATTCGTGAGAGCAATGAGATGAAAACACCTGTAATGTAGGATAATTCACTGATTTCACAAGTTTAATAATAGACTATTGTCATTTGAATCGAAGCAAGTTCAATATTGTTTAGTTGTTTCCGTTTTTATCGGGTGCTTCTGGGCTACACAGGAAGAATGTACTGTACATACAAAAAATAGTTTATTTATGAGTGCTTGTCATCTTTTATTTAAAATCAGATGAAAATATAGAAAATAAAATTAAATCAATCTAAGGCACCGTTCTGGCAGCAGGCTGTAACTAGAAAGGGATACATTACATCACAGCTTCCCGACGTCTGATTGGGCGTGTAATAGTATAGGTGAAAATACTTAGATAATTGTTTGTACATTACGTACTTCATTTAATATTTCACAATATTCTACAATTCATTCATTTTTGTTCATTGATTCTTGTTTAATGATTGTTTAAAATGATTATCATAAACATTACATTAGGTGGTTTGTCATCGCGAAATTAATCAATTTCGCGAATCAATAGCAAATCTTCCCTTCCTTTTCAAAGTCTTGGAAAGAATTGCAACTGCTCAGATAAAAGCATATATGGATGAACATTTCCTGTTTTCAAGAGTCCAATCAGCCTACCGCCGCTTCCACTCAACTGAAACCGCTTTATTACGTGTTACAAACGATCTACTACTTGCTTTAGACAAAGGTAATGAAGCGGTACTTATTCTACTCGACTACTCCGCAGCATTTGACACTATCAATCATGATTTATTATTTCAACGTCTTCATAAAAGATACGGCATAAGCGGAACCGCATTGAAATGGTTTATTTCATATTTTGAGAATCGTAGACAAGCAATCATTGTGGGTGATTCGATGTCTGATGAGTTCGCTCTACCCTGGGGTGTACCACAGGGATCCGTAAAAGGTCCACTCGATTTCATCTTATACACTGGACCACTCAGCAACATCATTGATTCCCACCCGGAAGTTCGTCATATGATCTATGCAGATGACACTCAACTATATTTAATCATGAAAGCTACACATCACTCTGAATCTGTTAACAGCCTTGAATCATGCATTGCAGATGTTCGCTCATGGGCCATTCAAAATAAACTCATGCTCAACGACTCCAAGACTGAAATGATCCATTTTCATTCAAAGTTCCGTGAGGCATCATCATTTCCTTTGGTCCATATCGGAGATACTAGTGTCTCTACCTCCAGCTCAGCCAGAAATCTAGGCGTCCAACTAGACAACAGCCTCGGTTTAAAAGAACACATTCGTAATGTTTGCCGTGGTGCTTCCTTTGGAATTTACCAGATCGGCCAGATTCGTAAGTACCTTGACAAAACATCAACTGAACGTCTTGTTCATGCTTTTGTTTCATCTCGTCTGGACTGTAATAACTCGCTTCTGTACGGCCTACCAACTTCTTATCTATCTCCTCTTCAACGAATCCAAAATTCCGCCGCAAGACTTATCACTGGCACTAAACGACATGAACATATTTCTCCCGTTTTACGTGACTTACACTGGTTGCCTGTTGATCAGCGCATTCGTTTTAAAATCCTGTTGCTGACATATAAGGCCATCAACGGATGTGCTCCAGCCTACATATGTGACATCATTACTCCGTCAACCAACTCTTCGCTTCGTTCATCCAGCAGACTTCTTCTAAAACCTGGACCCCGTTCCAGAACTCGGTTTTACGGTGATCGTGCTTTCGCTGTCGCAGCCCCAAAACTCTGGAACACTCTACCACTCGAAATACGCTCATCAAAATCTGTTATCACATTTAAAACTAAACTCAAAACTCATCTCTTCAGAGAAGCATAATCGCACGCTACTACTTGCACTGATCTTGGAAAACACAGCGCTTTGAAACCTTTGTCTCTTGCGCTTTATAAATGTTATTTATTATTATTATTAATATAACAATCATAATAGAACGAATAAGTAGGCCTATCTAAAATAATAAAGGCCTACATTATTTATATTATCACCAATATGTCAGAAATTGTTTTTCAGCTAATATAGTAGAAAATGAATTGCAATAGACTGCCTAGTCAAATCATGGTATTGTTTTAGGCGTTAGGCGTACATTCAATTTTACGTGGAAAATCAATTATTATTATTAATTATCCGATGAAAGCAGCTTGATAGGATTTAGTTTTAAAGCACTTACAATGCACCACTGATAGAAATTCAATCCACGTGTTAATCTTGACTGAAATTCTAGTAATGTACTAACATTTTCTGTCTTATTCTTTACCCTAGATTAAATATGGCTTTGCACAGGGATATGCTCCCTCCAAGCGAAAATTAAACCTTAGATCCAATGGTGGAAATCTTGAAGTGCCTAAATGTAAAACCGACAGATATAAATGGTCTGCTGTACCTTATATTGTTGATCTGCTTAACTCTCAATAAAATGTGCTGTTTTTTTTTTCATATTTTAAATAACTTTTTGATGTTTATTTGTTTTTCGTGATGGACATTCTGCATTTTATATAGGATTCTTATAAGTAAATAAATAAATACATTTAAATTAATACTATTGTATATTGCTAAAAATAAATTAAAACCTTGATTAATATATTTAAAATACTAGTGAACCTAATCAATGATACTTTGTACTGATAAAATGAATGAAAAATGATCTATTTTTTATGACATTGCCATATTGTTGATAAATATTTGTTTTTCATGATGGACATTCTGCATGTTATATAGGATTCTTATAAGTAAATAAATAAATACATTTATATTAATACTATTGTATATATTGCTAAAAATAAATTAAAACCTTGATAAATATATTTAAAATACTAGTGAACCTAATTAATGATACTTTGTACTGATAAAATTAATGAAGAAATTATCTATTTTTTCATGACATTGCAATATTGTTCTACTGGATAAATTTTGATGATTAATGTACAGTTTATTTATTTTTTATGCATATTGTAAATTTTTCTGTATTTTTTTCTGTAATGTAATAATTTCAGACTTGTTCTGCTTTTTGTAATGTTTTTTTATATACTTGAATAAATAAAATAATTCCAATAACCTTCTCTACTATTTTGTACTTGTCTCTTTTGTGTATTTAGTAGTTGTATGCCGTTCTTCTTCTGATAGAATAACAGCAATAACATACCTAGACCGGGACGATTGCATAATCATTATAAGCATGAATAATTAATTATCCAAGTTTTTAAATAAAACAACAATAATATTAGTTTATATTTATTTCACTCTCGGTTTGTTTTGACCTATATTTGAATTGATCATTTTTCAAATAATCGATTACAAAAAGACATACATTATTAAACACATTGAAAATGATAATGAATGAATGAAAACTTTACAAAATAAAGTAAATGAGCATAGCACAGCAACCATTGGAGATAGCGGTTAATTGATATATTGTGACAGACGTTAATCATCGATTAACACATTTTGTCGATCGGTTATTATTCTTTGTTGTATGCCAAAATTGTTGTTAATGCTGTATTTTTATAAATTCCAAGAATATCTTGTGTCTCCAAGTACCTCGGCTAGGTCTTCCATAAAAGGTCTATAAAATTCATTCAATAGTAAACGTGTTTTTGACAACATGGGGCCGACTTTCTTGGCAGCATTCGTATTCCTTTGTTGTTCACTACATATCGACAAAATTTGATCGTCTGACAGAGGATCTGTGTAAAAAAAATGTAATTTCAAAGATAAGTTTTTAACCTGAAAAACATATTGGTTTAATTTATTTTCATAATAATGTCAGATAATAGTTATTCACTTTGACAAAAAATGAATCTTATTAAATAAATGTTTCTTATTAGTCTAATTTATGTATACTGTACATAGTTTTAAATAGCTCAAAATAATTTACAAAATGATAATCCAACAACTACTTACTAAGTTCTAGGAAATGATATATCTTTGGGAGTTCTGATGTACAATTTCTCCACTCATCGGTTCTGAGAAAGTACATTTGATGACGAGGAAAGCATTTTATCCAATCACGAACAAATATATTGTAAACACCAACATTGAGTCTCTATACATAATAATACAGAAAATAACAACATCAATATAATATCCTGTTGTTATTAAATTGTTTACATTTCCGTTGCTCGTCGTTTTTTTAAATTTTCATATAGCGATTATATTTTGATTTGGTTTACAGTAGACAGTGTAGGATAATTTCTTCTTTATTATAGCGGTCCTATCATGACGCTTACTTGTGACCTATCCCATCCTCTAAACTTAAATAAATAAACAAAATAAATGTTATATACCAGTTCTCCACGGTATGTATATGTACATGTTTTGTTGTCATTATTCTTAAGACATTCGTTGAATGTCTTGATGGAACTTAAAACGCCCGAATGAAACTCCTCTGGTGACTTTTTATTTCTCCGCTTGAAGAATTTATAACCTGAATATAATCTTGTAAGAAAAAAATAGAAACAAATAATTAGTGTGATGACTATTCAAATCACCTTGTAGGCCTAAATCATAAAGTTCTCTCATTAGAGTTTATCTGAAGTTACTTATAATTGCAGATGTTTCTATTTTAAGTTTTTCTAATTTTAAATGTGTAGTTTTACAACTTGAATAGCAATTCTAAAAAAATAAAAACATTATTAACACATTAGATTCTCTAACATTTGTTGTTAGTTTCTAGGTAATTGTTTAGACCAAAATTACATGTAGTCCCACTGTACTAGTATAAATAATTAAATTAAAGTACCTGTCCGCAGGATTTCTAAATATACCAATAATTTTAACATCTGGTTGTACAACTCGTAAAACGTCACAGCCTAAATGTTCAAGACTACCGAATTTTTCTGCGAAATGATAATTATCCCACAATGTCGAAGCTGAACCATCGCCTATTAGAAGAAAAAAAACTAATTGATTTCTGATTCAATTCAATTACAAAATAAATATATTCCTTAAATAAACTTTCAAATCCTATAATAATACCATTAAACAAAGCAAATCTTTAGGAGGGGTCCAGACAGCATAATTATAAGAATAATAAATTTAAGAATAAATAACATCAAAGTGAAACGAATCAATATAGGCATATAATGTATTTACTTTACTGAACAATACTTAAAGTAAAATAAGACAACGAATTCTTAAGAAGATGACTAGTCTTTCCAAATTGACGATGGTTTATACATTCATTGAGCAAAGTATTACCACTTTTTAATGGAATTTGTCAGATGCGAATAATAAGGTTGTCATCGTTGCTGAAACTTACAATAATGAAATAAAAAAGGTTTTCATTTAACGTTTAATTGAAACTTTATAAGAGCGTCTACGTTGGTCTACACTTTAAACAAGTATATGACATTTAAGGTGGACTTTTGCATTATCTTATTTATTTATTTTTATATTCTAAATTTCGGAGAACAAATATTAATTTCATTTTAAAAACAATATGTTTACAACTACATTGGTTTAAAAGGGGCCTCCTGAATATCAGCCGTGGGTGGTTCGGCTGGAAGAGTTAACGTCTGTAAATAAAGTTGAAATAAAATAAAATAAATTAAGTTTTCGTAAATCAATTTGGCAAATTCATTAACCATTGTACAGTAAAAACGCTGGCAAAAAAATGTTTAATTGCTACCTACCTATAACGAAATGTTCGGCTGTATATTGATTTCCATTGGTTAATTCCTGAACTAATGAATATTGCTTATTCAAATACCATGCTAAAGAACGATATTCTAAGGAAAAACGATATAAAAAAATAACTGTTTTACTTCTCAAAACGAAGATATAAGACAAAAAAGACTTCAAGGTAATTACTTACTAAATCGGACTCTAGTCCACCACTGTAATTCTTTGGTAGTCGGCATGACGTCTGGGTGCGAATTTATTTTACTAAGCAAGTCTGACGTTCCAGATTTCGGCGTCCCAGCAAGATAAAAATAAGGGAGGCATCGAAGATTATTTTGATCGTTTATCCAACATGGATTCTTGAATGTCGAATTGAATACCTGGGGTACTGATTCAAGAACCTATAATAACAATAATTGAAATCTACAAGTTACATTGATATCCCTCAATAAAACATAATTATACTTATACCAAAGTTAAGAGATTTCATTAATTTAAATTTAGGAGCGTATTATATAATACTACAATTACCTACTACAATATTAAGATACGTTTGTTATATTTACGTCTATACCGATCTGTAAAGCGTTATTTGCAGTTAAACAAACGTAGAAATAAAATCGGTACTATATAAACATACCTCGTTTCCAATACACTTTTTTAAGCTATCAGAAATATCTAAATCCAAGATACGTTTTCCATCTTGATTTCGCTGCGATATTGGTGACGAAATGGATGCCTTTGACGATAAACTCGACCCCATAAGAGTTGGTAACGTAACGGTAGAAGATAGAGTGAAGGTAGATATAGATAATATGGCTGTTTCATTTGGTTCATTCTGTCGACCTTGTGACGGATAAAATGTATTAGATAAAAATAAACTGGGCTCAGAAATTGCCTTTCTGAGATCGAAGGCATAAAATATACTCAAGGTGATAAGACATGCTGATGCAAATATTGATTTTACCTGAAAAAAAGGGAAAGAAATAATATAAATAAAATATTAAATCAAAATTGTAACTAATTGGTGATTATCACCTAAAAAACCCACGAACACCTGTTACCTTAAAAAATTGATTGAGTCACTTATTCGATGTACTGTAGGCTACCTTAAGCTGTGTCTACACTATCAAAGTAATTTGACAGAAAAAGTGTGATGTGCCCATAAATGGACACGATGACGTCTAATAACTACCATATTTGGCATATCACACTTGTTATGTGTTATAGTGTAGACAGAGATTTACGGTATACGTTTAAAACCAAAATAAAACGAGGTGTGATATAAAAAATGATGTATGGTAGGACTATTCATCTCAACATACATGTACAATGGTGGAAAGAACAAGTCGTTACACCGCAAGAATATAATAATTGTATGTGCTAAAATGTGTAAAAGTACGAATTAAAGGGTGTTGGTTCCCACATGGAACGTCTATGTTTCCTACAGAGACGCAAAGCAAATACGTAGTAGACGCAAAAACGACCGACCGAACTCTCGCTCTCGGTTAAATGTACAAAACACATTACACCAGTATAGACTTAAACTAAATTTAATATTATTTATAAAAAAAATAATATAGATATTTTAAAGTCTAGAGCGTAACGCAAGGACGTAAACGCAACGCAAGCGTTTTAACCAATGACAAGCGAAGTTATAGACAGGTGATTGAATTGAAATTTATATTTATACTGGGTAACCTCTTCAGTCAAAGACTAGTCTCCCAGAGGGTCCAGTTGGTGATCAGTGGCTGTGATGCACTAATACACCGGGGTAACCCCCTACTCGTCTCGAAAGATGTACTAGGTTCTTTAAAGTGTACACACGAGCTAGATGTGTAGACTGGACCTACGGTTTATAGTCCTTATCCGAGAAGACTCGTTCTACCACCAGAACCATGGAGTGAGTGAGCCTCGAACCCCTGCCGATGTTAAAGTCTATAAATGTATACAATGTGTAGGCCTACTTACCACTGTTTTTTGCATTTTTGTTAAAGAATATCATAAATAAAAACAGTGAAGTTCTACAGAGTCGCATGTGCACATACGGCACTGAACTGGGTTGCGGTGGTATTGTAATTCCAATCACAGCTACCGAATATCTGATTGGTGTTCAATTTTTGTACGCTAAGTTGAGCAGATTTACATAGATAACAATAGGATGATGCTAAAGTAAATCAATTAATATTGCTTGTGTATACTAAAGCTTGGTTCCCACTAAAACGTAACGCAAGGACGTAAACGCAACGCAAGCGTTTTAACCAATGACAGGAGAAGTTATAGACAGGTGAAATTTATATTTATACTGGGTGACCTCTTCAGTCAAAGACTGGTCTCCCAGAGGGCCCAGTTGGTGATCAGTGGCTGTGATGTACTAATACACCGGGGTAACCCCCTACTCGTCTCGAAAGATGTACTAAGTTCTTTAAAGTGTACACGAGCTAGATGTGTACACTGGACCTACGGTTTATAGTCGTTATCCGAGAAGACTCGTTCTACCACCAGAACCATGGAGTGAGTGAGCCTCGAACCCCTGCCGATGTTAAAGTCTATAAATGTATACAATGTGTAGGCCTACTTACCACTGTTTTTTGCATTTTTGTTAAAGAATATCATAAATAAAAACAGTGAAGTTCTACAGAGTCGCATGTGCACATACGGCACTGAACTGGGTTGCGGTGGTATTGTAATTCCAATCACAGCTACCGAATATCTGATTGGTGTTCAATTTTTGTACGCTAAGTTGAGCAGATTTACATAGATAACAATAGGATGATGCTAAAGTAAATCAATTAATATTGCTTGTGTATACTAAAGCTTGGTTCCCACTAAAACGTAACGCAAGGACGTAAACGCAACGCAAGCGTTTTAACCAATGACAGGAGAAGTTATAGACAGGTGAAATTTATATTTATACTGGGTGACCTCTTCAGTCAAAGACTGGTCTCCCAGAGGGCCCAGTTGGTGATCAGTGGCTGTGATGTACTAATACACCGGGGTAACCCCCTACTCGTCTCGAAAGATGTACTAAGTTCTTTAAAGTGTACACGAGCTAGATGTGTACACTGGACCTACGGTTTATAGTCGTTATCCGAGAAGACTCGTTCTACCACCAGAACCATTGAGTGAGTGAGCCTCGAACCCCTGCCGATGTTATGGCTACGTAATTACGGTTCCACTGTCTTAACCGCTCGGCCACTCACTCACTCAAGTTAGTTAGCAATCACAAGCGAATAAGCCATCGCTTGTGATTGGTCAATTCACTTGCGTTGCGTTACGTCCTTGTGTTGCGTCGCTAGTGGGAACCAAGCTTAATAAATTACCAATAATGATGACGGATACTAAACCTACAAATGAATAAAAAATATTACAGTATTTAATAGACTTGATGTGATGAATGTGCGAAACGCAAACATTATGCATTATACTTGTGCATTATGCATATAACATGTATTGACAATTGATATAATTTTTGTTGAAATAATTGTTCATCGAACCCCTTCCAGAACAATTACAATACTGTTAAAACTAGATGTTGCTGTTTTGGTTAGATATCATGATTTAACGTAGAAGTAGTAATAAAGTTTTACATTGAATACATTAACTGAATTTTGTGCAGTAAGGATAAGGTTTTCTAAATGTATTTTGGCTATTTCTCGTGTTGTAGGTATAGTAATTATAATTTAGACTAAAATAATGACTTAAATTGATGAAGTTAGAGTATATACAGGTACATTATATATATAAATTGTAATTTGAAGAAATGGTCAATTTAAATTCTGTAAAAACAAATAAATGTATTTCTTGGTCTTGAACCAAGGGAGCACATTGGGGATAATGAATTAAACAAACTGAAGTTTTACATTGAATACATTAACTGAATTTAATAGACAACAGCGTGTTGTCATTGGGGGAGAGACATCTGATTGGCTCCCTGTGTTATCGGGCGTTCCGCAGGGCTCGATCCTGGGCCCGCTTTTGTTTAATTTATTTATCAACGATCTTCCTTTAAAATTTAATCATTCCGAGTCTCTTTTATTTGCTGACGATCTGAAATTGTTTAAAGTGATTACCACTCCACAGGATGCTTTTTCACTTCAGGAGGATCTGGATGGTCTCGTGGAATGGACGGAGAAGTGGGGGATAAAACTTAATGCTAATAAATGCAAATATTTATCTATAACACTTAAAAAAAGGCCTGTGCTCTTCAATTATAATCTGAGTGGACATGATCTTGAGATGGTTTATGTATGGAAAGATTTAGGTATTTTTATTGATAGTAAATTAAATTTTTGTTCACATATTAATCATGTGTTGTCAAAAGCTAATAGAATGATGGGCTTAATATGGAGAAATTGTAGGTTTATGAACGACGGCAGGGCACTTTTATCTTTATACAAATCTATTATACGTCCTCACCTTGAATATTGTTCCGCAATTTTCAATTCAATTTCTCCATGTCAGGCCCGTCGAATCGACACTGTTCAACGGAAGTTTGTTCGATTCCTGTCTTATAACTGTGTTAATTTTGCCTTTTCCATTGATTCTGTCAGCAATCGTCGAACGATATCTGATATGGTTTTTTTATATAATATTTTAAATTCTAAATATGACTGTTCATTAATTTCACTATTTAGTTTAAATGTTCCTGGTCGTACACGAAATAGACATTTATTGCATATTCCTTTTAGCCGTGTCGACTGTACTAAGAGGGGACTTTTTCATAGACTACCTTATACATTTAATAATCTAAATAGCAATCATATCGATATTTTTAATGATAGACTTGGTTATTTTAAGAGGACGATGATGTGTTCACTTCTTGAACAGCCTGCATAACCTGTTTTAATTGAAATTGTTTATGGCATGCCAATCTATGTTTTATATATATATATATCTATTTTATCTGTATTTTATTGTTAACCGTTTTTGATGTTGTATTGTTTTATGTTTCAAACCTGTTAGTGGCGGTATTTATCGCTGTTGGTTTTGATTGAATAAAATAAAAAATAAAATAAAAAATAAAACTTAGTCACATGTATCGCATTAATAATGGAATAAGCCCTACGTTTATGAGTGGAATTAGTAGAGCAAATGTTATTCACCAGTACACTACTAGATTTGTAACTCAATCAATTTATAGACCTTAGGTAACCACTCCCAAACTAACCTTTGTTAACACGGCAATAACGTCATGGAATCACCTGCAAAAATTGATACAGTGTTCAGAAACCATCAATCAATTCAAAAGAAATATCAGGAAACATCTCAAAGAGGTTATGCTTGAAAGATTATAATTCATATATATATATATATATATATATATATATATTGTTCTTGTGTTTTTGTTTATTGTAAATGTTTATTCTTAGGTTTTTTCATCCTTAAGGGCCACAATGGAAATAAGTTTGACCTTTGGTTACTTTTTTGTGTTACCCTGAATTCACTCTTTGTTTTTTATACGTAGTGTTTTTTTGTGAATTCGAATAAAGAAATAAAAAATAAAATAAAATAGAAGGTGCATCCGTGTATTGAATGCAATATATTCGTATACATAGCGCACTATATGCCGAATTTCACTATGATACTCTCAGGATGAGAGAAAAACGTCCTAGAGCTGACGTCTAATGTAAGCTTATGGATGTCGGAATGGCAATACGAAAATATTCTGGTATTTATCAGATATAAAATATTAACGTGTTAATTCATTCATTATTATTTCCACGTTGCAATGCACGCAAACCTGCTTATTGGAGTTTCTCTATATATTTTTCCGTTCTATTATTTTACTTATTTAACCTGTAATATTATATTTTAACCAGCCTGTTAGTGGCGATGATGGAATGAAATAAAGAATAACGACGTGAATTTCTTTTAGTCAAATATCTTAAACGTATTTGGAAAACATGTGTGTACACGGTGTATGTCGGTTCATTCTTCGTCATAACCTGCTAATCAGTTTTACGTTGGTACAGCAGCAGTAGGAATATTATATCAATACCAGTCTATTGTTTTCTTGAAACAAAGAAAAGCTTAGGTAACAGCTTCCACGGATTTGAGTAACAAAAGGTACAAAACAAACTAATCATTCACCCGAAATAAATGACACGTCACGTTGTTTCATTATTTTAGATATAGGCCTACTGTAGAAATTGTTGTAAAGCATTGGTGCATTATTGGCATAAGCGATAGAATTTTACTGATTTTATAAATAAATAGAATAAACAAATATTAATAATAATTATTCATATCTGGAGTATATTGGTATTATTCATAAAAAAATAAAATAAATCTAAATATAAAAAAAATTGTTATTAAAAACATATTAAAGAATCAACCACATCAAAGGATATTGAAAAGTTAAAAAACAGTAGGCCTACAAGGAAGCAATTATAAAGTTATGCACGAAGTCGGGGTGAATGACATTGGTTTTGTATTTCATGCTTCCAATAATTTGACTAGTGATATATAATAGGCCTATTACAAATTATTATAAGTATAATATAATCAAAATAATGCATTGCATTAAAGATATTATGTAGGCCTACTTTATAAATTTAATATAATGTACACTCGCTTGTTATGTGTGTTAAATTTCTGTAATTCTGTGTTATTATGAAATATGAATTTGGTCTGGCACAACAAATTATTTCAAAATCGTCGATAGTCTGTACAATACCATAATGCATTAAATATGTATTGTCCCCCATGAAAACATAATTCTTAATAATTTTTTTTTAATATGTCATTTTAATGTCATGTTTTTGGGGGACAATACATCTTTAGCAATTTGTGCTGGAGACTTGGGAGAGGAAAAATAGTGCACATCCACGGTTCAATTGGATGCTAATAATTATGCACAGTTTAGAAAATACCTGATACTGTTTGACTGTCTTTTTCCACTACAGAAAACATGGTATGTACTGAATACATGGAAAGCCGTAATATTTTCATATTCGTCTATTTCACTCAATTTTTATTTTATTCATCTTTTAATTGAAAACAGGTTTTTTTTCAATAGAAATCGTCACAAGTAATTTACAAAACAAAATTTCTTAATTTAAAATAATCGTCATAAACATAGACATAAATATAGTTTAAAATGCATTGATTATTTTTAGTACTACTATTATTTTCTAGCCTATTTAAAGTGTACTAAAGCATCACTGTTTTATTGTACCAGACGAGTAGAATGCCTACTTTTAAACTACTTAACTACTCTACACATACTACTACTCACTACATATAAATATAAAGTGTAATTATTTTATAATCTAAGTCTTACTTGATGCAGTAAAATCGTCAAAACACCTTACTTTTGAATACTACATTATAAGTATATTCAATATTCACTACACTTATAAACCTATGCCTACAACATACGGTTAGGCCATAGGTTTGTTTAATTATTTTTCACACACACACACACATTGTAAACATCAAATTAAACTGCTAGTATATGTCCTACAGATATAATTTGCTAATCGTCGATTAATCGATGCGATCACATAAATAGCCACGATGAAGACCAACTAGGGTGAATACATTTTACAAAATAAAATTATAACAGGCCCAGCATGTGGAATCTGCTAGGCTAGTTGAGTCTAGCCAGGCCTATTTACTGAGTATGTCAGGATTGTCAGCACAATGAGAACTAGACTGCTGTATTATAGGTTCGTCAGTTGCTAATTTTGAGCAAAATTACAGTAAATTATGCGTACGCTAGGAAAATGAGAATGATGTAGATAATTTTCCCTGGACTCTGTGTCTCTCCATGGAATGCGGATGCATTAAACCGAATTTAGACTGCCCCCTATAGCGTAAAAACAAGTTTATGGAAACATGGAGCATGCGCAGATCCAGATTTTCATAATAACAGTAATTATCAAAATCTTGTGTGAAATGGGTATTTGAGCCAACATTACAATCAATGCATGAAAAGCATTAGGTCAATTTTACAAAAAGTAACAGTTTATAAATTATAATTAAGGAAAGTGTGTCAATCTCCAGTACGCAAAAAATGTTAGGAAATAGAAACAACAATATAGATAGGTTGTCTGCCGCGAAGAAGAAAACCATAAAGCTGAAGTACCTCCTGACCGCACTTTAAACTGGCAGTCTGCGTGGTCCGGTTCATCCGCACAAAGCACATGCATAACAGCTCTGCAATAAAAACCAACAATAGGCATAAATAGTTTGTAAAATTGATGTTTGTGGTAACGACTCAGGTGAAATAAATTTCGAGTCATGCTTGCATAAATACGATTTGCGTTTACCGACGACATTGATGAGGACTGTCACATATTATAGACGTACGTTACTTGATTATTCTAGTTTCGAATCTAGAGAGGATATTATACCCCATCCCCCCCCCCCCCTGGGTTTATACTCTACCCGCCGAACACGAAAAAGTATCACTGTTTATCGTCTTCTTTATTGCAATGTTTTTTATTTATATATTTGTATTACCTTTTCCTTAAATTGTAAATGAAGAACAATGAAACTTTGAAATAAATAATCTCATTTGTATCTTTTGTTTTTTAACTACCTTTAACACGATAACAATCTTTGTGTAACATACGAATGAGAGAAACGTACGAATGTGCTTAACAACTTAATTGTCATAAATGCAAGCTTTAATTTCCAGTTGTAATAAAAGGGGGACGGAAAAAAAAGCTTCATATCCATATATAATTTTACTCAGTGTAATTCTCAAGCAAAATCGCGATATTGATACAGTCAGTTTGGTTGAATTGCTAACTAGTATGTTATTCAATAAGTACACTGTATAAGTAGGCCTATGAATGAATGATATTGGATTAAACTTACTCTGGTTGCTCGTAGCAGCTGTGAGAAATGTGTCGCTCATCTAGAAGCTCACCAAGTCTGATTAGAGATGGCGATTCACAAGTATCTCTACGTGAATAAAAGAAAACACAATTACTAATATAGTGTAGGCCGACAATTTTAGAATGGTTTATACATGATATCGATATATATAATTGACGATTTTATTTTCTAAACAGCCTATTTTATGAGAATGATTTATACATGATATCGATATATAATTGACGATTTTATTTTCTAAATAGCCTGTTTTATGTTTCGCTTCTTTAAAAAGTTGTTATTCATAACTGCTTCAATAGCACAATGCTGGTAACTCAATATAGGCTAGTAACATTAAATTTGGTTTATTTTCAGACACATAAACTAGCTAAATATTTATGAATAAGGCACTACATTACCCTCTAGTTTGATTGAGTTCGGTGACAACAAATATATCCATGTGGTTTACTCGTGTTGAATTTAAATATAGTACTTCAAAATGATAGAAAAAGCTGTAGATATAAATAAAATGAAGTAAATAAATATCCGTTAATACCATAGTAGTTTCATCCATGGGGTCATCAATAAGCGATGAGTTAATAAAGTAAAATGTAAGTATAATGTTGTGATATTACTGAATATCATATTTCAAGAAAAGAAAGATTATTTGTTTATAATTCTTATATCAGGGAGTTAGATCAGACAGCTAATTAACTAATGTAACCAGGGAGTTGTTATCAACTCCCTGATGTAACAACTCTCTGCTTATACACAAGATTTAATGTGGGGTTAAATAATTTAACTGCACCACTTACCTGTTATATTCTTGAAAAGATCCGTGTTCTCGATTACTATTAAAGAAAACTTTTACATTACCTTCTCCTTCCGATCCAAACTTAAATAAAACAAAGGAAAACATTGCATTATACCAATGACCAAACAAAATAGCGCATACCACTGGGTTTCAGTTTATTTATTCGTGTAATTTTTAGTCGCGTGGACGAGACTCAATAGTTCACTATGTCGGTCGGTCGGTCGGTCGGTCTGTCTTTCGGTCTGTCTGTCGGTCCGGTATCACTATGCGTTTTATCGCTTTTCTGTACTTTTTGAACTGTTTTGATGTACAGACAAGTTTTAAATATGTCGGTCGTTAGTCGCGTGGAGAGCACGCGACTTATGGCTGTTGGTCTTGTTTTTTTTGTGTGTGTGGAATAAACAATTACGGGATAACGCATCTCATGTGCATTACATGTGGTGCTTGTATCATGTAAGGATAAGTTAAGGGTTAGGTTATCGTCTATGATAGGCCTACTAAGCGACGCGATCAAATGTGAATGTGAATAAGATTTTCCTGTGATATTGGGCACATCTAGATACAGTATAGTAACGAAAACCCTATGTGTTTTTTTTTTTTAATTGTTTACCTTATTTGCTAATTCTATTTTATTCGGTTGTTACTGGAAGGAAAAATTGATTGGAATATGTTGCATTTAGACGATTATGTCCAAATTAGGATAATATAGCTAGGTAGCACGATATATTATGGCTATCTTTAATATGTAAAATGAGTGTGTTAAGGCAGCTCCGTTTGGATATTATTGTCTTAATATCATTAATAAGTTGTTAATAACTCACATATGTTGATAACTTTGACCAAAATGCCTCCAGTGCTCCTTTTCCAAAACCACAATCACCTTCAGCTGCACATTTTTCATATCCCAGACCATCGTTTTCTGGTGAACCACAAAATGAAATACCGTTTCCCAAATAACCAGGTAAGGTAGTTTCTAGGGTAACTGATCGTTGGCCCTTATTTGCATAATTAGTTACGATTGTGTAAATGTCCCATCCGTCCCAATATGTAGCCTGGAAATGAAAGAAAAGTTAGGATTGTTGTGTTTATAGTAAATATCAGAATATTGATATTCAGACCTCCAACTTTTGAACATAACACCAAACCACAGAGGACGCTATTAAAAGACAATAAGATATTGGAATCTAAATAGCAAATTAATATCTTTGATAATAAGAAAATGGGTATTGTTGTCATAGCCTACCAACTAAATACTTTGCTATTAATAAATGCATCAATTTATATTCATCTTATGGACCGATATTAGTATGTTTTCTATATAAATTATACATTGTCTTGATATTTTTTATGTTTATCAAAATATCTGGAAAAACTATATTTTATCGGGAGAGCGGAAGATGACACGAAATATCAGCAGACTCCACTCGGGAAAGTTTGTAGGACCACCGTACACAACGACTCCCATCATTTGGGAGAGTTGGAATTAACCTATTTCCCAAAAAAATTCTATTAAAGTTTTTCATATTCCCATATTTTCCATTCTTAACAAAACACAGTTTAGTTAATAAATTGGTAATAAAAGTCCTAGAAAATTCAATAGCGGTGTTATCTTATCATTATACTTATATCGATTGGATGGTTGTATAATGAAGTCATAATTATCCAAAGAGAAGCAAAAATTAAACATTGTGTTGAAGCTAACAATTGATCCACGAAACCGTTTCTAAATCAAATTGTTATTTATCTTTTTTTCATTCCAATCGGTCAGATAGTAGGCCTTCGATTCTAGTGCTAGAGAAAACCGTTCTAAGTTTTAACAGCACAAATGACATATAATTATAATAGCATATATCATAGACAGCTTTATTTTACTCACCATATTTTTTGGAATTTTAGTTTTAGAGGCCTCTAAGAATTCGTCATAGTCTTCCATGCTGACGTCACAAGGATGACGATACGCAAATGAATCACGAAAGTGTTCCCAGATTCTTGTACAATTTTTTGACCTACAAAAATAATACGTATTTTTAAAGGCTGATTTAACATTATAGCCTGCTTCCCTCTGTCGAAAAAGAATTATTTTATTTTAAAAAAAACTAGTAAAAAATGGAAAGGCAGGATTGTAATTAAGTAATAAACTGCGTTGATATGTCATAAAAACATTATTAAAAAAAACAAAAAACAGGTGTAACTATGAAATGTTATAAGGAAAGAATAAAAGTACTGTATAATCTTTTCTGATTAAATCTCTTTCCCCTGGGTGTTTTTCAATTCAATGACATTTTACAGTTCAATGTACTCGACAAAAGAAATGTATCGGATGTCATAATAGGCATAATTTAAATACGTTAAGCGAACACAATTAAGTTTCCTAATTTTACAGTGTAGCCTACATCAAGCAAAAAAAAAAAGGTTTACTGTATTCAATTTCAAAATTAATTTTACACGAAATGTTCAAATTTTATAAGTTCAATGTTAAATTACATTTAAATGTCTCTTGGGTAAAAAGGATCATAATATCATGATAGAATTAAATGTTAAGTTACATAGTCTAAGTGAAATAAATAAATTATCTATTATAGTTTTTGAATTATACATGTTTCTGAAGCTAAAATGAATTTTATAATGTTAGTGTTCAATTTTAAATTCAAGCTAAAAATACACTCTATTCTCTATTTAACATATCTGCGGAGTTTATTTTAGTTTTGGTTGTGATCCATTATATCTGTCTTAAGATAGAATGCAATAATATTTGATGATAATGTATGATGATAATGTTTTAAATATCTAAAGATGGCACTGTACAGGTCAATACCATAGATAAAGCCACATTCCATGTTATATCTAGACTTAATAATCATGGTCGGTGAACTACGGTATATAAAATGCCTGATCCTAATAGCCAGATATTGTTTGAACTGACAAAGGGAGACGGCAGGAATGCATCACAGTTATATAAGAATTATAATGAAGTCTTCGTGAAAATTGTCTTTACATTCCCGCACATACAAGTCTTAGTGGAAACTGTTTTGTTTTCCCGCACAAACAAAAAAGAATACAGTTCGCATTACAAACTGGCAAGACATACAAAGTAATAGGAATAGTGTTTTTCTGAAGCTTGAAACTTTATTTATTGCTGTTTTTACGCTATCTTTTTTATTTAGAGTTTCTCCTTATTTAATTTGTATCTCAAATTCCATTTAGATTCAGCCAACGATATTCACGGCATTTTAATTTTCAGTAATTTGAATTTAATTCAACAATGCACGTTATTACATTAAACAAAATTTAAAAAGGCGTCTTACCCGAGTTCTTCTAGATCCATGTTATCATTCTGGACCACCAAACCAGTTTGGTACTCAATACAACGTCCGATAATAATTTCTCTGAGATTTGGTACGGTTCCTTTACCTGTTAAGTTAACAGCTGCAGCAATCTTGAAGCAGATTAAAACTTCACATATCGCAATAGCCATCTTTGTCAAATCCATCTTCGTAATCAAGTTTGTATTGTAAAGTTTGTATATGCGTGTGCCTACAGTCTGTATGGAAAAAACACTTCGTAAGAACCTATATAAGAAGTTTGTATACTTTGAATAATCTGTGTAAAGTTCAAATTTACTTTGAGAAGTTGTAATCATGCGTGTCAACTTTTTCCAGGAACAACCCTCGCAGACGTAATTCATTTCAATTCTCATAAGAATGTTTTATGACAATGTCTAGGATATATGTAATTTATAATTAAATTCATGGAAAAGTTAGTCTGGATAAAAGATTTGAAGGGTCTGGCTTTTCTTTTACGTCACGCGTATTCCCTAGTTGCGTATATTAACATCATTATATTTTAATGTTCTTTTAATGAAAATGTGAATGAACTAAATTACAGATATGCACGCCTGGTCATGCCTCTACAACGTCCGAATGATCTAGTAATAATAATCTTGAATATAAATAAAATAATTTATATTATATATTACTACAAACAAAATATTTTCCAGTTTTTTGTTTTAACCCCCACCCCCTCAATCCCCTTAAAAATAAATATTGAAATTCAGTCTTCTTTAGAAATGTATAAGTAGGAATTAGCCTATGTGATAAATACTACTTCCGCAATTAATAGTCTCAAAATTCTTTGAGAGGTCATAGCACTGTTCCTGAATCATCGAGATTTATAGTTTTACCTAATCAATGTTATGCCTATGTTAACTTTTCAACATTTATCAGAGCATAAAACGGAAATTACATAATGGCCAATAAACTCATTTATTAACTCCCGTATGTGGTGGCTTGAATGACATTTATTTTCTATTTAAAAAAAAACTTAATAACAGACACAGCAACCAAGCTTGAGCCATTTTTATTTGCAAAAATGTATTGCAACAAAAACTGCAACACACAAACCTACAAAGAACAGTAGACAGTTCTGGTTCAAACTCACAGATATTGAACAATAAAACATCACTATTAACTTAAAATAAACGGGTAAACTGCTAGTTAACATAAATACCCGTTCGATTACTTACTGTTCACCAGTATGAACTTCGTTAATTGTGCAGAATAACACTGTAGAGTGTTCTAATTAATTGTGGAACTTGAACTTCCGAATCCCTACAAATAAATACTACCAAAACACAAATATATTCTGTAATGTAAACAAGTTTCATAAGCATGTGATCAATGGAAATCTTGTATATGTTTATCAACAGGTACTATTAGCAACGTCGCACTCTTTCATTATTTATTTATAACTTTTATAAGATAAGATAGTGCCATTTAAACAAACACTAGACCAGCAACACTCAAGCTAGTTGAACTCCGATAACGCATCTAGGCTAAAAGTAAGCTTGGTAGAAAAAGGATGGATTGATACAACATTCAAATATCTAAGTGCCGCCGCCGGTGAGGATAATAGACAAAAAAACATGTTAGAATAAGTTATATTATACGATTTGTGCAGGCTGCTCCAGCTGAATCTCTATCGACATATCCTCCCTCTCCCGTCCTCTTCGAAAAACGTCATGTGGGTTTTACCACACGGGAGGTGTCGTTTATTTTCGTATCGATTGTTTTTTTTTCTTACTTTAATAGTACAAGGGGTGCGCACAAGACACTATCTCAACATATTTTTGAAACCCTAATAATAATATTTAAAAATTGATTTCAAACGTTATAGTTGTTTTGTAAAACATTTTTGAAAATCTTATCCTGGCTGTCCACATCCACGATATATTTACGGCCCCTTTGCAAAAAAAAATGGAATATTATTTAGGAAGTAAAAACTATAGTCTATTATATTCTCTTTCTGACGACCGATGTCAGAATATACATCTTTTTTTCAAACATCAGTAATAATGTGCATTGCTAAAAGTTATAACACGATTAAAAAAGTGATTTTCGCGCCGCGGCTTTAGCCAGTTATATCCCCAGAGGACTACTCATTCAGAAGCTATATCAAGCGGAAATCTACGGCTGACATTTTCGATATTTTGTAAACTCGATTAATTGATAGGTCCAAGCTGCTGGACCCAACAAATTTCTGAGAAAAGAGAGTCTATGAGGGCTCACGGTTGAACGATTTGGGATTATCGCCCTTTGATTGGTTGACTTGACGTCAATCAAGTCACGATATACTGAGGACTGCATGTCCAACACACGGGAAAATAATGTATTCTTTGAATTTTAGTTTAAATAAACACTCTTTTTTATTTTATAAACAGGTAATATCATATTTGATTGAATTTTTCAATGTTGATATACAAAATATATTACTAAAAACCGTAATTTTTAAAGTTCATACAATTGGCTACTGTGGGCGCAATTTATTTACTTCGTTCGTGGCTAAAAATGATTATTTTTGGCGATGTTTTGGACCCTATATTTCGAAACTATATGTCAGATTTTCATAATTCTTTATTTATTTTAATATTGATACAAAATATCAACAGGCAATGTATGCTATTAACTTTTATTGTTGCATCGCTATCCCTGGCTAGATAGTAGGCATACATGTCGGCCTGGTCAAATTAGGGAGTAATTAATGCTCCTTACCATGGACCGATAAATTAGATAGGTCGATGCTCCTACGCTGGAATATGTAGGCCTACATATACTGTAGATTAGTTTATGATAATATTTACACAAAATGTTTACTACTGATTGTTAAACAAAAATAATTAAACCATTTTATCTGAAGAAATAACAATGATTAAAATTGTTAGTCATAAAGTCGTTTTTTCGCCGTTTTTTTTGTAATAAGAAATATTTCTTGTTTATTTATGTTCGGTAGCCTAATTATTTATAAATTACTACTATGTGACTGTCTGTGTCTGAGTAAAAATGAATTGAGAAGGTTACACGTTTATATTTAGTGTTTGATAGGAAAACTTCATTAAGTTTACTACACCATGGAAAATTGCCAAATGAAAAGTGTATGTTTATTATACAAACTTCCTTTCATGTCTAGACCCATTACAACATCTAGGGACTAGTAAACATAATAGCAAAGTAGACCAGTTCTTTTAATTTGACCAAAAATATAGCGAAACATTGACTGTTATGCCATGCTTTGTTATGTCAAATTGAAAGTACTGGTGGTAGTAGGCCTAATGTATGGCGCGCCAAGTTGTCATTTATTCGGAAATAGGATATCTTATTTTTAAACTTTTAAAGATATCTCTATTAATAGAGGTATTGCTATTAAAAACTAAGATATCTCTATTAATAAAGATATCTCTATTAACAGAGATATCTCAATTAAATTGAGAAATACCTTCTGGAATGGACTCTTCAACGCTAAAGTGTTTTTAAATGTAGTCATATATTTCGAGTACAATGTCCATTAATACAAGTTTGTTGCATTTTAACAATCTTTGTCCATTACTAATAATGACAGTCATGGCAAATTAATTCCGCAATTAAACGATTACCGGTACCAGTTTGGTTTGTTTCAATTCAGACAAATTGTCACAAAGCCGATCATTATAGTTTAATTTACTAGTCTGAGTAGAAAATCATTAGGCTGATCCCGGATACTCGTTACAGCATACACATTTAGTTTATTTATATGTGGTCCATCTCCAATTTGACTAGCACGTGTATGTTTGGTTTGGGGCGAGAAAAAAGACAACTGGATAGCTAACTTAATCGATGATTTGTTGGAAAGGAGCCAGACTAATAGTAATAGAAAGTTAGTTAATTTGGCTTGCTAGGCAATTTGAGTTCTAGAGATTCCAATGTGTTTATTTATGTTTATTCGTTTGGAAATGAGTGAAGATAATTCTACGGAATTCTCCTCTAACGCACTAGAAAATTCCTTAATCTTATTTTCTATATTCCACAACAGAGTCATGGAAAATTAGATGTTAGACCCGAATTCAATTACCGTCGATTGAAACAGAAATAATGTATGATTCATCACGCCTGTAAAAACTAGCTATTAGTTGATAATTGTTATATTTTTAAACGAAGAACAAATGAACCAAGACACGATCGTATAAAAAGAAGCAAATTATCAACTGATCGAGAATAAAACATTTTTCTTTCAGTGACGTCACGAATCGTTGAAAGAGGAGAAAAAGGGTCCTTAAATGGTAGATCCGGGTTTATAATGCCTATTGTTTATGTAAAAAAAAACCCATTTGCAACATTGACGTCATGAAATAAGCCGCCTTAGTGGTGCTACATGACTTTTTTTATGTTATAAAATAGAACATTCACAACAATTGACTTGTCATTTACCGTATGTCAATTTGAGTCATTTTTCTTAGATATATAATTTGAATTTGTTTTACAAAGGAAAATATATTTTTTTTAAATAACTTAACCCAATTAGCGTTTATATGTAATTGAAAATCAGTGACATTAATATCTCATAACATCTATATCAAACAATCCCTGTAGCACCACTTTAAAAAAAAAATGTGTTCGTTTTGCTTTAGGCCTATCGTTAACAACATTTTTCTTTCAGTGAAGTCACCATTCGTTTATAAGGAAAAAGAGTCCTTAAATGGTAGATCCGGGTTTAAAATGTCTATTGTTTATGTAAACAAGGTCATATACATGGCTGCAGTCGCGTTCTCAAATTTGAGTTAGTGATTTACACCAACCGACCGACCGACATAGTGAGCTGAAAAAGGCATTTGCAAGAACATTATCAATTATGTTCGTATTATGTTCGTTCTGCTTTATCACTAACAAAATATAAGTGTGGTTATTATCAATGTTGTTTAATATAATGGTTTACACTGTATAATAAACAATAGAAATGTTATACATGGAATGTATACATTTCAAAATGACAGACTAAGGGCATTACAATTCACTCACAACTACCATTTACCATTATCATTCTTTGGAATGTTACTATTATTATCTAATAAACATTTATAAAAAATACAATTTATGATAAATTAAACTCTATAAAGTACTGAATTTTGTTTGAAATTTATGTTATGTGCAGTGTTAATAATAATAATTATTTTATCAAAAGATTAATACACAGTCATTTTAATATCTTCAAAATATATCCTCTTTCCAGTAAAGGTATGTTTACACTGGAACCACTACATGTGACACAATACTGATAACATGATTCAATTGTAAACAAATCGAAAAGTACAGTATTCTTGCATTTATGATTAATTATTCAGTCAGATTGTTTTGCTTCATTGACAAAGCAGAGAGGGTGTACCCACTGAACTGTCACACATTTGTTATGCTGGTCGCACAAAATAGTAACAGAAGAAATATTTTATGCAGTAACCGTAAATCCTTACGTTAAATAAGATTTTTTTTTCATGGTGCATAAGTTTTATATTTGTGCTTTTTGAACATTATTTTAAGGCAGTACAAATGAATGCATTCAAAATTAAATATCCTGAACTATCCTATGTGGATAGCATGTATCAAAGCTCTGACTACACTATCAAACTATATTGACAAAAAAAGTGTGATATGATGTCATCGTGTCCATATGGGCACATCACATTTTTGGGTCACATTAAGTTTGATAGTGTAGACGGAGCTTTTAAATTCTCAAAACACAGTCTTTCACTACTTCTTTTAACGTAAAGTTACTAGCTCTTCAGAAGCGGTGGGGTGTATAGCAACTGTATTGTCAAAATCTTTCTTTGTTGCTCCCATTTTAATCGCCACTGAGAACCCCTGTAGCATTTCATCTACCCCTAGGCCCTGCATGTGAAGGCCTACAACCTTCTCTTCTGGCCCAGCACACACCAACTTCATCACCGTTTTCTGCTTTCTTTCGGTCACTGCAAAGTACATATTGGTGAAGGTTGACTTGTATACTTTAACTTTATCCTCACCATATTTTGCTTTAGCTTCAGCTAGAAAAAAAACAAACTTTTAGATGATTCTCAAAAGCGGGTGCAGGTCAAGTCGGCCCCAAACCGTCTCGGCCCAAGTCAAGTCGGCCCCACGTCAAGTCGGCCCCAAGTCAACTCGGCCTCAAGTCAACTCGGCCTCACGTCAACTTGGCCAAAAACTAATCGGTCAACTCGTCCACAATAAATTATGGAACGCAAAAAGTGCTTAATATTATTATGATTATTACTATCCACTCTTTAAAAATATTAAGAATTAAGAAAATACTCATATAAAAAAATGATATCATTGCCGATATGAATAGAAGTACCCGCGTGTTACAAAAACACGTGCAGGTACCACATTTTAGTAAATCTAAGACGTAGGCCTACGTCCCACCATGAAGCTATATGGTTCCACCATTTGGCCATAGAAAAATGATTGAACATATCGTTTTTGTCCATGATTTGCGTTTTTAAAAAAGGGGAATCCCCGGTCAGCGAAAACACGTAGCAGTTGTAGTTATTGAAATAGCTGCCCAAGGCGCAGCTACGAATTGGTTTCAGATTGTCGCCTAATCAAATGCATATACTGAAGAAATCTAAGCGTAATTCAACCATGGAGTTAACATTATTTAATAGCTCAATGATTCAACCAAACAATCCAACCAAACAATCTTATTACACCTAATAAATGTCCTCGCATCGGACATGTTTATTGAATTTTGACGCACGAACGAACATACGCGCCCACGTACGTGCATCATCATTATTGGGCCTACAATGTGTTCCTATTTATTATCCAAATGTTCATATTGTAATCATTAATAATAGTAATGCTAGATTATTAATCAATTGTTTGTTATGCGCAATTTCAGAACAATGTGTGCAATTTGAAATTTTATTAAACGTAAATAAAGGAAAGTTGGTGAAATCCTTCTTATTTTTTTTGCTAAATGTATTATTGTCTAAACATTAATATTCATTAAAAGTCAGAATTATTCATAGGTAAAAAAATGTGAAGAAATATTATTTTATCAATCCCTTTCCTTTGCACCTTTTGCATTCCATACTTTAACAGGGCCGAGTAGACCGATTATTTTTTGGCCGAGTTGACGTGAGGCCGAGTTGACGTGAGGCCGAGTTGACTTGAGGCCGAGTTGACTTGAGGCCGAGTTGACTTGGGGCCGACTTGACTTTGGCCGAGACGGTTTAGGGCCGACTTGGATCGAAATCTCAAAAGCATGTGTACTTACCATACATAATTCAAAATACCTAATACTACAATGTACGATACATTTTAAAATATTGTATTCCAAACAGTTTTTATTATCTAAAACCATACATTTATTAAATGTTTGAATGAAGTTTTATTATTTAATGATTACAAATTCATTGAGGGAAGGAGTTAATAAATTGTGAGAGTGGCACAATGGTAACTTTAAGGATGTACTTGCATGACATATTCTTAGGTAAGATCCTTTAGATTGGATGTGAATACAATACATGTGACATGGGCCTATAGCGTTTTGGCAATTTGTCTTAATTATGCCCAGCAAAATGAATTTCTTTTTAAGTGGACCAATAAAATATCTTGAATTTTGAATAATAAAATGTGCTTTTTATTGAACCTTTTATTAACACTTAAAAAAAGATAACATGTACTAATGCTTGCAAGTTAAATGTTTAAGTATATACGTATTTATGAACGAAACAAGAACAAACGCATACCTTCAGTCATGCCGATTGTTCCAATTGGTGGATGAGAGAACACAACTGTTGGGATGTTACTGTAGTCTAACTTCCAATCAGATTTGTTGTCAAATAGACGATGAGCTAACCTACGACCTGCAGCAATTGCAACTGAAAATTTAAAAAAAGTACCTTTATTGAGCGAAGTTTGGGGAGGGCTAAAAAACGAGAACAAATGTTTTCAATTATAAAATGACAAAATAAATGGTTAAATTCAACCAAAAATCCATTAGCTGGCAGATGTTGACTATTTTTATTTTTGCTTTTTTCAGGTAAATACATTTGTTTTGATCCAATTTTTGTTCAAAGTGGATAACTATTATGTGACATTAAAATGACATATTCAACAACAAAATGTTTAAGAATTATTTTTCAAGGGACAATACATCTTTAATGGCTACTACACTACTATGATAAAATAGTTATTGTAGACATATTCTACACATTTTGATTTAGTCTAGATATATATTGTTCATACTATCTTGCGAAATGAATAGCACTGAAGAAAAATTGTATTGACAAAATGTAGGTATCTAGAATAAATGTACTTTTGTGGTCCACATTTTTAGAATTGAAGAAATTTAGATTACTGTGCACGATATAATCAGCATACACAGAGAGACTGTCCCCTACTCCAGACATAGATTATTTAGTTATTTATTTAAAACAAACAGCTTGATGAGCAGTAAAAATGACTAAGCAACATTCTTGCATACCAATCCCGATTCTTTATCATTTCACTGTCTCATAGGTCAAATGAAATTAATTTTCTGAACATCTGGTGATGTACAGGTCAAAGGTTACTATAAATGTTTGTGGTACAGAAACCACAGAATTTTTTGAACACCCACTTTTTCATATAGAGTAAATAAACCAGCTGTAAAACATGCATTTTGTAAATTTTATTGTTGTCTTAGAAGGGTCACCAACTTTAAATATTTGTGAAATTGGTGTTTGTTCGTTGTATATGCTCCTACATTTCAAGATCAGGAAGATGAAGGTTAAGTCAAAGTCAGAAAAACATTTTGAGTGACCTCAAATAACGGTGAGAATTTACTTTCTCTTTAAGTTCCGTCCTTAAAATTACTAACTAAAAAAATGTTTATTTATTAATTGCACATCTCATGATCAATGTGTATGAACAAAGTAATTTATACAATATAAGAAAATATAAATAAAATCAAATGTTATATGCACAAACCTGGGGTGAGCAAGAACTTCCCGCAGACATCACCAAGTGCATATATCTTATCTGCAGTTGTGTTCTGAAATTCATCAACTTTGATGTCACCCTTACTTGTAAGCTCAACACCCTGAGAAATGATATCGGTAAAAAGCACATTATAAATATATAATACTGCATTACATTTGTGCAAGAAAAAAAAAGACACGATATCATTTTGCCATGACTTTTCTTTTCAACTGATCCATTTGCCATTGACCTATGTCCTTAAATTTCAAATTTTGTTTTCAAACTTATATTAATGACCTACAGGTAGACTACAGCAAATAGACGTAGGAGGCTCAAAAACATCACTTCCTGATCATCTGCAACCAACACTATAAAAACTGCTACCTTACTAGACAGCCACAAGAAAAGTGCTCATTATATTCAAGAAACAGGCTTGATTTTCAAGGGCCAATTAAAAAAATCTGCATTAATTCCAGGTGGTTTGGAATTTGTATAAATTATTCCACCTGGGTATATTATACAGATATTGACTGCTTAGAGGTTAAATATAAGATTTGACATCCCCGAGGGAATGATATTAAGTTCGAGGGAATATATATTTCCCGAAGCGCCAGCTGAGGGAAATATATATTCCCCGAGAACCTAATATCATTCCCGAGGGGATGTCAAATCATATATTTAACCGATATAAAAGGCAATATCTGTTATATTATATAGCCAAGAACAAGTCTGCTGGGTTGGGTGAAGCTAGGCTAGCTACTAGGCCTAGGCCTCCTTATACTAGGCCTAGTATTTGTATTGTATTTAAAACAAGCCTGCCTAGACACCTTACCTTGCGAAGAATAATATACAGATAATAATTAATGATTCCTTGGCAATAAAATATTCACTTAGGCCTAGGTCGTTTAAATTAACAGAAGAATTTCCATCAATAAGCCTATTAATAATAATATTATAATCAGGTAGGCCGAATAAACAATTCGTCGTCTTCTCGATCTTCGAGGAGCCGAATCACCGGATGTTCAGCGCGTACTAGTTACTAGGTTACTACCGTGAGTATTGACCAATCATAAACGGTGTTTCATCACATTTAGGGTGGACTTATAACAAATGAGGGCGCTATGTATGCATAGCTTAAATAGTTTAGAAGATTAATTTCTTCAAGCAAATTCCGTGGCCCAGCGGATGAAACGTTGTCTTGCGATGGAGTGACAATTCCACCCGAGTTCAAGATCGAGTAGATGACTTTTGTTTATTTATCGGCAACGCGAGTGTTGGCACACGAAAATTACACAGTCAATATCATCGTACTCGAGAATCTATATGTTTAATAACAGGGGACACGATAATTACGCGAAAATTACACAGTCAATATCATCGTTCTCGAGGATATATACGATTTACGATCCTCGCAGCGGTAGTCATGTGATGCAGTTTCAACCAATCACGTTAGCGTATTTACATAGGCTATGTAATATATGTAAATAATGCACTTACAACTTTATCTAAGTTTATATTTGTATTAGGTGTGCGGCCAACTGCCCAAATGACACAATCAAACCCAGCAAAAGCTCCTCGACTTGTAGTGTACGTCAGACTACCATCAGCCTCTTTTGATAAGGAAACAGACTGGAAAAAATAATAATAAATAATCTAGACATTAATACCAAAAAACGTTCGATTGCTACACTGCAACTGAAAATCCATGGAGTGTAGCCTACACTATGTACATATTCTGGGGGTCCAGGCCACACTATTTTTGAAGCCCACAACGGGGTGCATACCCACACTGAGGAGGAGGTCAACACTAGGGTACAAGCCACAAGGGCCTGATCACACTGGGGTGAAAGTCCACACTCAGGTAAAAGTGCACACTTTGGTGTAAGTCTACTCCGAGTGAATACCCTTACTGGGGTCCGATTCTACTGCGGGGTACAAGCCCACACTGGGCTGCATGCTCACAGCGGGGAGTATACTCAAACTGAAGAGCTTGCCCAAATTGAAGTGCATGCATACACTGGGTATAATAGTGATTGTTATTTGTATTTACATCACATGCCAATCTACAGCTCAATATTTTAAAGTAATGCCTATATATATACCTTGACCTCATATAACCAAACCAGGATACAGATTATGGTTTCTAAAGCTTAACTAATACAACAGAGAAATGAATGACGTTCACATTTTAAAAAGTTTTTTTTTATGCCTATTAATTAGACACAAACAGTAGAGATCTACAGTATCTAAAAGGTGCATCAATTAATTTATACTTATAGACCTGTACTTATTTATTTTGGGTGGATATTCTTTGCTATAGTTTGTTTTATTAACCTGTTGGATTATGCTTAGTATGTTAACACTGTGTAAATACCAACAATTATACTAAGGTATTCCTCAAGTAGATTATGCATACTTACAGTGCTGTTGGTTACTAAATTCATTCCTGAATTCTTTACTTCTTCTGTGCAGTTGTCACTAATCAGACTATCAAAGTTTCTCAAAACCTGGGAAATAAAAAAGACTAAAAATAAAAAAACAGATTTACAATACTGAATATAATGTTATCCATGAACTGTGAGAGAGTGAGTGGGATAATATATCTGTAATAAATTAGTCATGTCATTCAATATGAAAATATATGAGGAATATGATTTTTTTGTATGTGTGTGAGAATCTAATGGTAATATTAGTTCATTCTTAATTGGCATACAGTACTTCAGGTCCTAAAACACCACAAGGCTATACATAATAGTAACAGGCATGCCTAGGTTTTTAGTACTCTACAGTGTTAAGCATGTTTGTTACTATGTATAGCATTGCGTGGAGTGTGGTGTTTAGGACTCTTCTATAGGCATTATTATCTCACTCTTCAACCACTGAAAATGTGACCTTGATGAATCTAACAATGAAGTAATTGTAAACGTATTTACTTTTCATAGATATTTTTTACCTTTTCTTTTCGAATGAACAAAGAAACATCACTTCCTAGTTCTTGTAATATGCCTGCTAATTCGACAGCAATATAACCAGCTCCTATAACTGCAGTTTTTCTGTGAAAAGAATGATGGCAAAATGTTCTTGGAATTTACCTTTGAAGTAAACAAGGTTTGAGATGAAAATAATATGTTCAAAATGTGTCAATAAAAGTTGGTTAAGCTATTTTAATATCAAAATCGCAGCTAAATTAAATGGTGAAGGTCCGCAGTACCTCCATGATTTGCTGGTCAGGCATGCGCCAGCTCGCAATCTTGGGTCTAGTCTGCAACAGCTTTTTGTGCCTAGGTCCAGGCATTCATGGGGTGATAGGTCATTTGCTGTTGCAGCACCTCGTCTCTGGAATGCAATACCTTCCCATATTAGATTTAGCAAGTTTACTGATATGTTCAAAAGTGCTTTTAAGACACATCTGCTGTCTGCTGCCTTTGGAAATTTGTAAGGTTATTGTTTAGCTAGATACCCACATTACTGAGAACACCTGTGAGTAATGAACTGGCAGGTCTGTGCACCTTAAATTGCTGGTAAACGGAAGCAGTGATGTGGGTTCGATTGGTCTGCTTTTATTCGTTTTTTTTTTTTTTTGCAAAATGTTTTATTGTTTTTAGTTTCAAAGTTAGTATTTTTCATGGTTTTCACAATCGCATTAAGCACTTTGTGGATATGTGCGCTTTATAATCTTATTATCTTACCTTAAAGACTGAATTAATCTTTAAAATTGTAATAATCATAAATTGTACTTACTTTGGTAAATCTTCTAGTTCAAAGAAGCCATCACTTGTCATACCAAGTTCAGCTCCTGTTTATACAACAATGTAAAAAAATAATAATATTTTTAAATTATCCCAAAATATATATACTATAATTGTATATAATAAAAATACTTAATGAAATATTGAAAATATAAAAGGCTTTTTTGTATTGCTACTAGGCCTATTGCTAATATATTGTGAAAACAACATTTGATCAATCATTTCTTTGAAAATGTTAAACTAAAGCTCTGTCCACACTATCAAACTAGTGTGATGTGTCCAAATATGGTAGTGATATGCCATTATCATGTCCTTATATGGGCAAATCACATTTTATTGGCACATAAAATTTGATAGTGTAGACAGAGATTAACAGGTACGCAAGCAATTTGACAAGCAACAGTTTAGATAATCAATTGCTTCCGATTGGTCAAATTACTTGCATTGCACTTAACGTCCTTGTGTTGCCTCTTAGTGGGATTAACCATGACCATGATGCATGGGAATTTTTTTAGAGGTTGTTTTGAAATTAGGAATCAAATTTCACATACGATAGATTTTGTTTAGTTTACAGTAATAAAAAAAACTATTTACCTGGAATATTAGGTACAACCGGTTCTCCTCCCGTAGCAATCATAATGTGTTTACCAGTGTAGAGCTGATCACCGACCTGAATGCATCGGTCACTTGTAAATGAAGCATGGCCACGAATCACGTCAACTTTTGATTTTCCCAGGTTTTTGTCATAGATTCCATTTAGCCGTACAATATACGCATCACGACTTTGTTTTATTTTACTTTGAAAAAAAATATACATTTGTTGTAAAATGATGTTGTACCAGCAGTTGCTATAATTCTTTTTTTCAATTATTAAAAATCACTTTTTTAACATAGTACTAAAGTATTTTCAATTGAGTAAAGTGAAATAAGTATTGAGTTGTTGTTGGAATCATAATACTAAAGATTCTGTAAATATTAGGAGAAATCACAGATTTAAACTTCAAGATTCAAACAAAATAATACAAAAGTAACTGATAATTATCATGATAATAATGATTATGATGATGCAAGATGTGGGTTTGAGAAATGTTATTTACCAGAGATCATTCACTTCACGGATGTACTTTTAGCTGCATTATTTATTAGGTAAAATTTAGTACAGAGGCGTATTCAAGGGGCCCACAAATTGTAATGCAAAAGATAGGACATAAAATTAGCACTTCATTTCACTGGCTTTTAGGCGCCCTGTAGTAGGTTTACAAGACTCCTCGGGTGGGTAACTTCATACCTCCAGTTGAATCTTTTCTTCTCAATATCAAATCCATAATCTTTTGAATCATGCAGCATCTCCGACTGCATTGCAGCCATAAACATTACTTTTTTTGGTACACATCCTACATTAACCTGTACAAAAAATAATTAGTATGTGCCATTATCTGTTTGTGTGGAGGCACTGAAGCAAAGTTCAGTGAATCGGCTGTACTCATCAGTACTTTTAAACTGTTACACTAAAAATGTATACATTAATTATTATGGTAAACCCAGTGTAACCCAGTGTAAGATGATATCAACAATGAAGCTTTATCTCTGGCGCTCTCTAGCCTAGTTCCTACTAATACAAAATACTGGAAGATGATTTTATTGCGAACGATTTCGTCTATCAACTAGGCCTATCCCTTCCATAGCAAATTGTCTAGATTTGTTCCAAAATTGAAAAAATGAAAGGTCCAGTCAGTGTTTAATAATAATAAATCGCCTCATTCTCCCTCTCACCACCACCCACCCACCCTCCTTGCTTGGTGAATCCCTTGCTTGCTAGTGCTAGGCCTAGGCCCTAGCTAGCTAGGCCTACCCTCTAGTAGACTAGTACTAGTAGTAGGCCTAGCCTACCTCTACCCTAGCCTAGCTAGTAAGCCTACTACTACAGACAGGCCTACCTAGTAGTACTAGGCCTAGGCCTAGTAGTAGTACTACCTCCATCACAATGTGGATTTAACTGTAGTTTATGTTTAGTTTTTTCTAGGGGTCTAGGTTCAGACTATATATCGCTTTCTAAGGATTTTGAACTATATTTAAACAATGATATCTTGGCTAGGCCTACTAGGGGCCTAGCTAGGCTACCTACACATGTTCCTCCCAGTCGGCTGTGTTCGATCACCGCAGCATTAACACCAAACTCTGCAGCCCTGCGTGCACTAGAAATGCCACCCGATCCACCACCGATAACCAAATAATCGTAGCTTTTGACTGCTGCCATTACTGAACTTGTCGACGAAAAAGGTCTTTTCAAAACATTGATCATCTGAAATGAACCTAAAAGCTAGGTGCGGTATAGTTTTGTTAACAAAAATTGCTGAGTAACGGCGGCTTAGAATTGTTTACAATCTGAAAGTACTTGACCTGGATATGTGCAGTCAACCATAATCTACCCACGTGATTTTTCATATTTGCATAAAACACCACATGGCCACCTTGGTTTATTCATACAGTATTACATGACTACCACAGAAATGTCCAAGTATTGTGAAAAACAGGAAAATATCCCATCAATATGTTATTTGAAAGTGATGAGAAGAAAATAATTAAATGATAAAATGATGATTATAAACACTCTAAACAAGACAAAATGTAACACAAGATTATAAAATGTCAGAATTCTGGTAATCATCAATTTATTAATAATTGTACGAAAACTATACACATAGAGAAGTATTCAGTATTTTATATTATTAATTAAACAATTCTGGGGAATTTACAATTTTCAAGTAAGTGAACTTAAATTCTAAGCAAAATTACATTATTATTACACAAAGAATAACAACAGAAAGAACTCTGTTGATGGTTAAGACTAGAAATATCAGTTGAAATTTAATGTGGGGGGATCATTACAATTTTATTTTAAGACAATTAATTCAATGCTATAATTATATTTACATGTTCAACATTATTTTAAAATTAATCTAATCCTCACATATAGCCAACAATTTAACATTATTCATTATTATTTCAGATATAGGCCTAGCGGTTCTAGGACACCTACCCCCTAGACAGTTACCCCCCGGATGTTTACCACCCGGACAACTACCCCCTTAGGACAACTACCCCCCGGAAAACTACCCCCTTAGGACAACTACCCCCTTAGGACAACTACCCCCTTAGGACAACTACCCCCTTAGGACAACTATCCCCTTAGGACAACTACCCCCTTAGGACAACTACCCCCCGGACAACTACCCCCCGGACAACTACCCCCCGGACAACCACCCCCCGGACAACCACCCCCTTAGGACAACCACCCCCTTAGGACAACCACCCCCCGGTCAACCAACCCTCGGTCAACCAACCCCCGGTCAACCATCCCCCGGTCAACCGTCCCCCGGTCAACTGTCCCCCGGTCAACTATCCCCCGGTCAACTACCGCCCCCCCCCCCCCATCCAAAAGTAGACAAATATATAGGACCGGTTTCTGTAAAAATGAAATCATCTGTTTTTAACGGGTGTTTCGAAACTAGAGACCCGAGACCAGAGACCTGACACGAGACCCAATACGAAAAGGGAGACCTATATTTGGGTCTCCCTTTTCGTATATTAGGGTCTCCCTTTTCGTATAGTGTGGTCTCTCTTTTCGTATAGTGGGGTCTCCCTTTTCTTATAGTGGGTCTCCCTTTTCGTATATTTGGGTCTCCCATTTTGTATATTTGGGTCTCCCTTTCGTATAATTGGGTCTCCCTTTTCGTATATTTAGGTCTCCCTTTTCGTATATTAGGGTCTCCCTTTTCGTATAGTGGGGTCTCCCTTTTCGTATAGTGGGGTCTCCCTTTTCGTATAGTGGAGTCTCCCCTTTTCGTACGTGGGTCTCCCTTTTCGTATATTTAGGTCTCCCTTTTCGTATTGGGTCTCGGGTCTCTGGTCTCGGGTCTCTAGTTTCGAAACACCCGTTTTTAACCGATTATTCTGTTTAACAGCACGCTAGACCCTAGATGTGCTAGATTTAAAGTACCGTATTTATTGAAAAAACGGGCTGTTTATTGTTTAGGTGGTTTTTAGGTGGACATTTATTGGAAGAAAGTTGTTTATTCAATGGGAGGGGGTATAATCTAATGGAAATAGACGCCGATTATTCCATATGATGGTTCATGGGAGTGACATGGTCACCGTTTATTTGAGGGGAATTTATTTAAAGATCGACGTTTATTCGGTGAGTGAACATTGAGGTCAAATATCAAAAGTGATATTATTCTTCAAGTGTACAAAAATACATATATGACAAATTTGAGACAAAAATTAATTCTTTTAAGACCAGTGGTTATCGAAGCATTGTCCTGACGCAAAAATTATTATTATTATTAGCGAACCCAGTCTTTACAGTAAATACAGGGAGTACTATATAATACGTTCGACTATCCTATGATCATGTGTGACAATCTTCAGTTTATACCAGGCTATATTTATGTTCAATCTTTTACTTTTGTTTACAATAATGAATAGTAATTCGTCAAAGTAACGAATTAAAATATAGTTATTAATTCCTATTATACACTGTTGCAGAGTCAGGTTGTTGAATGGTCTGGGTGGTTAGGGTGTTCTAAAGGGATAGTTTTCTGGGTGGTAATTGTCCGGGGGGTGATTGTTCCTAGGGGTAATTGTCCGGGGGTAGTTGTCCAGGGGGTAGTTGTCCTAAGGGGGTTGTTGTCCGGGGGGTATTTGTCCGGGGGGTAGTTGTCCTAAAGGGGTAGTTGTCCTAAGGGGGTAGTGGTCCAGGTGGTGGTTGTCCGGGGGGTAGTTGTCCGGGGGTAAATGTCCAGGGGGTGAATATCCGGATACGAGGCCTAGCATTAGTATCATTTTTTAACAAATTTCCCCCACACCCCAAACACATAGTTTACATGAAAAAACATCCATGGTATAAGAAATACTACATTTCTATTTTCAAGATTAATCAACACAATTTGATTTAGCCTATTAATTACAATTTATTATATTAGGAGGCTATAAAAAAATGTTGTAACCATTTCCCTCCTACATAATCACACAAGTACAATCCCTAAACCTCAATACATACACTGGTCCCTTCAAAATGCTACATCGACCTAGACTAAGGGGTCGCAAAATACTGCATTACAAAAAATGCAATGAAAATCAAGAAAATATATAGCAAAGGTTTTCAGTGGTATAAAATTATGCTGTATACTTCATGGTTGATGTTTAAATCTTAATACTGTATACTTATTGCATATTATAACACACCATTTTATTGGTTGGTTTAAATGTAATGTACTGTACTATTTTGTATTCATCTCACGACTTGTGAGCGTGCAACTTTTATAATATTATTCAGCCTTCAGTAGGTGTGTTATAAAACAAATATTTGATGTTCAGGTATATTTAACTTGGAATCGCTTTGTAAAATAGAAAGTCTATATTTCTACTGATGAAAATATTATATCAATTCCACTAAAAAATATTCATTATTTGCATACTGAATATTATGATACTGTATATAAATCCCCTCAAACTTTGATTGTAAAGAGATTCTCAAACAATCGACTGAGATTAACCTCAGAGTAACCACTTTGTCGAACAGCGCAATCTGTTGTCTGTAGAAGTCTGTCGTATGCATTTCGTACTTCAAGATTTCTTTCAAAAATTTGTTTAGTCACACCTGTAAAATAATTATAATATTTTAAGTTTCTGTTAGAAAGGTTAGTAGCCTAGTTAATGACTACACTCTGAATAAAGTCACCGAGCAAGAATGTAGACGTTTGGAACAACTGAACAAGGTTGAAAAGGCAGTAGCTGATATTCATTTTTTTTTTTAAACATACTCTATTAAAGATGTATTGAAAAATTTTTTTTTTTTCAATTTTTTTGTCGAATATGCCATTTTAATTTCACTGAATAGTAATCCACTCTGACCAAAAATTTGAAATCGAAAGACAATGTATTTACCTCAAGAAACTGTAATTTAAAGCAAAATATAGAAAAATTGGCTGGTTGGTGACTTTAGTCAGGAGGTAGTCATTTTTGGTTGAATTTGATCATTTATTTTGTCATTTTACATGAGAAAACACAATTTTTTTTGGGTTTTTTTTTACGGAAGGGATTAACTTTATTAAAACTACAAAATAACCTATTTCAATTCCGATTTAATTAATCTTGATTTTTCATGTTTTTGGAGACAATACATCTTTAAATAAAAAAATGTGTGGTTTTTTTTAAGCAATACATTTTGTATAGCCCACATGAGTATTTGTAGTGTATTTCTTTTCTATTTTGTTTCTAGGTTGCCCATTATATAATTCAGTTATGGTTTGTATGTTTATGACAGAAATAAACTTTCTTATATTTTCTCATGTCTTGAGCCTGAAATCCACAAGGTGGAAATCAATGTGTTGAGTTTAGAAGAATACATTTTTTCTCTGTATACAATGTTCATTAACTTAATGAAATAAGTGTTTACCTTTATCCTTGTTCATTTCAAGGGCATGATGAGTATCAAAGATAAATTTGAAATATCTTAGCTGAGTGTAAAGTGCTTTGCTAGTGTACTGAAAAACATATTATTATATTAGAAAAACAAGGTTAGAAATTCATTTCTTTATTCACTAGCAAACCTTTAATTGTAGCTTAAAATAAAGTCGATTTAACTATGTATATTGGCTGCCACAGTCATGGGCACTACTTAGAATACAGGTGGTATAAGAAACTACAAGATTTGAAAATAAAATATATACGATGCACCATCAGTAGTTTCTAATTTTGAAGTGACAGTTTCTAAATTGTTTGTGAATTGTTAATTTTTTTTTTACTTGGTGACATCTTCAGTCAAAGACTGGTCTCATAGAGGGTCCAGTTATGGTCAGTGGCTACCGAAGTAACCCTACTCGTCTCGAAAGATGTACTAGGCTCTTTAAAGTGCACATGAGCTTATCTGAGAAGTTCTAACACCAGAACCATAGAGCGATAGTGCCTTTAACCCTAGTTTAAACAATTGTTATGTAATAAGCTGAATGTTAAAAAGTAATCAGTTAACAAACCTCGGGCTTGAGTAGAGCTCGTTGGCAAACTGAGCATGGAAGGCCATGGCGTTGTGGATTGATGGGAACACATCGTGTACGGTGAGCACATGAGGAATCCTCACACACCAACCAACCCTGGCAAATTAAAACAAAACCACTTTTATTCTTGTATAAACTGCTGTCGATTATTTTTATAATAATAGTAGTAGCAATCATTAGATTCCATATTTACACTCCTGACAAAGACATGTTCAGAACATTGGGAGACTATCTCTTACTCTGTTCAAATAAGATAGACAATTCTTTGTCTCATGCACATGATCAATATATATATCACTGATGAAGGGCTAGTGTTGCCCGAAAGCTCTGCTAACTTTTCTGGCTGTTTACTTTATCGTTTTGATTTAGCTTTTCGCTTTTTATTTTTGTATCTCCATTGAGATCCAGCCACTGTTACCCACAGCATTGTCATTTTTTTCAGTAATTTGCCTTTGAATTTATATATATATATATATATATACACAGAATGAACAACTTTTTGTCCCATACGAAGAACGATGCAACAAAATAAGTATCTTGCCTAAGGATACAAGCAATATGGCAGGCATAGACAGGTTTCAAACCCATGCTATTCTGATATCCCTTGTTAAGCTCTGCCTACACTATCAAATTTAACTTTGGTGTTCTGATGAGAATCAGTGTTTCAACATGGCTGCTCAAAGCACATTAGCAAGACGTAAAAGAATAACGTTACATACAACTACTTACATCATAGTACTTGGCCACACATCTGCGTATCATCACACGTATTTGGTTTTTCATCTGCGCTTCATATTTGTACAGAGGCTTCCCACACTCCTCATTTGAGCATGCTTCTAAACGGCAGGAATTCTTTACAAAATGAAGAAAGAAATTAAGAAATAATTAATCATGATTAGTTACATGCCTTACTAATGGCCTCAAGTTAAAATCCAGTATTCTCCAATCACACTTAAGTGATAAATTTCACTTAAGTAATAATAATAAATAGAAGTTTTTTTTACTTAAAGTGGTATCCACATTTTCAAATTCTAAGTGCAAGTATTTCCCTTAGCCTAAGTGTGATATTACACTTACAGAGCTTGTAATTACAGTATCAATTATATTTTGTTTTTTACAGGCAGGACAGACAAATTTGAATAATTCACAGTCTTTGTATTTCTCTTCATCTGTCATTTGGGCTTCAAAGCCTTCATAAGCATCATGATCAACCTCCTGTTGCCTTAGGGCCTGCTTGTAACCAGAAGGGTCCAGGCCTAGAAAAAAACATATAGAAAAACATGATTAGGTCTTGCATTATAGTTTGGAATAATATAGCTTGTGTTCGCTTATTTTTGTTTGTATGTTCAAATAAATTTAGATTTACATTTGATAAAACTGTAACAGTCAATAGTAGTTGGTTTAGTGACATTTTAAATTGATATTTGAATGCAATCAAAATGTATTTTAGGGTCATTAAAAAGCAGAATACCTCAGGTTTATGCTTTTAGGATTTTTTAGATGAGAAGCCGCACTGCTACCGGGTAGGCCTGAAGGAAAAGTTAAATCACTGCATCTCTCAAAGTCTAGGCCTTAGCATTTTGACACCTGAATTCAGGGGACATGGATGAATGTATTGAAGTATCCAATACACACTATGAAATTGAGCATTATGGCCATCTTTGCCCCATTAGTGCTCCCATAACATTTTGCTCTGCCTCTCTTGGTAGGTAAATAAAGACTCACCCAGACACTCTGCAATATGGGCAGCATCTGTGCCATCAATGGGGTCACATAACCGAGACACTACTGGGTGTACTTGCTGTGATAAATAGTATTTGACATCAATTTTTAAATGACTCTGCTTCTTTGCTTCATCCGGATGGTATGCTCTCTGACTTGCCGGTAATGCTGAGCCATCCTAAATAGAAAAGACAAAAATAAATAAAACTAAAAATGGTTTTTAAACGGTACAATAAAGTAGCAAAAAAAGTTGTTTTTTTTAAACGTTTTTTAGTATAATTCTGGTCATTTTGATACCTTGAAACTCCAGACCCCTAAATATCACACCAGACCCAACCCTTGCTAACTAATTCTTAGCAATCTGGTAGGTGCTATCCCAAGTTGTGTCAAGTTTAAAGTTTATGAATAAGATTCTAGGCAAGGCCTGGTTCACAACAACAATATATTTGAACTGTTCAAGTCAAACTGAAAAAGTTCAGTCTAACTAATAGCTTACCTCACATATGACGTAAGCCACCGTGTCACCAGCTCCTACTTCTTTGCCACCTTGAGAATTCATCCAGAGAGCTACATGGACATGTGGTAGACTTTTCTTGTCTGGATAATCTTTAGGAGATTTTGTTAAACTCTAGAAACAAGATTGTTTAACTGATAATTTAATATATAAATAAATATTTATAAATATTAGTAAAAAGGTTTATCTAGATCTCTGTATAGTAATCAAATATTTATTTGAATATTTATAAATAAGTTGGAGTAACTTAAGATAATAATAATAATATTTATTCGGTCACCAATGAAAAAGGAATGAGAATAGGCTAAAGCCCAAACAGATTCTGCATTCACTCCATACAATACAAACAGTTAAAATATAACCTTATATTAAAAAAAATTAAATTATAGCGGCAAAGACTGCCCTACACACAAATTCATGTTAGGGCATGGTTGATCAGATAGTGGTACAGCAAAGAAAACTATAAATTAGAAACTTTATCAAGGGCAAAACTTTGGGACCCGACATATTGTAATGTACCTTAAATAGTGGTTGGCCAAAATGTTAAAACATATATTTGTCCTTGTCTGTTTCACAGGAAAGTGTCCCTATAATAGAGGTGGGATATTAATGTAATAAATGTCTAAACATATATATTTTAATAACAAATTACAAAATTTCATATATAGTTAATGTTTGTCAAATCATGAATATTTAATACTAACCTTATGTATCTCATACATATGCATAGGTATTTTGTTGTTTTTGACCTTCTCCCCAACATCAATCAGATGTGTGTGGATGTTCTCGACTATGATCTCTCTAGATTCTGCTGATAATATCTGGCCAATGACATAGCTAAATTTAAAGTATAAATATCAAGAATTACTAACAATTAACAGTAAACTTAGAAGATGTCACTATATAAATCATATCCACCAAGTGAACACATTGCACATTAAAAATAAACCCAAACTTACTTTCCAACTTCTTTGGCAATTCCACTCCAATCTCTCCTCACAATATCAAGACCTTTTAATTCTTGTGTTGTCGTCAATTTTCCATCTGCAGATTTTTGAACAGCGAGGGCAGCATACCTGATAAAAACACGTAATGTTATTTTGAATAAAAACAATTGTTTGGATCTATCAGGAAGTCGTTAAAAAAATGTTTAAAATATTGCTTTCAGTACAGGCATGGATTCTACAAAACGATGTAGTTGCAATGTGAGTGAGTTAACCAATAATAAACGACAGTTCGGATAATCAATCAGGTTGTGATTTGTCAAATCATTTGCGTTGCACTTACGCCCTTGTGTTACGCTTATGTACCTGCATTGCACTTATGTACCTGCGTTGCACTTACGTACCTGCGTTGCGCTTGCGTACCTGCGTTGCGCTTACGTACCTGCGTTGCGCTTACGTACCTGCGTTGCGCTTACGTACCTGCGTTGCGCTTACGTACCTGCGTTGCACTTACGTACCTGCGTTGCGCTTACGTACCTGCGTTGCGCTTACGTACCTGCGTTGCACTTACGTACCTGCGTTGCACTTACGTACCTGCGTTGCACTTACGTTCCTGCGTTGCACTTACGTACCTGCGTTGCACTTATGTTCCTGCATTGTGCTTAGGACACTGGTCAAGTTTCAAAAAATAAATACTTACTTTTTCTTCTTTAGTAAGAGCATAGATTTAAATACTCCATCTATGTCAATTTCAAGGAGTCTGTATAGTTTGTTGACCTCATTTTTCACTTTGTTGCCCAGCTTGTAGACTTCATCTATATCATTTGTATTCGTGTTGATCATGATTGAATCGGTATCACCGTAAATTACATCAAGATTCATCTAATACAAATACATAAATAATACATATACAAATAAAATAAGAATTAACAATCCACTAAAAATAATTATTATTACTAGTACTGTTTCACACACATTTGAAACAGAGGCTTTTTAAAATACTGCAATACCTTCTCCACCAGCTCCTTTGTCTTCATAAGAATCTATAAAACAAAACAAAAATAATTTTCAGTCAATTAATTAAAAATTATAGAAACTTTTTATTTTTATTGATGTATTAATAGTAACGTATCAATGTGCATCAGGGTTAAAAAATATACTAATTTTCCAAAGTCCAATGTTCTAGTCATTTTGAAATTGAAAGTTTCCTAATAAGGCAAATGGCTAAAAAATAGTAAAATAAATAAATAATAAATACTACTACCTGATTTAAAAAAGTACACTAGATTTAAATGTTAATGCCACAAACACATTGAAAATGATTACAAATATGAAAAGAAACTATTTACCTCACGACCTTTACCCGTAACCATGGCAGCCAGTGGCTTTGCATAAAATCTAGAATGAGAAAATCCCAGGCAACCATACATACTATTGGCCGTGAGCTTTAGAGCCTTCTGCCTGATGTCATACTGAAAAAAAAGAAACATGTATGAACATCACATGATTTTTATAAATGAGAATACTGTTTTGTTCCTATACATTTTAAATCTACTTGTTTTACTGTTTAAAAACATTAAATTTCACACCTACAATGTCAGCAACTAGAAATAAAGATTACAAACAATACAAAAAAAAATCAATAAACTCTAGGATTTTTTTAACTTCGCTGTACGGTATCTAGAATTTGCCAAAACATTGCTGAGAGATCTAATAATAGGTCTATCTGATCTATATGTCAGTAACACATCCTAAACCTAAATGCTTACAACAACTTCCTTACAGGTTTTCTAAGTAACAAGCAAGCAATATTTACAAGGTAGATATATCTTCTTTCCCAATGGATGCTGTAGGCTGTCCAATGAAAGTCAAACTTAGTATAAACATGGAGCAATGTGTTGCTCCATGGTATAAAGGTGTTTCCACTGAGCACTGATACCATCAGATCATTTATGTTACCATTAAAAACACCGGATGCATAACAACTTTAGGACATATCTTTATATATAAAACCAGCACAATTGTTATTGCTAAATACGCAAATCAATTTACCTGAACTTTGAGATCGTTACTAATATTCTTGTCTTTCATTAATGATTTAACTTGCCGCCGACGTTCAACAAGTTTACGAATTTCAGTTGGAAGGATTCCTGGTTCCAAATTAGCTGGAGGGGGTTCTGGAAACCAATCTTCATCATCAGCCTAAAAGAAAAAAATAAGGCTCTTAAAATAATAAAATGACTAGAAATTAAAATGAGACAGAACCAGAAAGTTAAGGAATCAAAAATGTTGATCCAAACTGTTTTTTTGTTTTAAATAATTTAATTATATTTTTTTATGCAATTCTGATCCACAAAGGTTTACTGTACCTGTGATTCTGGTGGCGTACGATCAATTGTTGTAAAGCAAATATTATACTCTTGTATGATAGATGGATACAGACTGTTGAAATCCAATAATAAGATATACTTATCATAAAAACCTGTAAAAGAAATAAGAAAATATTAATCTTTAGTGGAGTGAAACTAGCTGGTACGATGGCCATCTTCAACTACAAAGCTTTACGCTTTATCTAGGTCTGAACAAACACTTAATTAGTTCGTAAGGGAATTCTTTGAGATAAAGACCAAATTTACACTTCCGATTAGGTCCTGGGTCACTCCATGATCAGCTCTAGATTACATTGTTTGGGTCCGATCCAGTGTGTTTACACTTACAGTCCAAACCATTGTTAACAATTTACAGCACGAGTCAGCCCAAACAGTACCTTGAGAGGCAGCCCAGGTCAACATCCACCACAGATGGCCGACCTTACTGAGTATTAAACTTATCGATTGCCGACTCAGAGCCAGCTCAAATTTTGAGCGTAAATAGGGGTCTTAGTTTTAGCGAGTTTATTTATTTTGTGAAAAGGACTGCCACAAATCAATTTTAATAATCACAACAAATGACATTTTCAAGATCGACTGTTAAAACTTGCCTTTTTTTGGGTCTAACACAAGCCCACCAGAATAAGCTGGTTTCTTGCGTCCTTTTTTAGGTTGTGCAATTTCTTCATCATTTTCCTGCTGTAAGTAGAAAAAAATGTTAGAAAATGCATAAGGTTAGTTCAGTTGTTAAAAATACTTATGTTTCACTTCAAAACTACTTACCACTGGTTGAACCTTCTTCTTAAATGATTTATCAGGGTATATGAAACCTTTCTCATGGAATGCATGTAAAAGTAGGTATTCATTCCTCTCAGATCTTCCACCCATTAATGTCCTTGACTGTAAACATACAAAAATGTAAATGTATAAATGATAAATGTTTACGTATGAGAAAAATAATTCACGAGTTGACCACGATTTTATTCAGCAGCTTGGAATACTCCGTATGAGTTAATATCAGTAGTGTTAGGGTTTAAAGCCGCTTTTTCCACTAGATGAATTTGTTTGCGCGAATCCAACGTTTTGAAGAAAAATTGGCTACTCTCTTTCCACTTACTGAGTGAATAGCTGTGACATTCATGTTCCTCGCGTGGCTGCTGAGCTTTTCGCTCCGCATGAGTGCTCAGAAAAGCGTCATAGCTCTTTTCCTGAGCTCTGATTGGTTGCGCACTATTTCGCTTAGTAAAAATTAGAAACAATTCGAACTAGTAAATTTCACTGTAGCAAAAAATCAAAGGATTTAGAATTTGTCGCAGAAAGAAGTATGACAGACAGAAACTCGAATACGCATGCACATAGCATGACGCTTTTAAATCGCGCGAACAAATTCGGGTAGTGAAAAATCAGCTAAAGGATACTAAATTTGACTATGGTTAGAGGGCTTCATTTTATTCCTTACCATGACATTTCCACATATCGTGGTGATCTGAAGGGACAACGGTAAAACATTCAGTTCACACATGATGCGTAGAATTAACGATGCATCGACCCAGGTCTGCTCTACAAGGTACATTAACTGCTTGGAAGATCTATAAAAAATAAGATATATATTTAAATGATTTATGCCTGGTGTATGTTATTGGCATGGTTAATTTATAATTTTGCTTTTGTAAATATTGGAAAACCCCTCCTTTGGGATACTCCTATTTAGGGAACACTTTCCTGTGAAACGGTATGGTAAACTCCTATCCAGGGGATATTTCTGTTTCATAGTAGGGACTCTCCTGTACTCTACTCACGTGTACATGTTCTTGATTTCCTCAAAAGGAATTTCTCTTCGACTTTCTTTCAGTATAGAACTTGACAATTCTGTAAGCTCATAGCTTTTGCACCTGACTAGCTCCTTGGCAGATATCTTAACATCACAAACCATACGTCCACATGTGGCATTCTTTTCAGCAAATCCGGATCTTCCAGTCTAATGTATACAAAATAAATAAGTAAATTATGGCAATATAGAAAATTTATTATGTATTACACACTGCAGTACAGTATTACTTATTATGGCTATGTTGTTTGGTTATTATTAATTTCAGTAATGCAAATTGTGAATATTTATTTATTGGTCTTCTTTCAATGTTTATTGTGTATGTGATTGTACTGCTATTTCAATGTTTATTGTGTATGTGATTGTACTGCTATTTCAATGTTTATTGTGTATGTGATTGTACTGCTATTTCAATGTTTATTGTGTATGTGATTGTACTGCTATTTCAATGTTTATTGTGTATGTGATTGTACTGCTATTTCAATGTTTATTGTGTATGTGATTGTACTGCTATTTCAATGTTTATTGTGTATGTGATTGTACTGCTATTTCAATGTTTATTGTGTATGTGATTGTACTGCTATTTCAATGTTTATTGTGTATGTGATTGTACTGCTATTTCAATGTTTATTGTGTATGTGATTGTACTGCTATTTCAATGTTTATTGTGTATGTGATTGTACTGCTATTTCAATGTTTATTGTGTACGTGATTGTACTGCTATTTCAATGTTTATTGTGTATGTGATTGTACTGCTATTTCAATGTTTATTGTGTATGTGATTGTACTGCTATTTCAATGTTTATTGTGTATGTGATTGTACTGCTATTTTTCATTTTGTTCTTTCAAAAAAACATTCTTAATATTTGTATGCTTTTATGATGAAAAATAAAGATTAATTGATTGGCATGTGTATTACTGTACATATTTTAAAAAACAAAAATAGGTGAGGGTTTGCGTTTTAAATCTAATATCGACTAAAGTAACATCTAAACCCCATCGGAGCCAAGCAACTTATAAAATCATCTATCAATTGTATTGTATCTCTTTATGTGTATCATAAAACTCAATCAACAAACTATAACCAAATTTTATAGATAGTTACAATTAAAAGAATAAATAGGAAATTAATTGGACCTTTCTGGTCAAAAGTTGCATGAATGAATGCCTTATTTTTATTTCGTATACTGACAACAATACTAATGACCTTGAGATGACGTACTCCTACTTACACATCCTAGATACATTGTACTTACAGATAGCTTTGGCATTGCTTGTCTTCTTAGTCTTCCAATTCTTGACCACTGAGGGACTTTGCATGTATTGATTCGATGAAGCAGAACATCTAGGTCAAAGCTGAAAATGTCATGCCCCTGGATAAAACATAAATAGATTTCTTTATTACTTCACTTTCAGAGCGGAAATGGGTGTTGAATTGTTTGTTTGATGCTGTTTTACGTATATAATTACTGCAATTCAGCTTCAGTAGTTATAATATTATACAAATAATGAATATTTATGAGTACAATCGTCACTCAACAGACAAAATTGCAACTGGAGATCATTCCCTCATAGATTTTATTTCGCCTCTAAAGCTCTGTACACTATCAAATTAATATGACAAAAAAAAGTATGATGTGCCCAAATATGGTAATAAACACATTGCTCATATTTAGCATGCATACTTACCACAATAACATCAGGATCCATGCGATGAACCATAGCTAGGAAATAGCCCAACAGAGCACGCTCAGTTGGCATCATTTCACACTTGGAATCCTAAAAAACAAACACATAAGCACAGTAACAATTAAAATTTGGTTCTATTTGTATGTGTATAAATCATGTCTAATATCTATTAGTACTTGCATTTGAACTAAATTCAAGACAAAATCAAACAACTGGAAGGTCTACTAATATAATGAATGAATAATGATTTCGTGAAGATCAGAACGCTGTTGACTTGCACCTTTTTAACAACATTCTTCTCCCCTAAGAGTCATGTCAGAAGATGTACTAGGTTCTTTAATGTGCACACAAGCATTTTGTGTACACTGGACCTATGGTTTATACTTCTTATCCGAGAAGACTCGTTCTACTGAACCACCAGAACCATGGAGCGAGTAAGCCTCAAACCCTTGCCGTAAGGCAATGGATTACTGTTCCACTTTCTGAAGTCTGGCCACTCACAAACTACAGAAGAACCTTCAGGACCCAACAAAGGTTTCTCTTGATACGTGTGCATCCTCTAAATAGCAGTTGGCTACTGTCAGTTTTAACAAATATATTTCTGCTTGTCAAGTACTTACAGATCGTTTTACAACATCTTGGAAGTCAAATGGAAATATACAATCACTTGGTTTTCCAATGGCTACATAAGAAAATAAATGGTAAAACTTAGTTTTGTATACAAATTCTAAAAATTATCTTATTATATTATTATTATATAAGAGGAATAAATCAAAGTTTACCGCAAAAATGTTGTTGAAACGGAGGGTTTGGAGGTGCTTTGTGGATGTGATACTCATGGTGCACTAGCCCAGCAATGGCTATTACCTGGAAAAAAATGGAAATCCATAACATATTTAGTATAGACTCACAGAGTCTGTTGACAAAACTAGTACAATACACACATGGAAAATGCCACACACAAGACATACTGTATTAATTCAAAACACTGCAAGTGTATGATTTTACATCATATTGGTAATCTTCCAATATAAAATCATATACATTTCTTTCTAACAATGAATATAATGACAACATGAGAAGAAACTGAATGCAACACCAAATATTATGAAGCAACAGGAGCATAACAATGTACATGTGCAGCAATTCAGAGATTGGAGTCATGATGGTAGCTATCACAACACAAATTTGTTCATAAGCTTGCACAGGATGCATGTTACTTGTTAGTTTATATAGGTTGTGTTACCTCATTTTGATGCGTTTTTGTATTCAACACTGTTCGAAGGCTTATTGTCATGACAACCAATGGTGGTGGAGTGATGTCCTTGACAACAGTCACATGATCAGTTCTGGTAACAAACGCTTCTACCTTGCACCATGTTATTGGTTTAGGGGAAAGCTCTGAAAGATTCATTTAAAATAGTATCAATGTCATTTTTTTTCTCCTTTTTTAGCATATTCTATCAGGGCCTGTACATAATTATTTACCCATGTAAGTTCGGATCTACCCACTAAAGTTAGCAATACAAACTTTTAGATTTGAGTGAACGTGCAAGAAGTTATATTGATATGTATTTCATTCATAATAAACCTTACGTTTCAAGGCTTCGTAACAATTGATAAAGTCTAGATGAAACGCAATTTAAAATGAATGGTTTACTATCAATTAACTACATATGAATATACTAATCGAAACGAGAGGAAAATGTTTTTACTATGTGCATGAAGTTCACATACACATGGGTTGTAGACTAGTGTTACTCGTCTACAGACATATGAACGTTTACATTAAGCAGACATTTACATTTACAGGCCAGTAAACGTGACCTTGGGATCTGACCGTGCAATCTCTAGTAGCACTAGTGGAGCTATTCCACCACTAGGCCGGTTAGGCGTCATCTACAAATTATTTCAGACCACAGAGACGCGTCTGAAAACTTGCAACCCATCAGACGCGTCTGTCCAATGCTGAACCTCATTAACGATCTATTATGAATATTCATGAGCTACCCAATCGCGGCGAAGACGCGTCTGTGTGATTAAAACCCGTCTTCGCTGTTAGTAGGTAAAACAATAGAAAACGCGTCTGAGTGATTAAAACCCGTCTGTATTGCTTGTATGGTGAAACAACATTGGTATCATTTCACAGAACCAACAAATCTGAGACTAGGCCTAGGTTATCCTAATTTGGACGGAAATTCGCCGATGAGACGACATCGGGCCTGTGGACCTCAGCTCATGCAGAGAGAGAAAGAAAGTCTAGGCTAGCCTAGTTTCGGCGGCCTACACTAGGCCTCCTAGCCTAGGCCTATAAATTATTTAACGCTCCTACCTTGGGTTAGCGAATTATAAAAACAATGACGCCTAGGCTAGAATATGAAAATAAATATATATTCCATATTAAGATTTAACATAGGCCGTTTAAAATGATTATGACATGTGTAAAGAAAAAGGCTCGACCAGAATTTGGAGGGGAAAAAACATGTGAGCAGTTTAGAGCTAGAGAGAGAGTATTATGTTTCATGTCATGTGACACAAAATCCAGGTACACTATCTTAATTACTGTTTTATCGTCGTCAGACGGCAGCCACCAGAGTATCGCGTTTCATGCCATGTGCCCAAAAAAACTAGGTCTGTATTTATTACGGTCTTCTGTCGGCAGTCTTTTTGAGCGAAATGTTGTTCTGATACTATATTTAGAATGAATTGTTTACGATCTTTTTTTCTCGGCATCGTTCTGGATGGACTGGACGTTTGCTATAATATGTTTATTAGTTGGCCTGTTCGTTGAGGTTCACCTGTGTTGGATCGCGTGTCTCTACGTTTACATCGTGGGAAATTTATATTTATATTCGCCGTTGAGTAGGTAAACACGCACGAAGGAAACGATTACGATTAAAAAATATTATATTATATTTACAACTTGGTCCTCCGCCAGTTAAATTTAACACATTAATTTCACACCTTACTTCACTAAGAACATCGTAGTGTTGTTTATTTAGGTTACGAACTCCCTACGAAGTTCAGAATGTAGTTCATTGAAAGTTGTTTATTGAGGTTACGAAGCCAAACAATGGAACCTACGAAGCCAACAACGTAGCCTACGATCAAGCTACTTCGTAGGTAAAGTTGCAGTATTTTCTTTCTGTACTGTCTGTAGGTCAATAGTTTGAGTGATTCCATGTTCCAAAAGTTAACTTTAACGTTTTTGCATGTGGTAAATTCACTCTTTACCACAAGAAAAATAAAATCGCAAAAAATAAAAGGTCGCGAATAAATAGAAACGAAAATTTGCGCTTTACATACTCTGTCGGCGGTAAAAGGGTATACCTGTACTGATTTGTTTGTCTTACTGCCGGTTGTAAATAATAATTTAATATCACACGCTCTCAATGAATTCACTTGTATGTAGCGCATTTAACACCAGTACACAGTATAACAATGTGCAGTCAGCCGTATATAGGGGTGGGGCCATAGTCGAACATGCATATTGGCGTCTAGACGCAGCCAAATCAGACGGGTTTTGAGACGCGTTTTTGGGTAAACAATAGAAAACGCGTCTGGACGCTGATTTGTGGTCTGAAATAATTTGTAGATGACGCCTTATAGTAAACAGGGCTTAGGCCTGGGCTTGATCTTTAATGTTCTGAATGAAGGCTGGTGTCCTAGTGATAAGACACGGGTCATAACCTGTAGTTTTAAACTTTCAATGGGCCAAAACTTACAGCAGGGTAAATACACAATTTTAGCACCAATATTTCTTTTCATTTTGTTTGCAACTTACGTGGCATCTTGACATCTAGCCAACATGGACCCTGGATCTTACGTTCCATCAGCAATATCTCACAGCATGATGTGTTGGTTCCAAACACAGTACTAAATGTATCCCCAGTAAGGTCTGAAGGCAGCTGAGGCAAGTCAGCCTGAAGAAAAAAAAAATTTTATATGGATTGGATGGAGATGTTATATAGATTGATAAATATTAAGAAAAAAATGTGTTTTTTCACATCCGAACATACAAATTACTAATTCCATTGATGCTAAATTGAAAGAAAAATCAGGCCTACTGATGGGTTTCGCACCCTGGCCTAACATTAGGGGAAGCTGGGCATTAATTTAATGTGTCAATAATGTGTAAGGATAGCACAGCGAGGGTCTCATTATGACTAGTTGTAATAATAATAGTGTTTACCATGGTTTCACTAGTTAAATAAAATCTAAACTTACTGCATATCTGACCTCCAGATACTCAGACTCAGCTGGTACATCATGTTGCTCAAAACAATATTTCTTTGTGACTTTCTAAATAGAGAATACATAAAAACTATGTCATTTTATAATATAAATTCACAGGGATGGAGAAACTTCACCATCTGGAAATTAAATTAGGAACAATAAAAATGAGGAAATCTGTGAAAATGGGAAAAAGCAGTACAAATCAGGATTCAAATCTGGAACCTTCCGTATGATGTCCTATCATTTTATAATAATATATGTATTGTTTAGAGCTTACAGAAAAAATTAATTTGATTTGCTTACCTTAAGTGAAATAAGGAGGCAAAGAGTATTACTTGTATAGGCTGCCTCTACTCAAAGTTTTTATGTGCGAGTCATATGTTCATTTAAAAATGTTGAGTGTTGGACAATGTAGTAAGGTAGAGAACTCCATGTGTTTATGATACATATATCAAAGAAAGAAGCTCTACCAAAGAAGTCACTCTCATTTATAAATTCTGATTTCAACTCAAATAATAAACAATGGAAAAAAATAAACTCACTCGACATTTAAACTTCATAAGTTTGAATCTCTCTGAAACCCTACTATTAACTTCTTCATAAACATCACGGAAACCAACTGGTTCATTTGTTCGTAGATTCTACAAAAACAGAAGACAAAAAAATGAAACTGTTATGTCTGCACATTAGTAATAACATATCAAATATATACATGCAATCTCTCAAAACCAGACACCCGTGGGACCATCTAAAATGTTTGGTTTTGTCCAACATAAGTTTATCCAGCCCAGGCCGACATGTACCGGTTTGAGACTAGCTTTTCAAATTTTATGACTGTAACTTATTTTGTTAAAAAAATAGTTCAATGATAAATAAATATACATTTTGAAAGTATCTTATCATTTCTCGCATCGTCATTGAACCCGTTTTTGTTGTGTAGTCTTACAACCACTTCACTGAGCTCGATCTACCAAACTAATCTATGACAATGTTTACTCACAGTTTCTCGAGGCAGAAGGAACACCTGTCTCTCAATGTTCTTAACAGGAACACAGCAGCTAACATGAGTTTTGGCAGAATCAATCCAAACTTTACCAAAAAGGTACACAACACCTGATATAAACATAAAGATATTTATACTTCATTTTCATATTGCTTTGATAAAGAGACGAAATGTAAGGAAAACGTTATTTAAACTGTTGTATACAGGGGAAACACCTCAGGGAATACCCCCATTAACAGGACACTTTCCTGTGAAACTAATGAGTGGAGATATATTTGTTTTAGAACACAAACTTTGTTTGGTCCCTTAATAGGAGTTCTACTGTAGTACAGTTAAACCCTCCAAAAACCAAATCTGTTTTTTTTTACTAGTGCATTCAAAATACCAGACATTTGATGAGGGCATGTGGCGCAGAGTGTTGGACGTTGGACTACTGATCATGAGACCGAGGTTCGAATCCAACTCTCGCTGCATTGCTTGTATCCTTAGGCAAGATACTTTACTTATGTTTGCCTCTCTCCACCCAGGTGTATAAATGGGTACCCGGATAGATCAAGACACAACTTTGCGCTGATTACTAGCTGCATTATGGAAGTATGTTTCCATATGTTTTTGATCCAAAAAATGACTGGGGTAATAATGTTCAGCGCTAAGAGAAGCTTGCTTGTAGAGCGCTATATAAGAATGAACTATTATAATTATTATTATTATAAATTAAGCCATTACAATTAGCCTAATAAAATTCAAACATAATGCATAATCATAACATGCATACCTGGTTGCTTATAAGGATCCTCATAACTATCGAACCAATAAAACCGCAATACTTGCTCCCCTTCCTCATTCTTTGTGAGGGGTAAACTGGATGTATCAATTTGAACGCCATCTGCTGGGTATTTCTTGATCTCATTCACCTGACCTTTGATAGTCTCCCATCCAGTAGATGCTAAAGCTTCAACATCGTATCTAAAGTTACAAAAACAACATGAGAAAAAAAAATAAAATATCAACAAATTGTTTATTATTATTAAATTACAATTGTGTTGCTGTGTCTCACACCTCTACTGGACTGTGATGATTGAAAATTGTGTCTGGCATAAACATTCTTTATTTACTTTAAGTTAAAGCTAAATAAGGAATTTCCATTTTAGGCGTACCGTATGGCATCAGTGTACAGTATGCATGATGACGCTTCCTGGATCTAAACCTGATTTGAATTGGTTTGTACCTGATTGTCTGTTGAACTGTAAATATGTGATGGCAATTTAATATCAAAAACAAAATCTTACTCTGGCATTTTTTCTTCATCTTTTTTGACTTCCATTTCTTCTTTAACTTGTATTTCTTGTTTCTGAATTTCATCCTCAAAGTTATCGGGTATGTCATCATCTTCTTCATCCAATAAAGCCATATCAGCATCGGCAACTAAATAGAAGATTGTTATATCAAAAATGTTTAACAGTTAAGGAAATTGCTATCATGTGAAACAAGGTCAATTTCTATGTGAATTTCTGCGAATGGTAAAAGATTACTAGAGTGGTTTCTAGGTATTACACTTTGGTAAACTTTACTGGTATCTATGGGTTTGTACATGGGAATTGGATTTACACTGCAATTGTTAGAAGGAATAGGTTTAATTCTTGAAACTAAGGAAAAAGTCTTAAAATTTCAGAAGCCCTCTAAGTTTACAATTGCATGAAATTAGATGACAGATGCGCTAAAAAGTTTAGCCCAATGCGGTTACATATTCTGGATCAGAGGGTGTCTGCTTAAGAGAAGTCCAATTGGAAAAATTCGTGAAACAATGTAATGAAAAAGTCTTAAAATTTCAGAGGCCCTCTAAGTTTACAATTGCATGAAATTAGATGACAGATGTGCTAAAAAGTTTAGCCCAATGCGGTTACATATTTTGGATCAGAGGGTGTCTGCTTAGGAGAGGTCCAATTGGAAAAAAATTACTGAATATGATCGGGTATAGCCCAGTGGGTCTGGTTCCAAAATGTGTTGAAAATTAGGGTCAGATTATACTCAGACTAATCAATAAATGATTTACTAGAGTATTGTGTCTGAATTTAGTCTGAATTAGATGGGACTATACTCATCAAACATGGGATTATACTCGGTCATATACGGTAGCAAGTTATTCATCCCCACCAACCTTCCTCCTCATCATTGTTCATGACAATCTCTGCATCCTCCACCTCATAGTCATTCTCCGTTTCCTCTTTCACTTCAATTACATGTTCGGTTAATCTTGGTTTCTTAGCCGGCTTTTGACTGGAATAATCTTTATTGAAAGTGCTCATTAATTTCTTTGGAGGCGCCAATTCCTGCACCATTTGACGAGGCCGCATCATTGGGGTATTTGGTTTTTTAGGAGTTTTATTGCTAAATGGATTTCGAGGTGTGTTGTTGCGTGGTGTATTACCATGGCTGGGAAAAAAAAACAAAAAACTATTACATAAATTGTTTTATAAACTATCATCTTTTAAACTTTTTATTTAAAACTATCAATACGAATTCCCATAATATATTATTGAATCACCAATAATTCAAATAGGTGTTAAAAGAACAATATTATTTTACTTATACGAATGAGAAAAGAATAAAATAAAAAAAAACCTAACCTTCGAACTTTGCGTTTCATTGACAATGGTTTGACAGCAATATCACCAGCCTGAAAAAAAAAAAATTAAAATTAATGTAAATGATTGTAAAGCAATTAGCCATTGTAAGGTTACCACTGGACTACATGCTGTTTGGAAGAACTGTAGACTAGGTGGAAGTCATACAGTCTGGTGAAGGAACATTAGGCTGGTTAGGAAAAGTATAAGCTTGAGTGGAGAACTTTAGGCTAAGTTAAAGAACTTTTGATGACTTTTAGGCTAATTGGAAGAATCTTAAGCCTGGTGAAAGAAATTAGGTTGGTTTAAAGTAGTATAAGCTGGGCTAGAGAAAATTTAAAGAACTCTAGGCTTAATGATAACTTTTAGGCTAGTTGGAAGAATATTAAGCATGCTAAAAAAACTTTAGGTTGGTTGAAAAAACTTTTGGAGCTTTGCTGGAAAATTCTTTGATCTGGGAAACTCTCAGAATTAAATCAAAAAATAATTCATTTCACATACTGATTTTCCAAGGTCATTCATAATTTCATCTAACAGGTCATCGTTTCCAATCTTAGCATCTTTGTCAGATTTTTTGCTCTTCGCTCCAGCAGCAGCAAACATTGACATGATGTTATTGGCAGGTTTCACACTAACAGCCTTCTTGACATTCTAAAAGAAAACCACAAAATAAGTGTAATGAATACAAAATAAAACACTTAACGCTTATATCCTGCCTGAAAGAGAGTAAGCTGAAAATATTAAATATTATGAAAAGGAAGAATAGGTACTATGATACCAACACATGTGAGGCAAGCAACTTAAAAATAGGCGACGAATGACCATAATCAAGAAGGAACATCATAGATTAGTGCTATGGTCCACATCCAGAAATTAGAACAGGTATGCTACGTTTAAGCTTTAGACATTACCATTCCAAAAGGCTATAGATGTTTATTCAGAATGAAATTCCGCATATGCCACACTTTTCCTTCTTTAAAATCAAATGGAAAATATACTGCTATATAATCATGTTGTAAAAAATGATAAAGCCATTGGCCAAATATATTGTCACAATATAAAAAAAATACTTACTGGTTTGGAGGTAAACTTCTTTTTCTTATTTTTATTCTCTAAAAAATGATGTGAAAATTCATTAAGTTTTTTTTTTTATAATATACCTTAAACTTAAAAATGTATTATATTGATGTAGAACAAAATTGAGAGTGTGTTGCTGAGTGGTTAAGACAGTGGAACCGTAATCCATGGCCTTATGAAAAGGGTTCGAGGCTCACTCGATCCCTAGTTCTGGTGATACAACAAGTTTTCTCAGATAAGGACTATAAACTGCAGGTCCAATGTACATAAGTACATTTTAATAAATCTTGTACATCTTTTGCGACGAGTAGGGAGTTACCCCACACAGCCACTATCATGAAAAGACAAATGAGTGCTAGAATTGGTAGCACTGACATGACATGACCCTTAGGAGAGAAGCATGTAGTTGAAAAGGGTAAAATCTAAGGCTACAGAGCAATTATCGTTGGATCGAATGGCCCTAATACAAATTGGAATATTATATATTAACTATGCAATTATGTGACAATTAGCACAGACATATTGTTCTTCGTTTCTTTCACTTAAATAAATAAAAGAATCCTTCTTCAGTTTATTGTTTTGTTATTGTTAAATGCTTGGCATTATGTTTCAACTAAATTATTATATAATTATCAAAAACTTAATACCTGCAGTAACATCATCTTCATCTCCAAGCAAGTCATCATCAAATATTTCACGTCCATCTTCCACATAACCTGCTCCATCTGTGCGTTAAACAAAAGATGTTAACAATATAGATCTTTGAGAAAACATTAGGCAGCTCTCCTTTTTTTTAATTTACACACCATCCAACTAGCTAATAACAGGATGGAAAGCTTGGTTTCCACTTGGACGTAACACAAGCCCAAACCGTAAGTAATTTGACCAATCATAACACGATTGATCATCATCAACTCACAGACGTTGTGCTTAAGTGGGAACCAAGCTTAAATACTGGATAGGATTGAAAAGGACTCAAGGACTCTGGGATAGGTAATCAAGCAAATCAACCACGAAGCCACAGTTAACAAGGAGTTGGTGTAGGCAAAGGAGTGACATTTTCAAGCTGGATCATTTGTGTAGTTTTTAAAAGTAGTAGCACTTTTAGGCATGGTGGTCAACACTACAGGCAAGGTACTGTGATGATGAATATGCTAGTTAAATAGCCTTAGCTGAAGCTCAAGAATAATTTAAGTAAAGCACAGTTGGAAGTTGAGAGAGGGTGTGCTGCAGGAGGGGCTGAGGGAAAAAGGACAAAAAGTAAAATGTAGTCAGATTCTTGGAAAAATATAATACCACTGAAAATCTGGTGTTGGACATGTTTGATCATATTAATGTCCACTACACCATTCTTTTTACAGGGTTTATTATTTAACTCATGACGGGCCTGTAAAACCTCACAAGTAAATTGAAATAAAATATTTATTATCATACTATCATCGACAATCCAGTCGTCATCCTGGCGGTTTCTTACAACATCAGAATATTCATTTTCATCGACAACATCATATACATTCTGAATTTCTTCAACCTGATAAAAAAATGACACAAACCAGGTAAGTAGTAGGCATGATATACAATAAAATACACAAATTGGAACTAGTCTAATGCACTTGTCAATTGTATGACTGACTTTACTTTGTTGGGTGTGTTTTTCTCCCGACATTTCACACTATGCAAACCTGGTTACAAGTTGTTACATTTTGCAGATGTGAAAAGGGTATTAGAGTATTCCTAGTTTTCAATTCAAATTCTTGATTTATCAATTTTATTTTGAAATTTTCAATTTGATTTATTAAAAATATCTTAAACATAAACCTCATATTTTATTTTTTCTCCTTTCTTGATTCGCTTCAATTGTTCTAATGCTGCAAGGCGTCCACTTTTTCCTTTAGGATTTGATCTTCTTGACCGTCGAGCTGCAAGAGAATCTAGGAAAAATATTAAATGTATCTCCTAGCATAATTAATAAAGATTGATTGATTTTATTGTTGTGACTGAATCATGATTTTATAAATTATTTTCACCAACAACATCTGAAAAAGCCTAGGCCCTAGAATAAATTGTGAAGCAACTAACTAGGCCTAGCTAGCCTAGGCCTAGTCTAGGACTAGGCCTAACCTACTTACTAGTTTAGTTTAGTTTAGTTATAATGGGAAAGTTTAGGCGATGTGCCTTTTTAAACCCCATATCAACTACATTGTGTCGATGCGATTCTTGAAGGTATTAGCGGTCTCAGAATTGACAACGTCGGCTGGTAAACTGTTCCAATGGTTTATTACTCGTTGCGAGAAGGTATGTCTTCTACAGTTCAATCCTTTATGGAAAGTAGGCTTGAAAAATCTCAGGTGATGCCCTCGAGTAATTCTGCTAATGTTACTTCTCATTTGGAAAAAGTCATCCTTGGCTAGGCCTACACCCTCTAGCTAAATACTAGCTAGAGGCATAGAATAAGTTTAGTTAGGCCTAGGCCTAGATATAGTATTAATTACCTTTAGTAGAAGCAGGTATAGGCTACTAGGCCGTCAAGCCAGGTAAGCCTCTTCACTTAGGCCTAGATTAAGTGAGGCTTCCTATCCCACCTAACATATCTAGGCCACCCCTACCAACAGCAGCAGTACCTGCGCTAGCTAGCCTCCTTCCTAACTAGCTAGCCTACATGAGACGGTGACAATCTCTGCTGTTAGGCATAGCTTAGGCGGCGAGGCCATGATACTAATAATGCATTATTATTGAATTATTCATACTGTATGATAACTTATATTTTACCTCCTTGACTTTCAGATACTTGAGAAGAAGGTTCTTCTGTTGCTGTTTCCATTTTGTCGCCACCGATCATGTTTTCTCGAATTGCGCGCGAATACAAAAGGTCAAAGTTTGTTGTTGGAACAAACCATTTATAACAAGTTCAACAATTTTACTTTTTAGTTGTTTTGAGTTTAGTTGTTTTTTACGGATGTTCATCATTTAATGTTGTTTCATATTATTCTGTGTAATAGGCCTACGTTCCAAAAGGGAACTCAAGGAAATTTGAAGCCAGAAACTGATTATTCTTTTCTTTGAAAGGATAATTCTAAATTATAGTTTAGTTTGTTCAATTAGGCCTGGATTTTTTGTCGGCTTGTATGTTTAAAAGGCCTCTAGGCCTACAGTATTTAACAATTTTGCTAGTTGAGAAAATCATGCTTTAGCAAATATAATGTCATTCAGTGTGAATACAGATAATAAATGCATTAAATTAAATGTAATTAAAATGTATTATATAAATAACACATATTTTAAAAAACGGAGTCTGTGGCGAACTGTACTGACGTATTTCTGTATCGATAATAAACAAAAAGTACTACATACATATGCAGATTGTAATTTATGCCGGTCCTCAACCTATTTTATTTATTTAATTATAATATAATAGTTAATGCCCGACTAGCCATACGTAATTGTAGGTTCCATGTATTTTAAGGTGCTGACCAATTGCTATTCAGGAAGACTAAAACAACGGTAATTTTACTTCCCTTTTCAGACAAAAAATTGATCTTATCTCAAAAGACATTGAATATAAATATTAATTGCATATTATTAATTAATTAACAATTAATTATTATAAATTAAAGCCGACGGCGGTACATCAAAGGCATAATGATATTACTTGGGGAATTATACCCTATCATGCTATCCCGGGCGTAAATAATAATGATCTCCATTCGTACTGTGCTGCGCTATACGACCGTTATTAATCCGATAACAAAGTTTTTTATAAATAATTATATAAAAAAATATTATTTATTAATTAATTACCTACTTCTTAGAACAGCCTATAGTATAGGGCCAAATTTATTATACTAATTAAGTGACAATTAATTTTAGATTAATTTCTATGTATGAGTATATACGAACATAAAAAAATATCTAGGCTTATGTTATAATGTTTATTTTTTAATGTAATTGATAATTCTATTACTGTATTCTCTCTTCAAACTCGGCCTTTCCATGAGCAAATAGGCCTATCGCTAGCAGGTTTTTACGCCCTACATAAAAATATAGGCCTATAATATTCATATTCAATTGTTTACATTATACGGTTGATTACGCACGATTTTTATGTACCACACCCTCTGTTGTTGAGGCCAGGGTCGATCACCCCTGAAAGAAAAATGGCGGCGTTCGATTGTATGTAATCAGGAAGCTAACACGGTAAAATTATCTATAATATTGACCATCTATGGAATATTTCTTCGTCTAACAACAGGCATCGTTTTACCAAGTATGTATACCATTTTCAATAAAAAATATAATGAAAATAGGTAGTAAACAGGAGTGTTATGTTTATCGCAAAAACCAGGCCCGTATCGTGTTTGGATTGTATCGTTTGTTGTACTTGACTTGATGGTGTTACTGTATAGTTGGAACTTCATGATGGAGCTGCTCCTCTCTCTTTCCTCTTTCCTCCGGCCGTCGGCACTTGTGGTCTTAGATGATAGCCTAGCCTAGACAGTGTCTGTCTTGGTAGGAGTTGCTTTTGACATCTCTATATCGTTCATCTTGGCCTAAAGCCTAGCTAGGCTAGAGTAGTAAAGTACATAAATACAACACAGATAATGAACGGCGTATCCCTAGCTAGGCCTACTGGGTTTATAATTACGCCGTGGTTAGGATTCCGGCACCGGAATTCAACTGCCCACCGTTAGGGAATTCGACACGCTATTGCGCATGCCCAGAGCGAAGTAATTATAGCTTGCACTAGTGCCACAGACCGCGCACCACACCACCGAGAGAGTAATTTTATTAGACAGAGGAAGTATGAAGTTCGGAACGGGAGAACAACACAGGCCTACCCAGTGGTATAACGCTTGCGTATTTCAAGAAATGTACGAAAAGTGAATATAGCGTAGCGTTGCAACCCCGACTTCCCGAACAGTTCTGCTTTTTTCACATCATGTCCGCGCAGCAGCTGCCGTCAGCAAATCAACTTGTACATGTTATTACAGTATACTGTATAATGCGTTATATGAAATCTTTTATTTTGTACTTGAAAATCATAAAACTAGTCATGTAATTATAATTCATAATTTCATGAAGTTTATATATGAATGGGCTAGGCTAGTTCGCCGTGGCGCAGCTATTAATTGATCCATCGCGGTTAGCAAAGATAGTGTATTGTGATGCTGTTAGTCTGTAGATGATAGAGTATTATACTATTAATAGAGTCGCCGATTACCTCGCTCTGGGCATGCGCAATAGCGTGTCGGATTCCCTAACGCTGGGCAGTTGAGTTCCGGTGCCGGAATCCTAACCACGGCGTTATAATTATACCCATGATGTGCAGTTTATTATTTTGTATAGAATTAATGTCCCCTTTCGTTTACTCTCGCGATGTGAAAGCACACTAATTATGTTGACAATACAGAGACGGGCGAAAAACAAGCAAGGCAATTATTTCTTAAAACGTCACTTCTTCCTTTAAATGATGAGTGTACTGTTAGTATGTTATCAATGTTGAGTTTGTTTGTAGCACATGATATGTGTGGCGCTCCATACATACTGTACTACTTTGTTTTAATGGGCGGCCGTTTCGGCTGTAAACCGGCTACACGATGTTAAATTCCTACTAAGGAAAGTGTGAAATACTGAAGTTCTATTGTCATACAGGTAGCTTATTTTAAACAATTCCTGATCAAACTAGAAAGTTAAACAAAAAAAAAATTATTTAAAAATCTATGTGGACAAATAAATGCATTATATCTGTTTATAATCTAAATGGGCACTTTGCGTAAATAATAAAAAGAACAGAAATACCAATCAAAACTCTGAATTTCTAGTTAAAATAAATTAATGTTTATGAACCGAATCTGAAAGATTTGTTTTGCAATAAAATTAGTTTCTTTTTATAATGTATATTTCCAACTGTAGATAGTTAGTGAATTGAAGAATGTTCATACTGTCCTTCCTAGCTGTTTCTCTGAATCTAATTTACAATGCTAGCTAAACAAATATCTGAACAATTGGGATAATTATATTTCTAAACTCAAGTAGGAATTGGTTGATATTATTATTTTTCTGTTGTGCAATCAGTAGCTTAGCTTTTTTAAATGAAGTTACATACAGGTAGTTATTCCATTTTGCTCTGAAACATAACAAAAAACTATCAATTATCGTCTGGTGGAAATGGTGTTAATTTTTCACACACAAAGGAAGACCCTGTTAGCAAGCTCAAAGTGGTTTTTACTAGACAGTGAACACTGAGGTAATGTACTAAATTGAGCCTTTAATTGATTAACCACAGCAAATTTGCTAAAGGAAGATCACAATTGCTATTAAGTACAAAGGTATGTTTATAACAGTATACATTTAACATTTTTTTTAAATGTTATAAAGTATATTACAAATTCCTGTTGAGTAATTAAATACATCATGTGTTATTCCTGCAGATTTAAATCTCACAATCAGTTTATTTGGAATAGTCTGACAAGATTATAACCGCTGGTAAAGCTAAATACAAACTCTAGGCCTGACAAGGAGTAAACATCATTAGACCAGCTGAAGAGGTTATGGTGAAGGGCTTCACCGCCCACTGGTAACTACCAACATGAATAGCATATCTGCTTCAGATAAGGTAAGTCATTTGAAAATTTCCAGCAATGTGTTATTCCTTAAAAATGTTAGCGACATGATGGTATTAAGTTTATGTTTTATTAGGATACCGGAATAAACCGTCATATGGGCTTATTTAAATTATATTTCCAACCACCCCCAACCTCTTCAAAATCGGACAATCTAATAATAGTACTGGATTTTAAGGTTTTATTTTTAATGAACAAAAATTAACTAAGAACATTAACAGGCAAAAGTAATCATTAGGTTTCTGTAATTGTCATGTCTAGTTTGGTTAATAAAAATGATTTGTTCCTGTAAAGTATGGCTGACTTTTCACTTTTATTTTACCCAGTGAACCATAAATTGTACCCAAGAAATTTCTATTATCAAAGCATTTGTGAAGTCAATGGTGCATGAAATACCAGGCGGTATTGAAAATGCCTACCTTTGTTGTAATACATTATACAATAATTTTTGATTCAGAAAACTAACAGTGGTGTCATTTTGAACCACCATAGAAAGAGTTCCTGTTCAGAGATAGTTCATCCTGTGCCTCTCTGATTCAGTTTTTACAACTTTATTCGTTTCATAAATGTGGTGAAGAATGTGTGTTGACTATGACTGAGTTAATTTCATTTGAGTGAAAAATTCGAAAAATAAAAATGAATGTTATTAATTGATTTAGAAAACAGTTACTGATGAACATTAATAACTTTATTTAAACAGTATTTTACAGTGTATTACAGTAATTTGGATGTTTTTATTGTCTTCAATTAGAACAATTTTTAGACGAATTAATTTATCTCAGGAATATGGTCACATGTATAAATCAAATGTTATTGTTGTGAAGTGTAGTTTGAATACTGTGTATACGCCTCATGGAATAGAATACAATGTTGACATTTTCATTCATGAACTGTATTCTAAAAGTAAAACATCATTGTGTTAAGACTTGCTTAATCTACAGGTTCTCAATTCAGTTCCCATGTTGACAAAGACTTGAATACAGTATCAGTACTGTATGCCATTTTCATCATCATTATTTTCGCTTGCTCTACTTTAATAAACATGCTTAGTCTATATCGTGCCTAGCTTACCTGGATAAACCAACATAAGCCTCTCTCTCCGACGAGAGGTAAACATTACGAAAAGAAGAACATTAATAACATTAATTTTTCCCCACCCCCGTCGGATAATGGATCAGTCCGCCACCAGTACGCCCTCAAGTGAGACACACCCACTTATCATCGTCATCATTTCTTTTCGTAACGTCGTTGTGTACGTACGTCTTTTTCTGAACACATTCCTGGAATTCCTGAGGAATTTGCGATAAAGACTTTTATACTGTAGACTGGAAGAGAAGAATAGAGCAAGAAAACGAAGCTAAGTGTAGTAGATCGTTATCTTGTGGTTGGATACGTTTAGAATCGTTACCCTTGGCTAGTTGCCAGGAGTTAAAATTTAGCGTTGTAAGCCGTTATCCAGTGTGTTTCACCTGGATAGAAATACTGGAAGATCTTTTGTTGTTCGTTAGGCTAGTGGGTAGAAGTAGGTCTGTTAGATCACCATGCCTAAGCAGGAGTGTGTTAAATGTAGGGGTCCCCGCTCTACCGTGAAGTGGGACCGCCACTTGGAGTGCATACATTGCCGCACGTGTACCGAGTTGTCGCCGTGCGATGTTTGTGTCCGCTGGACACCGTCCAAGTTCAAATCGCTCCCTAAGCCTAAGGAGCGCACGGAAGCTGTACCACCTCCGGAGGTGGGTACCGCCGATACGGCAGGCCCTCCTGCCGTCGCGCCGGAAGTTAGCCTTCCAGATATGCCTGCACCGGCTGCGGCCTCTGCGGTTCCGGGGGTGAATGAGATTTCTCCGGGGTTACTGCAAGCCATTGTTGCAGCTGTGAGAGCTCTGCCGAGGGATGAGCCTGAGGTACCCTCTCAGATTAGACCTCCTCCCCATATTCCATACATTGATGTTGGCCCACAGCAGACCTCGTTTTTCGATGGTTCGTCCGTCCGGCAAAGGGATTACGATAGTGACAGGACGATGGCCTCGCTCTCTGACGATGATAGAGATAGCTTACGGGAGCAGGCCGGGCCAGGGGAGGAAGGTCTGCAGGCGCTAGTTATGCGGACGGTCCCCGCGGTGCTGTCCTTTCTCGGCGTCGATTTCACGTATCGAGAGCCTAAGCATACTCCTTCGTCTAAGCGGTTTTCCACTTTTGGCGTACGCACGCCCTTTAAGAAGGTATCTTCGTGCCCGGTTACGCCTCTCGATCCAGAACTTGTGGAACGTGTGGAGCTGATCGCTAAGGAGTCCAAGATTCGTAGGCCTATGCCTTATAGCCTGTCATCGGCTTTTCCGGTGCCGCAGAAACAATTCGAACTGTACATCGCGGCGCCGAGCGTCCCGGAGGCAGCGAAGGAACGGGTCCGTGAGGACCAGAACCTGGACCCGTCCAGGACTAATTTTTTGAAGCCTTCGGAATCCCGGACAGAGGATGTCCTTACGTCCGTCGACAGGGCCGCACGCGAGACGCTTAGAGCCGCCTCTATGGCCGGGTACTTGCTATCCTTTCTGGCTGATCCAGAACATCCGCCTCAGGGCGATTCGGACGTGATAGCTCTACTACAGCAGATCATGGGCCTGGTTGTTGATCAACAGGCAACGATCTCATTATCTGCGGCCGCGGCCCGTCGCGTTAACGTCTTGGGTGCAACTGACATCGCACCGACCGATTTCCGTAGGTTTACTACGTCTGACTCCTTCGGGGCGCAGGACTTGTTCTTTGGCTCCTTCTCACAGAAGGAGGATAAATGGGCTCGTGAGAGGGAAGCTCGTCGGGAGACAAGAGCGCGCTTCCCGCAAAAACGCCGAGCTAGCAATTCACGCTCAAGGACAGCCGCACGACCGCCGCCTGTCCCTGCTGCTCCTCAGCAGATGCAGCCTCCCCCGCCGCCACCGGCTCAGCCTATGCAAAGTCAGGCTTCTACATCAAGACAGGCTTCACACCCCCCTCGCGGAATGCGAAATAGGGGTGGCAAAGGCGCCACCAACAGAAGTGGTCGCCGGTATTATAATGTGAAGCGCCGGTGACGGCCCGGGGACGCCCGTCCCTCCAAGCGAGGGCGGGCAGGTGGGGGGTCGCTTGAAACGGTTTTCACGGGTTTGGGAGACCCTGACCACAGACAGATGGGTTCTCTCCACCGTGACACACGGGTATCGTATCGAATTCTCGAGCCCTCCGGTGAGCGGAGGTGCCCGGCACACGAGGATTCCGTCAGAGCCGGAAAAGAGTCAAGCGCTCATGACGGGCCTCGAAGCACTGCTCCAGAAAGGAGCTGTGGTGCATGTTCAAAAAGAACAACTTACGATCCCGGGACACGAATCCACCGTTTTCCTCGCCCAGAAAAAATCGGGCGATTGGCGACCCATCCTAAACCTCAAAAGTCTGAACAAGCGGTACATCCGGCCCCGCAGGTTCAGGATGGAGACTGTCTCATCTATCCTGTTGGGGCTAAGACGAGGGGACTGGGCAGCCACAATAGACTTGAAAGACGCGTACTTTCACGTGCCTATTGCGCAAGAACACCAGAGTTGGCTGCGCTTCCGCATTCACGATCAGGTATACCAATTCGTAGCTCTGCCGTTCGGCCTCTCAACGGCCCCACGAGTGTTTACTCGTCTAGTGAGAACCCTGGCGGCGTTCTTTCATCAACACGGCATCAGAGTTTTCATGTACTTAGACGATTGGTTGATCGTGGCCCAGTCCAGGGACCAGCTGCTGAGCAGCTTATCTTTTGTCCGCCTCGTGACGGAACAAGCAGGGTTCATAATAAACGAGGAGAAGTCATGTCTTCTCCCTTCTCAGAACCCTCTGTATCTCGGAGCCCAAATAAATTTGGTTACGGGCCGTGCGTGCCCATCCATCGAGCGTGTGGCCAAGGCAAGAACTGCAGTGCTGCATCTTATCAATGCTCAGGCTCCGACGGCGTACGACTGGCTACGCACCTTGGGGTCACTGGCCAGCTTCGTCGCCCTCGTTCCGTTCTGCCGGTTAAGGATGCGGCCTCTACATCTGCACCTTCTGGCAGCATACCGCCCAAGATCGGACTCTCTACACAAAGTGGTTCCAACGAATGCGTTCATTATCTCGCATCTCGAATGGTGGCTCGTGGAAGACAGGTTACTTGTGGGCACACCTATACAAAGGTCAATTCCGGATGTCCGTGTGGAAACGGACGCATCCGAGGTAGGCTGGGGCGGTCACATACCGTCTCCGGACATTCGCGTCTCCGGCCTCTGGTCGCCCGAGGAGACGCGCGCCCACATCAACCTGCTCGAACTTTGGGCAGTCGAGCGCTCGTTGGAGGCTCTTCTTCCCCATCTGGCGAATCGCCATGTTCTCGTCAATTCCGACAACACAACCGTCGTGGCATACATAAACAGGCAAGGGGGTACACGGTCCCCCACGCTATGTTGCCACACGTGGACGTTGCTAATGTGGTGTATAAGACACAACATCCAACTGTCAGCGGCCCACATTGCGGGTCGTCTGAACATAGTGGCGGACGCACTGTCCCGTCCACTTCTACGTCCTACGGAATGGCGTCTCCTTCCAATAATCGCCACCCAAATCTTCAACCACTTTGGGCGGCCCCATGTAGATCTGTTTGCGACGTCAGGCAACACGCAGCTCCCGACGTTCTGCAGTCGATATCGGGATGCACATGCGTGGGCGGTGGATGCCCTGTCCATACCATGGGACAACCTTTGGGCATATGCCTTTCCACCGATTTCAATACTGCCACTGGTCCTGACGCACATTCAGCGCCATCAATGCCGAGTCCTACTAATAGCGCCGTATTGGCCCAGGCAGCCGTGGTTTCCACTGCTTCTAGGCCTTCTGTACGATCAGCCGTTACGTCTTCCGATTCGGAACGACTTGCTGACGCAGGGCCGAGCTCGGTTTGCTCTACCGAACCTCATATCCCTCGACCTGACTGTATGGCCATTGTCAGGGATCGTTTCAGAGACTCAGGCATTCCAGATGGTCCGGCCGCCCTCGCGGCGAAATCCCGACGGGAATCCACTCTTGCTGTCTACAATAGCCGATTAAAACACTTTTTCGAATGGTGCAAGCGCCAGAAGACCGACCCTATGAAAGTGACTTTGGGCCAGGTCTGCGCTTTCCTACATTACCTGTTTGAGTCAGGTCTGCAGGTTCGCACCGTATCCGGCTATCGGTCTGCCTTGGCTGCAGTAATTCCGAATTTTAAAGACGGCTCGACCATCTCTTCATCCCCTGCAATTTCCAGTTTGCTTCGCGGGATGTTTCGAGAACGGCCTCCTACTAAGGCCCTGATTCCACGTTGGGACGTCAATGTCGTCCTAGCCGCTCTTATGCGTCCACCCTTCGAGCCCCTGAGTAGGGCATCACTTTACAACCTGACTCTCAAAACTGCCTTTTTGATTGCACTAGCCTCGTGCAAGCGCAGAGGTGAACTGCATGCTCTTTCTCTGGAGCCAGGGCACATCAGGTTTGAACGGGGTGGCGCGCGGTTGGTTTTTAGAAAAGATTTCCTTGCAAAATCTCAGACATTGAACTTCTCGCCGCCGACTGTGTTTATTCCCACCATTGCTGCATATTCAGGGGTTGAGGAAGACAGACTTTGGTGCCCGGTGCGGGCACTAAAGTTTTACATCAAACGCACAGAGTCCATTCGGGTCTCAGCGTCACATCTGTTCATATCGACAGTTGCACCCTTCCGACCGGCTGCTCGGTCGACGCTGGCAAACTGGGTCGTGGCAGCCATCCGGGCTGGTTACGACTCCACAAATACGCCTCCTCCGGCACATATGCACCAAGTGCGTGGCATAGCCGCTTCATGGGCGCTGTTTGCTGGGGTGCCCCTTCCAGACATCCTGCAAGCGGCATGGTGGCGATCACAGTCCACCTTCACATCCCACTACCTGTCGGATACCTCCGCAAACCAGTCTACGGTGGCAGCTTCAATCTTGAAGCCCAGACACTAGGTATGTATGACAATGTTTACCTTGCCTCCCGCCTCCGACTAGACTCTAGTCCGGTGCTACACTGGCTTATGTTGGTTTATCCAGGTAAGCTAGGCACGATATAGACTACACAAACCAACAGTGGTGTTGGTAGTCTATGAGTGCCGCTTACCTGGATAAACGCCCTCCCTACCGTCCCCTCAGGCAGGTGGTCTTGAGAAATGATGACGATGATAAGTGGGTGTGTCTCACTTGAGGGCGTACTGGTGGCGGACTGATCCATTATCCGACGGGGGTGGGGAAAAATTAATGTTATTAATGTTCTTCTTTTCGTAATGTTTACCTCTCGTCGGAGAGAGAGGCTTATGTTGGTTTATCCAGGTAAGCGGCACTCATAGACTACCAACACCACTGTTGGTTTGTGTAATTATTTATTGTTACTTAATTAAATTATAAATTTCAAATGTGTTTCACTTTAACTGTGATGACATACTGTAGATCGTTAACCTTTGATACCATTAAAGTACAAACATAGGCCAACACTATCATCAGTGTCTATAGCTACAGTAATTACTGTTTACTGAGTTTGCACTAGAAGCATGTAATGTGATTGGTCAAAATTGCATCACATGTACTGTATGACTACTGATCCTAAGATTGAAAACATTGTTTTTGTATTGCCCAATCAGAAAAATGTTTGTATCTCATCTCAAATTCTTTCACTAACATGTATGCACAACATTTTGTCGAAATTAACATTTATTGCACTTTGAAACTTTGACCATAGAATATTTCACATAAGCCCCTTTCTCACAGAGCTGTGTGCCAGGAATATTGCGGGAATATACCATTACCATGCCGGTAGGGTTTTCTGTGAGAACGGGTCGTCTTGGCATCATGCTGGCATCATGCCGGCATTGACATGACCTGCTTTAGACCTAATAATATTCTAGGGATATTCCCCGCAATGCCAGACGGGCATTCTGTGAGAACGTAACACCGTTAAATTCCGGGGTTATATTTAATTCCCTGTCAAGGCTTTTACACCTTGCGCGGTCAAGTGTATCACTTTGGCGCCGATTCAATTCAATTAACAATAATTTGTCAAACTGGGTGGATAATGAGATAAGAGAGCTGCTTAAATAAGACCCAAGAAGAAATTTGTAGCATAATCTATAGGCCTCTAGGCTAGGCCATAGCTCTTTGATTTGTTGGTGCCTGACCCTTCGTCGCCTTGTAAATTGTACGGGCGTACAGCCTTCTAAGGTTTTTTTACAGATTGCCGATTACGGCTAATTAATTGCTATACCTGTATAATATATGCACAATATACTGTACATAGCATGTATTGCATAAATATGCTATACTGTAGTACTAGTATAAAGGAAGATAATAATCTGTAACTTAAAATTCGCCGCCATATATCGCTAGACAAAAATAATAACAGTAAAGGACGCCCTCAATAATTATTTTGTCAAAGACTTTTTATTGGCCGAATATGCCCGACTCCTTTCTCACAGAAAGCCGGTACAGTATATACCGGTTATATTTCCGGCACGATAGTCCGATGAGAATGGGTATATGCCGGTAACGATACCGGCACGACGCCACCATAATACCGGTATATTGCAGGCACATCTGTGAGAAAGGGACTCTAATAAATGTTTTTGAAACATACAGTAGTGACTGGAAATATTTTCTTATTGACCTTTGACCTTATTCTATCTTGAAAACTATGAATAGAGTATGGTATTGCAATTGTTCAGAACAAAAGTTTTGTTCATTCTATTATGAAACATTTTTGCAAAATGTGACCAGAAATGGATTAGGACGCCAGTTAATCGGATTCCATGTATTTTTTGGTGCTATTTCTGCTGCGAAAAAATAACCATCGTTTATTAATTAACAATTATATATATCAAAAGACAACAGCATTGAACAGGACAATGTGTTTGACCTTATTCAAAACATATGATCAATAATTGTATACCCTAAACAGTTTCTTCAATATTTTTAGTAATCCTAAACAACAGTTCATTCATTTAACATGATACATTGGCATTAGGAAATCAATGGCTATCAAAATACTTTCAAATCTCTTAATGACCAATACTATTACTAGTTCATAGATGAACTTTGGACTGGAGTGGTTTTCTTTAATGCAATTTGTACTGTTTACTGTAGTACTGTACTACTAGTAGGTTGTGTCAAACAAAATGAACCCATTATTCATTTCCTTAAATTAAATATAATATACTGTAAAATGTTTATTGATTTAATATAATTTAACTCCGCCAAGGAGGTATACTGTATGTAATCGATCGTGTGTACAGTACAGTAGTAGATGTTTCATGAGGATTGCACAACACCATGGCACGGGTGGAAACTACACTTTTTATGTTTCACAGTGTTGTTTAAATACTGTAGAAGATGAATTATTAATATTAAATTATGCCTATATAATACATTGTGTACAGTAGGACACATTTCTTACAAATACAGTACACTGCATGGTGAAAGTCTTTTCCTATAATCATTAATTTACAGTAATAATATATTTCATAATCACTAGGAAATCTTACTGTAATTATACGTACAGATTGATCTGGGTCACTGTACAACATAAATAATGATTAATCATTAATGGCTTTGTGTTGTTTTATCAATTAATAATTAATTGTTAAAAAATTATCTGAAATCAGTGCTCCTTAATGTTTCAATCTGTTTTTTAATCAGTTTAATTTTAGGTAAAATCAGTTAATGCTATTAGTATTATTAGTTAAGTGAAAGTTTAGCAATGTTCTAAAACAATTGAGATTTCATTAAAAGGAATATGGAATTCCCGTGTGATTGTGAAGGGCATCTGGCAATAAAAAATAAAGAACTTTCAGGAAACAAAAGTTATTTAAAAAGTACAAAGGCAACGGCTCATGAAATGGGCAAGTCATGCGCAGAATATCGCACACAATCAATGCATTTACAGTTAGTTTCTAGATTTCATAAATCCTTTGTTTTCATAGCTTCACTGCCTTTTGTTATTGTCTATGTGTATGGTATCATAAACATGGTATTATTCACTGAGTATGGTATAACCCAGGACAGCTGAGGTAGAGTCTTGCACATTCAATATGGAATTCTGTTCAGCTTGATATTGCAAAGTTTAATTTATTTAAAATTGTTGTTTATGTTCGAGAATTGGATTGGAGACACAAGTAAAGTTAGTTTCTTGGTAATGATGTCATTGTGATTCTGCAGTGCTGTATCTTGCTGGTTGTATCATCTGTGTTTTGTTATTTTTAATTGGTTTTTAATTTGTGAATACTGTATCACACATCGGTAGGCCTACACTATGTGTACAGCATTGTATCAGAATTCCTTTATTATACAGTAAAATGAATACAATTTTGTTGTAACGATAGTATTCATGTTTTGGATCATGGAACCTTTCTGTGTAAATAATAGGATATATTTTCCCTGGAAGTTATAGGAGTACAGTACATTGCAAACATCGATTGAATGCTGCTAGTATTTTAGTTGCCTTTCATTCTACTGTACAATTGATGTTGGATGAAAAGAGACAATACACTATTCTCTGATACAGAACTGTTAGTATTAATCTTTCAATCGAATGAGTAGAAAGATGAAATTTTATTTAGTAAGAAAATATTTTATTAGCTTGACACAGTAACACATAGTCATACAGTTAGTACAGTAAGTACTGTAGTTTACTAAAACTGAATTGTGTAATCTCAGATGGAAACTTTTTTTGAAAGTTAAAGCAATAACTGTTGCCCTTCCAAAATGATACTGTACTGTACTTTGTTGAAACAATAAATGCTAAGCATATGTTTTAACAGTCTTACAGATAATTTGATCATAAAAAAAAATCTGAAAACAAACAGTGTAGTGCAGTGCCCTCATTTCTGAGTACAACCTAATAGCTCTTCAATGCAGTGATGTAACTATATCAACAGTAAACAATAAACTGTATTATCATCATCACTATCACTATCGTCATAATTTGTCTTGTTAATTGTGGACTATGGACCAGGAATGACCTGGAAATAGGTGGAGTAACATTATATTTTGTACTCACTTCTATCTAACATTGGCCGAGTTTGATTTATATAATGGATAACACTTGGAATAATACATAGTTTTATATGCTTTGTTGGATTTTACTGTCTTTTGTGGATGACGTCACATACAATGAGCAGCCCAGGAAGATTTCTTTCCTCCGTTTTTGGAAGTAAACGGAAGAAATCACTGGTACATGAACCACCTAAAAGTTTTGTACAGGTAAAGTATGTTCCACTCTCTGGGTAAAAACCTTGTAATGTACTGTAACAGTGTAAGTTTAATATGATTTTCAGTTTGAATTCTAACAATCTCAGTTTATAGATTGGTTATAAGTTCAGGTTTTTAAGTTTAATAAAACACAATACCATAAGGCCTTTAACAAACTGACATTCAGTGTGTGTATGAAAAACAATCTAAAAAAAAAGTCAAAACTTCTTGTGAGAAATACAGTTAGTGTCACCAGGTTACTTTCAGTACGTAGTAAAATGCAATGATTGCATGAAAGAGAGTATAAAAAGATACAGTAGGTGGAAACCCAAGGGTAAAATTTTAGTGGATTAAAAAAACAGCTCTAGAGTTCTATGAGTTGCATATTAAAGGCAACACAAAATTATAATCACAACAATTAATAGGCTTTGAATTATTTATCATAATTTAAAGATAAATATGAATAGTTTCAGGAATGTGATTTTGTCTTCATTTTTGTTTAAATTGGCATTTTTTACACCCCTGAGATTGACACTGACAATGACATTTAAATCATTGAATTACCTCTGTAAGAAGTAGATCTATTCAGTTTTAAATTGATTAGTATTAAAGTATGGACACATTTCATAGAAAAAAGTATTTACTGCCCTCTATATACTACAACTTGATATTAACATACAGTTTTCACCATTGTATAGAAATAGCAATTGTGCACTTACTTTTATAGTAGTAGATTCAAGAAAAAAATGAATGGATTTAACTTTAATAAATAATGCCCTTCCAATAATTGTGTTTGCTTCCATCTGCGTGAAATCAAACCTGCTTAGTTGCACGTCAATGTTAGACCCCATTTACATTTACGTTTGGGTCCAGGGCCGGTCCTGGGCAGGTTGCAAATATTTACCTTTTAGGCCGGCCCCAGAGCGTTTACACATAGCGACGCAGATTACTGGTCGTAAATAATTTTATCGGAAGTACCATTGCATGCTGGGATACGAAGTACAGTTTGTTTACATTTTTCTCTCTCGATCATCAATTCAACTCTCCACGCGAACCGACCGTTTTATATTTATACTGTATTGTTGTTTTTTGTCCCATTAAAAACAAAATGAACCCCACTGTTTTATATATAATATGGCTATATTTTATGTATATGCGAAACAAGCGGAGGAATACTTTATTGAAAGAAGATGTCTGAAAATAAATTTAACTATATAATGAAGAAAACAAATTGTCGCCCGAAAAGGAGGAAGGTATGTACTGAGAATGTCGGATCGTCATAACAACAACCTCATAAAAAGGTCAAACGTTGTTCACGGTTCACTGCGTAAGCCGGCCCAAACGTAAAAGCCGCTCCTGAACCTACCTGGAGAGGTGGCCCAGATCTGCGTCCGGCCCAGGGCCGGCCTAACTTTTTGGAGTATTTACACTTATCAATTGCCGACCCAGGGCCTTTATTGATAAATTACAGTAACCTGGCTACAGATATTATTATGTGATTTCCCTATTAAATGATAACCAAAAATAATAGTACAGTTCATTGTTAGCTCTAGGATTATGCACATTTTCTTTTAATATTTTCAGAGAAAACAATCGATTTGATTTCTTGGATTTAGTAAATTGTTTTTAGGAGGATTAGTTCCAATTGCTTTTAAGTGAAAGCTCAAAGGAAGTTTGTGTCTGTCGGCACATTTTGAAATGTATAGTTTATTTCAAAATGACCACAATTACACTTCTGAGTACCGTTCAGTTTGTACAGTGCATCCTGGTTCATTGATAATGTGATCTTATTTGAAATACTTAGCAATTTTAATCAATAGGATTTATGATGGTTGAAGAGGTTATAAAACCCAGTAGTACTATTGTAGTAGTAGTTGGTTTCATTTGATTTTGAGTATAAAGTTTATAAATGAAATCGTGTCATGACTGAAGGAGGATAATTATTATAGTAACTTTACAAACAGATTTAAATATAACTAGATTTGAACTAGTCACTACGGACGAGTTAGGTTATCCGCCGTGCAAATGCCAAGTGTATATCATACGTTAGAATATTGTGGACAGAAAAAAGAATATGCCATTGTTACCTAAAGAAATTAAAATGTTGTTAGTGTTCTCTCTATTTTATGTCTAAGTATATCAGTCCACAATACACTATACTGTACTGTACATACAGTACTACAGTATACAGTGTAGCATAGGTGAAATTACGGGACCTACCTTTTAATTTATTCCAATTTTTAATATGATGACATCATCAACTTGAAACACGAAGATAGCAATTTTGGAAGGGAATTATCTGACCAAAAACATAACATGTTGAAGAAATTTGAATATGTAGAATATACTGTAGATGTGCGCTCTTTTAAAAATGTCCTGAAAAAATGAAAATAGACTTTTATAATTCAACTGGCCAAAAAGACATCATTTTGACAAATTTTTAAACTTTTTCATCAAAAACGCGGACGAATTGTCTAATTTGACGTGCTCATAACTTTAAGTCCAAATGGTTTCAAATTTGGTAAAATTACTAGAAAAGGCTGGGAAAACGTAATTCACATGAAAAAATTATGTTTTTAACGCTACAGTACGTGCACGCATCCATCATTTGATTGATTGTTTGTAAACAAATATTGTGTCTCAATATGTTTAATCTCCTCTAAATATTCTTTGTACTCACTGGAAAATATATATGTTTTCCACTGAGTATTTGCATTTATTTTTTTCATGAATTAATGCTTTTTTGACAGTCTCCACTATTGTACAGATACTTCTGCATGTCATGTTTTTGTCACAGTTATGTTTACATAATCAAAATGTCCAGATTAATAATTTATGCTGACCTATTGACCTATAAATGTAGACACACCCACTTTTATAAAACAGGTCATTAATATTTATGAGTCACTCAAGATGATCTATTGTATCCTGTTACAGCATTGTAGAGTGTTCGGTGGAGCGTAACGACCAATACAAAAATATCAGGCCATCAGACCACCATTGGCCTACTGCTCAGTTAATTGCCTTCACTAGACTTGGCAAGTGTGTGCATGTGAGAATACGTCCTTGATTGCCTCTATTAATACAAAATGTATACAGTACTATAATTGAATGTAATTTTTTGAATGTAATTTTTCCAAGATATTGTTTTCTACTAAAGGATCTTCCTATTTTGATATCAAGATATTTTGAAGATATATTTTTCATATTGTTGCGCTGATGATAATCTTGATATTATATGAGATACTGCAATATATCGCAATTTGATATATTTTATGTAACAACATATTTTAAATAGAAGCTTGTGGTTTTGAGGTATTGTGCAGTAGGCCTATACTGTTTAGACCTACACCTCATGTGAGCGGATTCATACAGCATGAGATTATGTAATACAGTACAGTGCTGCAAAGTTGGTGACTAGTTTGCTAGGAAGCTGCTGCATAGTTGAAACACTCTGGGAACTGATCCCTTATTTTTTTTTTCTTCTGTTGGAGTAGCTTAATTTATTTTACATGTTCAAGATGGTATTTGGAAGGACTAAATCACATAGTAATAGTAGACAGACTAAGGTTTGTGTGTTTTCATCTCTTGACAGATTTGATGTAATTTGTAAAGTTGGTTTTTTTGTTAAAACCCTATAAATGCGTTGTAATGTAAGTGTTTAAAGAAGGAACTTCACAAGGGCATGGATAAAACCAGTTTATAAATCAGTTGTGAATGCAATCTTATTGCATGTAAAAATGTACCATATGTACTGTATGGAAATGTACTCTTTAGGGTCAAGTTGTTGGGATGTCAAATCTGCAGTTCAGCACCCTTGGATTGTTGATGGATATCATGATGATCCATTATGACATAATGGATCATAATGTAATATGAATACCTGTAGGTACCTTGAATGCAGAAGGTTAAGCTTCTTTATTTTAAAGAAGTTGTAATTAGTGTGCAAGATAGTACATGACCAGGTACCTGCTTGCTACAGTTTCAATGTTTCTAAAGACAATGCAAAGTACACTGTATTTGTACATGGAGATGATTTTTTTTTAATGTTTTTTTAATACATGGTAAAAATAATAAGTAGGTCTGAAACAGGCTAAAAAAAAGAGTTAAAATTTGACTGTAAGGAAGCACCAGATAGGTTTCAAACACGTACAGTAGATGCATACAGGCTGTATCCACAGTGGATTTAGTTTATTATCCGATATTTATACAAAATTAATTAATTATAATTTTTATCGTTTAGGACATTTGATCAAATTTGTCAATGTTTATTTTAAAGTGTATGTTAAATATTTATGTCTATTAAAATGGGTATGAAGTCAAATAATTTTTGCAAACCTAGAAAAACATTTTCACATTCAAAATAATAATGTACTGTAGGCCTACTCTGTACAGTAGTTACTGTAAAAAATGGTTAGCCCTGTTATAAAATTGTATTTCTAAAAGCTTAGCTTCTGTACAGCATGGGTGGAGCCCTACCACTATTATTGCACTTTCAGTATCTATCCCATGTTTTAGTTTCAAGATATTAAAGGATTTGATAATTACAGTTTACCACATGATTAATTGTTGTGAAATTGTCACGAGACTTTCTTCATCAACAATAATTTCTTCTTTCACCAAAGCCTTGATCAAACTGAATTTTATTATGGTCAAATTAAACAAGTCACCGGCTAAATTGACCAAGAAAAGTCCAATGCCGACACACTGACTCTGGTTACAGACCACCACGTTTTCCAACAAATTATTTATTAACAACTAAATGATATTAACCATTACAAATGGTCACTTTAGTCTATTTCGTGCCTAGCTTACCGGAATAAACTGACAATGACCTATTCTCGCCGAGAAGAGAGCTACAACTCGAATATACACAAATTTGAAAAACCCTGTCAGTGTCAGATAATTGTACATTCCATGAACTTTTGGTTTGTGTATGTAATTTGGCATTTCATTATAATATTAATACTGACTGTACATTTGTTTTTAATTTCATAAATTGAGAAAATTAAATAAATTTGGATTTTTTTCCATTCACTTGTCATTGCAGAAAGCAGATCCAGAACAACTGTACACAAAACTTGAGAAGATCGGCAAAGGTTCATTTGGTGAAGTATTCAAAGGAATCGACAACAAAACTAAAGAAGTTGTCGCTATTAAAATCATCGATCTAGAAGAGGCTGAGGATGAAATAGAAGACATTCAACAGGAGATCACAGTCCTCAGCCAGTGTGACTCGCCATTTGTTACCAAATATCATGGATCTTATTTAAAGGTAAGATTTTGAGTCGCATACTGTTTAGTGACTATAGTTTGTTTTCTGGAGGAGTATTGTAGTGGTTATTTACTAATATTAAATACAATAGACAATGCTAAGCAGGCACTTATTGATAGACAGTCCTACAGTATAATATTTAATAACATAATCCATACAGATATTGCTATAGTAAAGAATGGTTTGAAAAGGCATTTTATATTTTGAGACTATAGGCTGGTAAAATGTTTTGTTTGATAGAATATGCCAAGATGAGGCCACAGTCCATAAAACAACTTTCACCTAGTGTCCAACATCAGTTATCTGCTCATACCTTTATTAAAATTCATAAATAATATTCAACTGTTATTGGTCGCTATTAAACCTGGCCTAATAGTCTACATACCAAACCTTTAACATTGCATACCAAATGCTTTGACAGCAATAGGCCTACATAAATGGGCCTACACACATAGCTTTACAGCTGACATAATATGGACTGAAAGACAGCTATTAAACAAATTAAAGGAAAGGAAGATATGGCCTAGGCATAGGAAGGTGTAACCACCCAGAAAAAGTTCTCTATTTTTTCTCCAGTCCAATGTTTAAGCCATAACTGCAATATTCTACTAGTGATCAAAGTATGCGTCTTATCTATTTTGTTTGTAGAAATAAGACCATAATGGAATAAGTACCCTTTTTCACGCTGTACATACAGTACATACAGTACCGTAGTAGCTTCTTTTTTAGTAAAATATGGTATTAAACAAGAATTCTTGTTAAAAGTAACAACAACAAAAACACAATTTATATACAGATATTGTTTCTATACTTTATAATATTGAAATTTAAAGAATTTAAAAAATTAATTTGTTTATCCATTTAATCGGAAACCTTTGTCTGTCACACACCTCACCAAATGATTTCTGGTTCAGAAAATCAAAATGGTACAACTAAACTGTCATTTGAATTCCTATTAAATTTCATTTCCCTCATTGGTTACTGAAAACTGAATGTGTTATTTATTCTGTGTCAGTTCACTCAATTTGTCTACAATATTTTTAGTATACATTTCTCTGAGGCAGTGTATTATGAAGTAAATTATGTTTGTTTAACAAACAATTTAAAATTGATCGATTGATCAAAAATCTAATTGAAAGATGGATGACAACTAGACAGTCTTATGTAATTCCAAAGGATTATTTATTATTTTGTTAAAGTTCAATGATTCTACAGCTCTCTGTACATGGTGATGTTTTTTCAGTTCAAATTGCCATACCATTCTTCACAAGCCTGTATTCCCCATCCCCTTTTTTTTCTTTGCCTAAAGTTCCCTTTTCAACTAGAGACCAGCAGAGGAAGTAGCCAAGCTAGTGATGATGTTTGCCCCATTTCTGAAAAAGTGACCCCCAAGTTACATAGACCCTTTACTGTATTTCATGTCGATCGACAACCCTTTCCAGAGGGCATTGACATTCTTAATAAATTCCCAGTATTCCCATCCTATTAGGCTCATTCAATATTCCTGTGGTGAGTATCATGATTATATTGGATTTCCTTGTAATGCTTTTTTTGTATGTCCGGGTTATGAAAATGTTATGATGCCCTAAAAAAACTGTTTATTTAAAGTAATATTACATTACCTGTATTACTATTTTTGGGGGTGTATTTTTTTCTTCTTCTTTATTATCACTTTTATCATATTCTGGCCTGTATTTGGCAATTTGCTGAACCTGGGCTATTGTACTGTACAGTACATTGAAATATAACCTTAGGTCTAAATAGTTATAAAAAAAACTTTGGTCTATGTTTTTAAGGATACTGTACATTTTCTGTATATATTTTTTAAAGTTGGTTATAATATAAACAAAACCAACCAAAGTACAGTAATAAAAACTAAACGAATAAATAAACAAATTGTTCATAGCTTGCAAACAGTTCATGTAAATGCTGGTACAGTAGATATTCAATTGCACTTCACTGCTAAACTAATAATGTTTATATTGTTGAAGAGAAGATGATGTAGAATGGAAAATAAAAACAAGAAATATTTCATTTCTTACAAAAAAATGCCTAATGCTTCCATCCATCCTCTTGAATATAACTGCCTAATGGCTTGGCGCGATAAAACATTTTTTAACCATTTTATCTTTCTTGGCAACGACACCCACCTTTTTAGGGGAGCATTATTCGAGGGAGGTTGTATGATCAAATAAATGCTCCCTAAATAAAACAAATATAACACTTAATATCAAGAAATAATAAAATACTATATTGTAATTGTTGTTAACGTTTTCCGTCTTCCGACATTATGCTTTCCACAATTTGTTTCCATTTTTTGTCTTTTTATGGCAGGATGGTTTGTTATTAGGGAGGTTTCGCAACCTTACGAATACGATAACGAAAACGGATAAGGTTTACATTTGTGAAACTTTTGAGATAATCCCCATTTCATATTCGTAAAGCGTATTCGTGTTGACGAATATCACCATCATATTTGTAAAACGAGTATAGTTTTTGATCTATTTTGCACATTTTGCATTTGAATTAGGAATGATTCATGATTATAATATAATTATAGATTTATTGAAAGTAATAATAATTAATACTAAAGTAATTTACTAAAATGCCAGGTCAATTTAGATAAATAGCAGTTTTTAAAGTCCTCACTCGATTTGATGTTACGCTAGGCCTAGGCAGCCAAGCACCAAGCAACACGTCATATTTTGGACGCGCCTCAATATTTCGTTGCCATGCGAAACAGATTTTTTTATGGCTTACGAAAACGAATACGTGTGCGTGACGTATCCGTTTTCGTTATCGTATTGATAAGATTGCGAAACCTCTCTAAATGTGTTAGTGTCTACTTGTCCTTGTAAGTCTTTCTATAACAATTGTATCAAAATGGTAGGTAAATTGTATCCAACAAGGTGTCATGAATTGTATTATCAAATCAAAAATGTGCCATAACAGTGGGACAGCCAGTCGACAAATCGTGTCAAATTTCGACTCGGAGAGGGCGCCCTACTTTTCTAATTTAGTTCAAAATTGCTAAATTTTAGGGTGTTGGAAAAACATAATATTTGTAAATTTAGCTGATTATCGGAAAAATATTGTTAGTGAAATAAATTCATAAATGGTTTTAATATATTGTCATGTAAAATTAAATGTATTTGAACAAAACGATAATCTGTAATTTAACGGCAAAATCAACCAATGTCTTTTTTTCGAAATTGTACCCTAGAAAATCATTAAAATAAAATATTTAGAAAAATTGAACAGTCCTGAATTTAAAATCCCTGTTAGAAAAATTAATAATCTACAGAATACGATAATAAGATACAAAATTCGGTGGTTGGGATGCAGCTCCGACTATTCAAACTAAATGTACCACTATTTGTTCTATCGAAAACTAGCGAAACCGCCATTTTGTAAACACATCGTCATCGTGTTTATGAATTTATTTATATCGAACGATATACGCGATGTTTATAATTGTCCGCGTATAAGAATTCATATAAATAAATACATTCCAATACAACGTATATTATTACTTGTTTATTTATCACAGTATACATTTTAGTTGAGGAATATTTATCATAACTATTATAATAGCTTTTATACGAGTCCGAGGCCTAGCCCTATTAGCGACCGATTGTTCCAGGGGCGGAAAGTCACTTAGTGACGTTGTGATCGGGCGCGTCGGGCCTAGCTAATATTAATAATATGACCTGAAACAATTGTTTTATTATTGATGAACAAACAAGCAATTAGATTGAATAACAAATTATTTATTCATTTTTTTTGGGTAAAAACATGTACAAACTATTACTGTATAATATAAATTATAATATTAGTAATATTAAGCTAATACAGTATTAATAAAATATAAAATAGGCCTAACATACAATAAATATTCAATTTTTAAGGTCTACCACATGACAATAACATAATTTACAGAGTATAGTGTAGTAGGTTTGCATTCAACATAAATATTTGTAATTCAACATTTTGTTTTAAATAATTAAATTATAGTTTGGGTATGACAATGTCGGTAGGTACCGGTGTCATCTTTTTATCCACTTCACTCTCAGTTTGAAGTCACAAAGACAAAGAACTCTGCATCATCAACGATTCCTGAAAGTGTCAGAAAAAATAATAAATATTATTTAAAAAAAATGTTAATGTCTGGTTGTATATATAATTATTATAATATATGATGACATAAAAGTAAGGCAAATGGAAGCTGTATTTTATTAATTAAATTACAGTATTTATTTACTATTATTATTTATATAATCTAGGCCTACTAGTACTAGCAGCCTGCTAGGCATCTATTCAGCCTAATAAATTAAATAATAAATGAAAAATAAAATAATAATATTAATACTGATTGAAAAAAAGTTTTTTTTTTTGCGGGGATCAGATCACCAGGCTAGGCCGGCCAGGACCAATGATACTCGTAATCAGTACAACTTAACGACTATCGGATCAGCATCAACAAAGTACAACACACGTCTCGCTATCGCGCCTATACTGACACACGTGTCTCGCGTTGCCGAAACCACGCTCACAGCTAGAAAATGTACCTACCTTTCGAGGCCTGAGAATACACCAACAAATTTTGAACAGGATAGAAATATATCATACTCGATTAAACTAATATTATTCTTGATAAAACAATTGATTATAATCTTTTTAATTTGTTGGGATGCACCTCCGACTATTCAGAAAATGGACAACAAAACAGTAGTCAAATCGTACCACATTTATAAATTTCACGAGTCCCGACTTCAGTCGCCGAATGTATTGTATTAGTTTCGGTTTCTTTGAAGGAAACCGATTGGTTATTCAATAATACTTATTAGGAAATGCTTTTACCATAATAGGTAATGTTGGGCGGTTCTTAAATATTCATGAGAGCTTAAAATAAAACAGCACTTATTTGCTAGGCGACGAAAAATCGTGGTTTCAGTTTTCAACGATAGGTGGCGCTTCAAAATCGTCAATGCGGAAGTAAGTCGATTTTACACGATTTAACGGTCAAAACGCGAAGTGGCTTTCCCACTGATAATACAGTAATAATATGTGTACAGTACAGTATGTAAGTGGCGGGGTGTCTATTAAAAAAATAAATCTTTATAGCCGTTTATTCCGGACGATGTTCAAGACGGTGTTTATTTGAAGGGGCATTTATTCAAAGCGGGTCATTTACTGTATTTTATAATAAACACAGCACTTATAATACTTTTTAGGCACATGTGTATACTGTACAGTGTCACAGTGAGCAATAGCATGATGTACAGTTCTAGACTTTAGTAACTTCCTACTGTAAAGTAACACTATGTTATTCAAACATCTGTTATTGTTTGATTGTTGGATATATCAAATTTATTCCTGGTAAATTGTAGGAAATGGACAGGACTCCACCCAACTCTTATTGATACGACATGTGTGTATCAGTTCATTTCTATTATGAGTCATTTGCGTATGTTTTAGAGTTTACTTTATTAAAATTAATTTTTATATAATTTTTCTTACATTTCGTACAGTTTCCAGAAAACTTAAATGCTTGGAGGTTAAACATACTTTAACCATTTTGTTCACTAATAGTTAATTATAATTATAATGTAGTTAAAAGCTAGGTTAACCTATAAATACTGTATAAGTAAGTTAACCCAGCTAAATTTTGAATGTTACAGGCAGGCAGGTACCATCGTATTCTATGAGTAATTAATCTACATGCACTACCTTTATATTGCCATCCTCTATTCATATTCTTTTAATACTGCCATAGTATAATAAATGTATATTATTTCATGTTAAAAAAACGTAATAAATAATCATACGTAATTACATTCAAAGTTTTAAGACAAGCTTGGTATATTAAAATGAGTTTTTATTTATAGCCTGTAAAGCAGTGCTCATTCATTCTATGAGAGCAGTATGAACCTGCATTAACAGCATGTACTGTTAAGTTCAAGCAATAGCGCAATGGGCAAAAATGATGAACATACAGTATGCGCGACGAACAATAGCACATTACATGACTACAAATTCAATACAATGCTATACACAAACCTTTATATGCTGCATTATGCTGTATTACTATTAATTTGAAGTTTTAGTTTACAAGTAAAAGTCACACACTACTGTAGTTGTAACACAGTAGTTTATATTAAGCTATCTCAATGGTCAAGACCAATGGGTAGATACTTGTTTGTGACTATAGTACTAGTAGCAATTCAACAGGATGATTTTGCTAGGCTGCATCTAGATTTGTTAGTAAACCACATAAAGTTGCTTTCTCTACATGACCAGGTACTCATGTCATTTTCTTCTTTTTAGGGAACAAAATTATGGATTATAATGGAGTATTTAGGAGGTGGTTCAGCTCTGGATCTCATGAAAGCAGGAACGCTAGATGAAGTTTATATCTCAACCATATTAAGAGAAATCCTAAAAGGTTTAGACTATTTACACTCAGAAAGGAAGCTGCATCGAGATATAAAAGGTAATAATAAATGAGATGTAATGCATAGTGGTCTTACCTGAGATATTACTACGCTAAAGGCCCATTCGCACCATAAATTAAGTTAGAGATATACTTTTCATTTGCTTTCTTATGGTCAGTTCAAATGGTATTTAAGTGAATGCGTCCTAATTGTAAAATCGGCTATAGCTAAAGGCAGATTCGCACTGAATTATGTTTTAGAGGTATACACTTTCATTTGTTGGACTTTTGTGCTGTGGTCAGTTAAAAGTGTAATTAAGTAAGTGAAGTAATTTTACATGCTATGTACCTTAAGGCAGATTCACACCAAATATAAAGTTTAGTCCAGACTTAATAACAAATCAATGATAACAAAAACGAATGTGCGATACTCGGGGTACAGCAGCAAAAGAAGCTTTAATGACATCATAAGACCGGATGTACAGTAACGTCACATACACATCAATAACCTCGCTACCAAATACAGCTATACGGTAGCATCTTCGAGACATGATATGGCTGCATCCGGTTTGAAATTTTAAAATCCGGCTCAATACTACAACGAACAAGGAAGGAGTAGTACTTTTATATAAATCGCACTTTTTACTCAATAGTGTCGGATGGAGGAGAAGATGAGAGAGTCCTAGACTCGGGCACCCCGAGTAAAAATTAAAGCTTGTATTAATGTACACAATGAACAATAGAATTCACTCTTTTGATTGTCTAAACCTTGAATCATGTGCAGAAAATTGCTCAAATTAATATTAGTCCAGTAATTAAATTATCAATTATCGGATTAACCAACTCAAAAGAAGCAAAAATCTTCATTTAAATACAATGTAGACACATCACAATGAGGTACAGCACCACTAATAAGTAAAGACTATCTTTTAGGCCTTTGGTACAAACTACTATCAATATTTATAACCATATGATATATGGAATAAATAACCATAGAGATATAATATCTCTATGGAGTAACTATCAATCAGCATACAAGGGCTTTATCACACTTATAAAAGATGTAACTGGTTTTTAACAGTAAAAGATAATAAAGACAATATTTTTTCAGCTGCAAATGTATTAATGTCAGAAAATGGCGAAGTAAAACTTGCAGATTTTGGTGTTGCTGGTCAACTAACGGACACACTCAACAAACGCAACACCTTTGTAGGAACACCTTTCTGGATGGCACCCGAGGTCATTAAACAATCCGCATATGATTCCAAGGTAAAGAAAGAAAGATTTTTAAATGTTTATAAAGTTATGGGTTTCAGTCTGTATTACTTGTATACTTTAGAAAGATGGTTTAATATCATTGCCTCATCCTTCGGATGGAATGTTTGTGCTGCACAATAAGATCTTGGTGACACTGTATTTGTAAGAGATCAAGGGACTATCCATCTTGTGCTGTGCTTACACTATAGGCACTGCATTGTTTTGTTGTACAGGAATTATACTCTGTTTTCTAAAGAATGAGTAATTCATCTGATTTTCAACTGTCAGTTGCCTGTAGGTCAGACCATATTTAATATATGGCAGCTCTTGCAAAGTAATGCATTCTCCTCTATAAATAATTCACATGATGTTAAATGTACAAAAAAAACATAAATATTATTTAATGTTTTATAAATGAAATAATGTAAGTTCAATCCTTTATGTAATATAATTTACTATAAATGTTCACTCACATTAACCCTTATAAATAACACTTAAACATAAATCAATCTATTTATTAAACTTTGATTGAATTAAGGTCAACCTATTAAATAAAATTATTAAAAAAAAACATTATTAAACATAAAGTATGTTAAAAGTATGTTTTGTCTGGTATTGAGATTGATATACAATTGACTATAATTGTTCTAAGAAACTGAAATGGTTGTTGTTAAAGAATGCCATATTTACAGTCACCTACATCTAACCCCATAAAATAACCCCCAGTGTTTGTTGGTGTAAATCTGCAACATGTAAAGCTTTGTAAACCTAAATATTTTCATGTTCAAAAAATATTAATCATTATTTAACTGCCTGCCACAGATTTGGTTTTGTTTCCTTAAAATCTGCACTGCAATAAAATACACACAACACCACTATTGAACTACTGCATAGTGCATAATAAATGGTGTAGAAGAGGTATAATAACCAAGATTAGAGCATTGATACTCTTATAAAGAGAAATAGACTATAAATGTTAATAATTGGTGGGAGCAGCTAAAGAGTACAGTAGTCGCTATAGTATACCAACATTAGAAGATTTTCACAGTCTGTTCTGTAGTATTGGTGCATGAGTGTACAGTGAGAACACAGACAATGTCACTATCAGTATAAGTAACCAGTGTCATCAGAAGAAAGAATTGACTGTAGAAAATGATCAAAGAGATGTTATTCAACAGTAAAGTCTAAAATCAAAGTCTGAAATTATTGAGTCGTAGCAAACTCAACATATTCAACATCACTCAATACACCAGTAAGTTACACAGTAACTATTGTATATGAAGCCAAATGTCATTGGAGGAGGTGGTGTAGCGGGGGTTTCCCTTCCTCATTCCCAAATGTCTCAAATTCAAGGTGATTTTATGTAAAGATGCTGATTGGTTGTCCCCATCGTCATACAGTACAGCAGACTTTAGATTTGAATTACTACTACTACTGCATGAAACCGATTTCAAATTTACCATCTAATGTACTGCACTGGTAAATGATTTCTCCATTATAATATTGTGTTATCCGTGGAAACAAGTAATGTACAGTATTTATTCTATTTCCTACCAAGTGTAAATGAAAATAAACCACTCTGGGATTACTATAGAAGTCTACTGGATGTATTAGTAAAGAAATGGTAGAATTCAACCCAGTATAATTTTCAATTTTAATTGTAGGATACTTTGAAATAATTGAACAAAGGTAGAAAATAGATTTTCCAAATGTTGATATACAGTAGTGTACTCCCATACGGTTCAATGATCAGTGTTGGTATTAGTAGTAATAAAACCAAAAAAGAATATTTAAGAAATGATATACAACTATTCCTTTGATTTTTATTTCCAAACCACAGCTCTGTAACCCTAAAGAGTGGTTTATCCAGTGTACAACAAGTGTGACATTATTGGCAGTGTAATGATTACCATTTATTACCCTAACCTTTTGATCAATTGCATTTCACTCAGCCGGAAACTATTTACAGATTTTATCACATTTTAACAAAACTAAATGTTTACATTGCTAGGCTTGATAAGTGAGATTGATCTGAACTACGCACTGAAATTGATTGGATTGATTGTATGGAACTGAGAGGAATATTAGTTAATGGTTGATTTTTACCCTGCTAGGAAATCTGATGGATGGTATGGGATTTTTCACTGTACATGATTCTATGTTGTGGAAAATATTTCATGCCTTTTAAAATCCCATTTCACACAGAATAGATAGCCAATTTGTGATGATTGATAAGCATGCCAATTTTATTTTCAATTTCAGGGAGTACATTAAATGTATTGAATTTAATCTATCGTCAACATTTCTTCATAGGGCCTAGTTTCTTCTGCAAATGACTCAAAATAAAGTATAAAAATATGGTATACTGTATTTTGAGCTACCCCGTCTAGTAAAAGTACTCTTTATGTTGTCTTTTTTCTAATAATTTTTTTACCAAAACGGCTATTCCTGAGCTAGAAGTTTGTTCAGCCTATCTTTTTTAATTGTAGTTCTTACGGACATTATTTTTTAGTTTTCTGTTAACTTGTTTTCGGTCCATCAGAACATTTCAGATTGTTTTATAAACTTCCTTTTGAAGGCAGCACAAATGAATTACAAATGCGGTATATAATATAGAGTAGAGTACCCTATATTATCCACAAACGATTAAGACTGTATATACAGTATATGGTATCGATATATAAGGTACATTTTTATGAGACCAATTTCTGTAATAATAATATACCGTAATGCATCTTATAGGGTATATCTGGAAGCAGGAATCACTATAGCATTAGAAATCCTTAACTTGAATACATTTTTGCTCATGTTAGCCGTGTACACTATTGGCGTGTAGGATCTAATGCCTGTATTTTTGCCTCCATTACCCTTTCACTTAGATCTGGCTGAAAAGCCATAATGTCAGTTTGTTTTTATACAGCAAGCACGCCAAATTGTTAACTTATTAATACAGGAACAGACAGGTCTTAATTATCCACATTATTTTTGTGATATTCTGAATGCAAATGCAACTCTCCTCATCCAAAACCATGAGACTATATTGTGTCAACTCGATACAACTCAAACCCATGTAATGTAATTGTTATCTCTATTGTTTAGTGAGCCACTATTAACTAATAACCGTTGACGACTTTAAATGTTTGAACTTCACAGCGTCTGAAATAATTAAATTACAATATTATTATTTTTTGGTAATTTAATCAAATTACAAATGTTTACTCTGTTTCAGTTCAAAATTAAATTAATAATTTTATAAATAATTCATTCATTTATAAAATAAAATTCAGTGGTTTCATAATTTGAATAATAATAATATTAATATTATCTATTTTATATTTTAAACCCACTTCTGGGCCTATTTCAATTCTCATGCAATTTCCCTAAGTGGTCCTTGGCCTTGAATTAGGCGGTCAATAAGCAATTTTTTCCCGCCCTTTTAAACCCCAGAGCAGGAAAATTATTAAGACTAGATTAATTGTTGTTTTATTATTAAAATAACTATAATACTGTACATTCAAGGTTATATACACCTAGTGTTTAGAATACATTTATTCTTTTGTTCTGTAATACTATTACAAAAGTACAAATACACAAGAATATGTTGGTTTAGTGCGATTGGTCTTTTCAATTTAGAATAAATACAGCAATAATAGCAACTTGATGTGGTGAGTTGTTTTAAAAGTTATATAGTGGGGTATCAAAGATATATTAAACCTTCTATTCTGGATACTGTACTTCGATTTCTTTCTATGTTCAATATGCCAGTATAATAATAATATTATTATACAGTAAGTAAAAATGGGAATACAAAATAGTATAGATTTGAAATTGAATTACTATAATATTCATTTCCTTATTAAATTTTTTTTATTTTATTTTTTTATTTTTTATTTTATTCAATCGAAACCAACAGCGATAATTACCGCCACTAACAGGTTTGATACAAACGAAGCCAGGACTGTTTAAAGCACAGCCTTGATTGCTCCTGACATTGATCAGGGGATGCAGGGGCTGCCATAAGAGTCAGCAGTGCTGATTTCAAATGCTCAACGGGACCCCAGCTCCATATACAGCACCCGCTATACTCTTGGCGTTCCATATCTGTTCGTTTGTTCGTGTCGACACATTCAGTATCAAATGGCGATATTTCTGTATTTTTTCAATCAATTGCTTGCTTGCGAGTATTATATAAGGTATGGTTTAAAGATCTTTGGCTATGTTCGGCTTCGGGATGTTATACCATACTTAGGCCTAGGCTAGGCTAGGTAAAAGGGGTCGTTGGTTTCGTGTTATGGGTCGTCCAATTCGAGGTCGCCCGGGTCGTTGGGGTCGTCCCATTCGAGGTCGTCGCTTTCTACACACCCTACTATATGGTCCTATTGCGATAACTTTTTTCATCTTTAAATGGTTAAAAATGTGAAAAAAAAAGTCGATTCTAATAATTATATAGCAGCCCGCTATAAATCCCAAAATGCATTGCCCGCGGATTGATATTTTTGTTTCTTCTTCTTCTGTAAATTCGCCCACTTTTCGATCGATTGTGAGGCCAAAACAAATGGAAGACTCCTAACTCTTCAGCGAAAATAGCGGGTTTTCCCCAATTTGTATCAACCGAGTCTGGCAAAAATAGAAAGACAATTAATGCAGCAACTATACAACGTCAGGCTAGGTATATAGCTAGCGTACGATGTTCGTACGTTACCGATGTTTACCAGCTAGGCCTACAAAACTAAGCCTAGCTAGGCCTAAAGACCGTCCATGAGAGGTCACTCGCGCGAGCTACTTAGGTAGTGCATTTTTTCTCACTTTTTATCATAATTTACCATAAAACGTACAAGATAAGGAATGACCTGGTTTAATGTTTTTAAAGTAATATATGTATTATTTTTACAAAACGTCACAAATTGTAGGGAAGGTATCTTTAACTGTTAATCAATCTAAAAAAAAGAAAAACAATATTACTTATATTTATTGATAATGCTTTATTGGATGATGCCAAAATGAATTAACCTTGAGATGAAGGTTATAAAGCATTACTGCTAATACGCCCCTAAAAATAGTAAGAATATGGTCAATATTTTTTTTAATTCAGTGTTTTATTCAAATGTAACTGCTGTTTTGGATACATGTTCATTGAAATTATAGAAAAAAGGACTAAATCAAACAGCACAACAAGATTGGCAAGTATAAAGAGCTACAAAGTTTAGCCATTCAAATTGATCAGAAAACAGTAGCATTGACTTTTATATTTGCCAATTTTAGTGAGCACTTCAAGAAAAACAGCATACAAATTAGTGAAGTGCAACTTATTTTAATATTTCTAAACCAAATTAAGTTAGTCATACTGTTTTGTTTCCAAATAGGAAGCCTTTTTGTGATCTAATACAATAAACTTTACATTTATCTATTAATAAAGTACAGTCAACTCATTTTGCATAATAATATATTATTAACACTATTCAATCAAGTTATTTTTTTTTTTTTTTGGGTGGTACCAATATAACAATTAATTATTCCCCGCCCTACAATAGTGCCTGCAGGAATATTGCTCATACTATTATTACATTATCCTTTTGTACAATAGATCATTGTTATTCTAGTAAAACTCAAGGCTGCTATTATTTGTATTTAATCTTTCGTTTGCTTGCACTTTTATATTGTACAATGATAGCATGTGATGAGTTGAATGAATGTATTTTATATACTCTTTCATTTTCCATCCTATTCAAATGGAAGGGATTGAGATTTCATGTCCAGACAAATTTTTAGAAATCATACAGATAATTTATTTTTAATTTTTATATACGATAAGAATGAAATTGAAATGAACATTTTTAGGCTGAATCCAAGAAAAATAGAAAAACTGTATAGCTGAGGGTTTAGATCAGGAACAGATCCAGGATTTTAAACAGTGGAGCATTAACAATTAGTTTTTCAACAGTACTAGTTATCGGTATCAAACATTAATTCATTATTTTAGTGTTAAAAGGTGGCACCCTGGTACATTAAAATATAGTATACTTATTTTAACTGTACATAGTATACTACTGTACAGTACATTCAAATATGTTCCTTAATATCTCCATGAAAAACACATCTACCAGGAACTTCAGGAAAAAATGACTAGACTATGTTGTTACTGTTAGGAAACTATAACGATTGATTACTTCATAATTATTTTTCTTGATTTGAAGTGATGGTATTTGTATCACTACTGTGATTTAAAAGTTTAAAAATAATGTGGGGTTTTTTATGAAAATACTGTAGTTAACTTGTCTAATAAGTATGTAATAAGTATTTTTTATATTTTATTATACTTTACATATTTTTTCATTTTTTATACCACATGCACAGCCTCTTCATTCATTTTATATGTATTAGTTTCTTTCCATCTTGTAATTTAACAAAGATATTTAACTTTTTGTATTTTCTGCATCCAACAGGCTGATATCTGGTCGCTAGGCATTACTGCAATAGAACTTGCCAAAGGTGAACCACCGAATTCAGACCTCCATCCAATGAGGGTGCTCTTCCTGATTCCTAAAAATAACCCCCCGCAGCTTGATGGTTCTTACTCAAAGAGCTTCAAAGAGTTTGTAGATTCCTGTCTCAATAAAGATCCTAAGTTTGTAAGTATGGTTTTTTTTTTGTAGATAAAAAATAGCCAAAATCACCAAAATCAAATTATTTAAAAGTTTGAAACAAGCTGGACTAGTTTGTTAGGTTGAATTTGGCAGCCACAAATCAGTTGAGTCAAATAGAGTTATAGCAACTATAACCTGTTCACAGACTTGGACCATCGTGACTCACTCCACCTGAGATTTATGTTCACATGTAACCAGTGGCGTAACGGTTATGAGCGCTCACTGGCTAAACCTAGGGGCCCTGGAACTTATGGGGACCCCTGAGCAAGGCCCACAGGAAAAATCAGGCATTAAAATATGCCGAACAAGGTTTTTATAAAAGCCTGAGGCCTCCAGTGTTGGAGAGCCACTTAGGGTCCTTAAACGAGGGGTGTCAGGCTCTCTGCGTTACGTTACTGCGTGTCATTATTACAATTCTTAAAATTATCTTCATATTTACCAATACCATGGAAATGTTTTCATTATCATCATTGAAATGCAATACTTTGAATTCGATTGTCTTTTTTGTTTTAAAGCGACCAGCAGCTAAGGATCTTTTAAAGCACAAGTTTATAAGGACTGCGAAAAAGACATCATACCTTACAGAGTTAATAGACAGGTTTAAGAAATGGAAAGCAGAAGGCAATGAGAGCGACTCAGATTCAGGCTCAGAAAAGTGAGTTGTATTGAAGCACCACTGGACTGTTGAGTATAAATGTCATTCTGTCCTCAAAAGCATATGAGTACAGTATGCACAATAATACTAGATCAGGATCCAAAAGAACCACTCAAGATTGCCAGCGTAGTTTAAATAATATTTCAGTACAGTATATAAGAATATTGTAAAATATCATATACATGTTTGTTACTTAAAGCACAGTGAAATGAACAATTTCTAATAATTTGTAGCTTTTTGGATACGAAGATCATATAAAACATCTTCTCATAACATTTATACGCCCTAGATGGGTATAACACATGTGTAGTGCGTGACTGCATAAGGTGCTTAACTAGCGTATCAAATGGTCGATTGCACAAAAAAATCACAATTTGAACTGCAATAACATTGGAGTCCACCCTCTAGCCAATCTATGATACCTCGATGGCTTGTTGGGAAAAGTTACTTGTCTGGCACAGGAATTGTAATAAAACTATTTAACAGTAAATATAAAATTTGTAAGGAATAATAATGAGTTTTAATTGAATTGAGTTCAATACTCTTTATTTGTGTTTCGTCAGTGATGGAGAAGCATATGAGGGTGGCAGTAATAACTCATCAGACGATTGGATATTTGATACAGTGCGCAATGGGCCAGGTGCAGTGGTTCATCAAGTAGCTGCTTCAGATGACGACAGGAGGCCTAAGCAACCCAAATCAGAAAATCTACACACCTTGTTAATGCCGTTACTGGAAGAGGTTAGTTTGTATACAAATAATGAATCTTTATGAGTTGGATGGTGAGAATATGAGTTGAGAAATAAATTACTTTTTCAAATGAAATATTCTCTCCATTCAACAGATACAAAAACATTAAATTAATCCTTTGCAATCATTGACCAATGCTTGACCGGGAAGCTAGGCCATTCAAAAAGGCAGTGCTCATATTTTTGACGTGGAGTAGAACAGTTATAGACTTTGATCTTCAACCATTGACCATACGTAGGAAAAATTATCAAAAGTTTACAAAAAGCTGAACTGCTAGTTAGGGCTAATACCAAATGGCATGTGATGCGTAACTAACCAATCAAAACATAGTTTACCAGACTTTAAATTCAGATAATTCCTCTATTATTCATACATAAGGTTTACTAAATACTAATCTGCTCAGCATAGCTAGCTACTGCATTTCTTTGCCAACTTAAATTGAAATCAACAGAAACAATCGGACAAATACAAACGTTCCTTATTATTGAATTCAAATGACAATGGTATTCCTTGGGAAAACTAATAAATCCAACAATGGGATCATAATTAGAAGGTGAACTAAGTTTGACCCACAAACTAAAAGAATAATACACGGAAATTAAACAATAAAAAACAAATTAATATTGGTAATAAGATAATAAAACATTTCCATTTTAAATTAAAAATTGTAATAAAATAAAATGAGTCTATAATTATTTGTCAACACCATTATACAGTGTTAGAAATGAATGGCAATGGAGTCACAATGCTGTGTGATATACTGCCTCAAGGGCCATGCTGCAGTTTCCCATATGCATCATCACATTGTTTCTGTCCATAGGCTAGGCTATAGTATACATTTTTATGCAACATCAATCATTCACTCCCCGAACAACATTGCTTGAAAACAATAGTTTTCAAATCAGACTCTGAATGATGTGAAAAAAATAAGTTGTGGCAAACATGCATTTCATTATTTAGAAAGTAGGAAATATTATTATGTTACTGCCAAATCCACAACCAACATGAACCCTAACCTATAACCCATATTTGAGGTATTTATTGTAAACGACAGAAGTTTATGAATACAGTACAAAGCACAACATTAAAAGAAGATTACTTAAAAGGTTAAAATGTTAATTAAAACATGATAAAAGATTTAAAAATATGTCAAGATTAAAAATATGAGCTGCAAATATCAGTTTTGAAAAATAAACACATCCATATAAATAACAATGCCTAGCTTTACACAAATAAATCCACAATAGCCCTCTCCTTAAGAAAGATGATTATGTACATTAGAATTCTCCCACTTAAGGCAATGGTTTACAGACTTACTATTATTTTGTATAATTTAAACATTCTTCTATTTCACTGCTGTGGTTTGTCCAGATACACAGTACTACTAACACCACCAGTATGTATATCAAATATTTTTTCTTTTTTTTTTAGTTGTCTTCAACACGAGAAGGGTCTTCAGCAATCAAGGAGCTCGGCAATGCGTTTGATTTAGCAGAGGAATCTAGTCCTGGTATATGTGATAAACTAGTTGAAAAAGTCGTTCTCAGAGTCCAACAGTAAGTTATTAAAGAAGAAGAATAATCATACCATATTTATTTGAATAAACGCCCCACTTTGAATAAATGCCTCCCTGAATAAACGCCCCAGGGTTCTATATTTGTTTCCTCGAATAAACGCCCCGCAACATGCATAATAGTTAGTTAATTTAGACTTAATTTAAAGAAGGTAACTACGACCAGCAGATAATTTACACATTCTATCCTCTTTATTATTTACACATAATGATATTTCGTTTTATGAAAGTTATGATTAGTATGATTTAGTAAATTAATTGAATTTTGTTTTTCCTGCATATTTTAGAAGTGGTGCAAGCCAATCAACATCATCGTCATCATCAAAAGTTAAATAACCAATCAGAAGAGACAGTTATGAACCAGCTTCAAAATAGGTATAGTGTGAACATCCCATAATAAGACCAGTCAACATAAATAGTGCATAGACCCAACAATATTACCAGAATCGGAAAACCTTTGTAGTGTGAATGCCCCACTAGTAAAATAACATATTTTAGTTTGAGTATCTTCAATTCTTCAAGATCCATGTAGACTACAAGTAATGTGAACACTCCAAAATGCATTGAGATCTAGAGTATTTGATTCAGCAAAATCAGAGTTTTTAGTGCGAACAGGTCATTTAAATAACAACATCAAGAAGTGCAGCGTCAGCGTTTTTAAGTGGTAGCAGCCCATGTTAAGCATAACATCAGAATATTCAGTGTGAACAACATGTAACTCTGTCTACTACAGTAGCAAGAAGAATGTCTGACTGAAAGCTTTCTTGTGGGAAGACTAATATCTGACTTGCTACACAGGTCATGTGTGTTTTGGGGGAAAAAACCATTAGCAAAAACTTGAACTGAGAAAACAAATATTTTAAATGGTGAACTGTTTGGAAGATATATTTAAGCAGAAGTCTGTGACATGTGGTATGCAGTAAACTTTTGGAAACATATTAAAAGAATCACCAACATGTATTGTTATTTCTTAGCAAGTATACTTGTGTTATGATTTGGCCAGCAAGGCTATTGAACTACTTGCTATACTTATATCTTGGAGCTGCAATGCACTGTGTTCCAAATAAATACCCAGTATAGTACCATAGTATTCTATAGTAAATGTGGCAAGAATCTAACATAATGTAACCTCTGTCACAGAAAAACTTTGAAAAAGACTGTTTATTCAATTCTTGTTTAGCACTATGAAACACAAGGCACTTGTAGTAGAGTAGAACCCTTATTAAGAGGACACCATCAGAACCCAACAAAGTGTCACCTAAATAACGGTGCCTCCTGAATAGGGGTTGGCTGTATTGTTAGTGTATGTTACAAATTTGTCTGACAGGAAAGTGTCCCCTAATAGGGTCCCAAAGGGAATGGTTCTACTGTATTAACTATGTTCCTTTAATTGGTTACATCTAATAATCAAATTATAAATAAACACTGAGGTTATTTATAGTATGAAATTAAATCAAATTCCTGCATTTAAAAAGTATGTATGCTGAGTTGATGTCGTTACTGTGTATTATAATATTTAATTTATTGACATCTTACTTGTGGGATTGCACAATATTATGGTGTAGTCAAATTAGAAAACCTAAACATATACATACGCAGATGAAAATATAAGGAAAACATTACCATTAAGAAATGCACTGGCTATTGTTACTTCACAAGTAGATAATGAATTGAGTTAGAGTGTCATTTCAGTCAGAAACAATACTTTGTTAAGTATACAAGTCGTAGTTACATATGCAAATAGTGTTACAATTTATTTTAAGATTGTCAAGGTTTGTTGTTAATAGCATGTGCTTCACCAGAACTATATCTATAAAACACAACAATCTGATTAAAATAATTATTTTCGAACAAAATATGGCCTACCTTATTTGTAGGATAATTAAAAAATTAATAAATACTTTAACAGGTTATGTTTAAACTTGGCAATGATACTTAGATTAAGTTTAAAATTAGTATCATTCCATATAAGGTAAAGTTACCCAAATTGTAAACATTAGATTCCAATGTACAGTAAAAAGAGTTGGTAATTGTTTTTAATACAAGGAAAATTATGAAATAGAAATAAACTAAAAAATATCTATACAATTTGTGTGGGTGTGAGCAACTACTAAGATCTTCCCATATTTGGTAATAATACAAGTAACCGCTGGTTACTGAAGAGTGTTTCACAGACTTCATTTTACATTTTGACAACCCACCTTTGATAGTAGACGGACAGACCCACCCAATATTTAGTATTTGCAATTTTAGATGCTGATTAATTTTGTCTTAAATTTACACTGTATATTAAATATACTTTTTTATTTAATAATTGTAATCTATTCTTGAATCTGTCAATTACAATAGTACCCATATCTTTAATAACACACCTAAGTAAATCTTTGCCATTTGATTGGTTGTATTTGTATCATGTGTCGTGGGTTATTTTCTTCCATTTCAATGGTTAATGGTAATGTTATTCAACAGTCAGCTTTTGGTAAAACTTTGCTGATGACTAAATATCTGTAGTAAACATCATATATTTAATGAGAGATGTGAAATAGAATATTTAGTTTTCATAATATTATCCCCAAATTCAATTCATAAACATTCATTATTTGTATACTAAAGCTTGGTTCCCACTTAGAAAGCAATGCAACGACGTAAGTAGGCTGTAAGTAATTTGACAAATCACGACGCAATTGATCACTGTTGCTTGTGCCTACATGTTTGAGTTGCATCCAAGTGGCAACCACGCTAACCTGGGCTTGAAATTCTAAATGCAACCTGCTTTCGTAAGTGGGGTACACTTCTGCTAAATCAAAATAAAACTCTTCAAATTATTACTCCTATAAAAAGATATATAAGGTGTTCTGATCTGTATAAAGGTTGAATAAAAATTTGGGTTGTTTTAATGGTTTTATATGTTATAATATAACTAAGTTACGTAAAAGTAGCATGGATATCTGGCTATACCTACCATGATAGCTTATATGTGTTAACTGCTCTTCACTCCTCTTTCATTAGGATTGTTTCAATATAATGTATATACATCTATGAATATAAAAAGAAAAACAAGCGAGTATGTAAATATTATTTGTAATAAATTGATATTAGAAAAGAGTGATTTCTTTAGAAATTGGTGCTTAGAAGGAGTGGATGATGGCATAGCAACGGAATAACAAACATCAACATTGCTATGATATTATGGAAACATGCATGTTGTTGTTTCTTAGCAAACAAAAATGTATTAATGGCTAATAAATGTAGAATTGATATTTAAAATGTAAGTAAAATAACCGTTTTCTTGTATTTTGAATACTTCATCTTTTGTTCATCATACTAAATCAGTTTAGTATACAATCTATGGTAAAATTGAGAGATATGTTTTTGCCTTGTTTGTTTATTAATAAACAATGCTAAATCCAGTCAATTTTTGTTGCTATTTAAGAAATTACTTCGCTCCTCTTCTAAGATTTATAAAGTATGATGTGATTTTAAGTTCTTGTATTTTAATATTATTAGCATTGCCTAAAAGGGAGGTGTAGTATTGGTAACGGTGTTCTTTTGTAGTGGGTATATATCTATATATATATATATTGTGTACAAATTTAGGAAGAAACCCTCGGTTTTTGATGATTAACTTATATATTAATAATAATATGTGTTTATTTTTAATCAAATATGATGTTGTTTTCATCAAAGTAAAAGCTGGTAACTGGCTGGCAAGTAGTATTTCACAGAAATCGCGTAGCTATCATCAAACTTGAAAGGAGGAAAAACAATATTTATATTATATAAGAATGTTTTACTTTTATAAATAATCTACAAGCTCCTATGATTATATTTTTATTTGTACCAGATTCACAAAAAAATGTAACAAAATGTAATAAATTATTGCATGGATATCATCTGTGATATTCTTACTAAGTTTTTCACGGAGTAATATAATTGAGCTGTAAACAAAATACTCAGAAAGATATGCAGTTGGCTTTTTGATCGATTACTGAAAAGGTAACGCTAACAATCTGTGTGTTTTTTACATTTTGTTACATTTCCATATGTGTGAATCAAGTATTAAACAAATGCATTAGGGGCAGAAATTTATTTGTTATTTTTTTATTTGTGGAAAAAAATGTTTTATTGTTATTTCTTATGTTATGATAGAGGTATATTTTATGATTAAAATATAAATTATGTTGATTTTTTATTGATGGAATCCAAGTGAATAAAAAAGTTTAATACAGTAGCTTATGGTTCCATAGTCTGTTAGAGGCCTACATGAAGATAATTTATGATGATGATACAATCATCGGAAAATAGTTATTAATAAAAAAAAAAGTAAAATTTATAAGACTATGATAGTGTTGGAACTACATTCAAGATGTATTTCTCAGAAAATAAAAAAATATTTATAAAAATTAAATTAAAAATTAAAGAACTCCTTTGTGGAATATCATAAACTAAATTATAATTTATAATAGAAATTGGTGTTAAAAGTTAAGTCCTATTTTTTGTATGCATTATTTAAAATTATCTGCAAATTGGAATTTTCAATATAATAACAATAATATCTTTGTTCAACGTTTATGATACTTTAAACTCAGTGAGGTTATTTTTAATTTAATTGCTATAAATCCATAAGAAATTTAATGATGGTTCGTACTGAAAAAGTAAAGAAAAAAATCTGTATAATTGTTGCAGTGAGTGTAAAACTCAGTGTTGGAGTGGTTAGTTATATTATAGTGCCCTCTACTACACCATTACTGCAGTTTGAACTTAACAAATACATAAGTAAACCAAGTATTGGCAGCCAAAGAAGCGTGATTATTAATAACAAAAAATATCAGCATGTTCAAATTACGTCATTGGATTAATATTGTAGCATACTCATCTCATTAGAAGGTACTATTGCTGTCGTAATAGAGTTGGTGCACACTACGTTTTGTGCTTTGCGCAGTTAAATTGTTCTAGTGTGAATACTGTATCTCTAAGATGAATGACGTCTGGTGTATCATGTGACGACCTGTTGTCGTTAACTTTTAACTATTCCGCCGACACATACATGCATGGAAATTATGATTTCGGTGGGCCATGCTGGCAGTTTGACATTCCATCCTATCGCCTTGTAGACATTAATGATAACATTGTAAATAAAACAAAATAAAACATTAACTGTTGATCCTGTGTATTATTATATTGCATTGTCTCTAGCTAGCAGCTAGTAAACATAAATAATAATATAAATAAATATGGTGTATTACAGCGATGTAGCCACAAAGAAATAAAGTGGTGCGGTTTACGCAATGAAAGGGAACTATCTCTGTTCAAGCCACTGGGTTGTCAAAGGCTTTGTGTGGAAAGTGGTCAGGTTGAAACCTTACCAACCGTACTGGTGGCTACGGCCCTGTATTATTACAGTATAATTACAGGTTATTACAGATCGAGTTCGTGCATTATTATAATATCATGTGATAGACGGAAGCGCGTTATCTTACGCGATGAAATGCACACGTCACATCGGAAATGCGCCTTGTACGCACGCGCTGTCTCGTTGTCATCGTTTTCGTTGCCCTGACAAACAAACTTAGTCTATTATTATTATAATATCAGGCAAACTTAATAACTCGCGAAATTGTTGTTTTTAACGAATTTATACTGTATTAGCTGAAAAACTTCCATTGAATTCACAATGATGAAAACAGGTATGCAACATTGTATTGTTTTTAGTTAAATATGCTATATTGCTTTGCAAGTTTACGGCGCTTGATTGATCACTGTTGAGGTAGAGTTGATTGAACAAAAAATTTTATTCTTCCGCTGTGTGTTGTGTGTATTATAGATCGGGATGGGAATATGTAATTCATAAAATGTATGATATGTACTTAGGAAATAACATTAATTAAGTGTCATTATTATTTAGACATTATTAATTAGTATACAAGGAGGGTTAGGCTTACAAGATAAATATTAATAAACAAAATGTTATATTATAAGAAAAGCACATTATTGCTACACTGCATGTTTGTATATATTTATTATTATAGAATTATCAGATCATAATGCAGACTCGTGGAAGGATCCGGAAATTGAATCCCCTCTGACGTACTCCATAACTCGTTATCTGGACGGTGATCCAAGACCATTTTGGTACTACCGAAACTGTCCGAAGACTGACCCGATTGAAGGCCGATGTCGAAGCCGATCGACCAAAGTGGTCCGACATCGTGCATGCAGTGAAATGTGCGCCAAGTGTGTCTGGGTGATGCAAAGGGATTACACTAACGAATCTGTATATGACATCGAGCGATCCTTTTCTAGTAGAGAAACATCTCCTAAGAAAACTCCAGATATTCAGTCAGAAGAAGAAGAAGATGATGATGATGATGATTCAGCGAGTTTTTATTCTGTTGATACCTCAATGTCAGAATATGAATATCAATCATGCTACGACTTCACGTTCACAGGTAATTCTTTATTTTAAAAAAGGGATGTGGCCTAATAAAATATGAAAAATACATTGTAATATTGGTTACCAACACATTTTGTCAAAGTTCCTGAGTCTCAAATAAAATGTTATCACTAGGAAAGAGTCACTCTTTCCTGGTCATAACTCAAGTACTGGCATGTTTCTTTCCCACTAAATACTCACATTCGAAAAATGTGAAGTTTCAATTAATATTTATATCAAAATTAATATAATAGGCCTGTATAGACATCTGTATAATTTAGACTTCCCTTGTTGGTTTCAAATTAGATATTTACCAATTTAACCGAGTACGAAGACGAAATGGTTCTGTCGCCACAACTGAAGACTTACCACAGTTAGAAGTGATCGAAAGTAATATTCCAGTGGTTCTTCCAAAAACACAGAAAAAGCAGTTAGAAGTGATCGAAAGTAATATTCCAGTGGTTCTTCAAAAACCACAGAAAAAGCAAAAGAAAAGGAGATGCAACTTATTCAGAAAGAAGAAGAATGTTAGTAAAGAGAATGAGGTTAAGAGGAACGAAGTGAACGCTGTAAATATAGAAGATGGTGATGAGAGCTCGCAAATTAAACAAAAACGCGGGGTATTACAACGCATCAAGAGTTTATTTTGTTGCTTTGGTGGTTGAAACATGTATTTTTTTAGAAGATTCTCAAGACTTTTCAAAACAATTATGACACATTTTTTAAAGCACAGAGCACACTGAAGATGCAAACCACCAATCAATAAGGATTACACGTAGCGTAGGCATTGATAGCCTTAATACAATGAAGTTAATGACGTCTTTCAGCTGAAAATATGAATCAAGATGTTAAGCCGGAACCAACAGAAGGAAAGTTCCGAGTGGATCGTACGTGTAATTGCAGTTCTTCTTTTCGTATTAAAATAAAAAAAAAAATTTAAAACTAAACAATTTGAACGTGGGGTATTACAACGCATCAAGAGTTTATTTTGTTGCTTTGGTGATTGAAACATGTATTTTTTTAGAAGATTCTCAAGACTTTTCAAAACAATTATGACACATTTCTTATACGTACCGAGGCAGTAATCTATAAAGCACAGAGCACACTAAAGATGCAAACCAAGCAATCAGGATTACACGTAGCGTAGGCATTGATAGCCTTAATATATAATGAAGTTAATGACTTCTCTCAGCTGAAAACATGAATCAAGATGTTGAGCCGAAACAAACAGAAGGAAAGTTCCGAGTGGATCTTACATGTAATTGCAGTTCTTCTTTTCGTAATAAAAATGTTTAAAAAATTTAAAAAATTCAAACCAAAACAATTTGACTTGACTTAACTTAATTTGCTGTTAACCTTAAATTAGGCCTACTCTTCGATACATCGAGCTTGGAAAAGATAATATTGACTTTGATTATTAGCATAGCCATGCTGGTAGTTTGAAATAAAACTAAATAAAACGAAATGAAATATAACTTTTGATATCCCATGTATTATTATTATTAGTACTTACTTACATTAGCTATCTGAAACCTGTTGACTGGCGACGGCGGCAGCGACGGCGGCAGCGACGCCGGCGGCGACGACGACTATGTTAAGGATTCAGCAAGTTTTTATTCTATAAACTTCTGTCAGAGAGTGGATATCAAGCCTGTCACGACTTCACGTTCATGAAAACAAAAATGTAATGATGATGAGAGTTTATGTTGCTGTTTTGGATGAAGGAGATTCTCAAGACAGATTGCTTGTACTGAGGAGAATTGAAAGCCGGCTGTATGATTGTATGATCTACATAATAGACGTTTCGCTCATAAAATCATGAACTAAGGTTTGAATCGAGACAAACAGAACAGCTGCGTAGGTGGTCTGAAGAAAATAATTTAAAGAAGAAATTTAATTTAATTTCGTATAGAACATGCAAAAAAAAAAACAAGTTGATAAAAAAATAATAATTATCATAATATCATAATGGATGAGATTTTCAATATAGCCGAGATTAAATTGTTAATGTAAGGTAACGGTATAAGCGGAAAACCGCGTAGATTGTTGTTCCAGGTAGAATCTGTACGGAAACAACCCATCCGCTCCGCGTTGTGTGTAAATTCTATATCTTGTTTACCGTTACGCTACCGTCTGTGTAATTTGGTCTTAAGGGGTAGTAATTTCCGGACGAATACATGCTCATTCTGCAGTGCTTCTGCTCTGCAACTCCACCTCCAAAGAGGATGTGTGTCTGGGTTAATACTCATGATGTGACACATTAATCAGAATGTTGGTAGTAAATCTCTTGGACGGTGGTACTGGAGGACGAGTTGCACATGTGATCACAAAAAGCAATAACAAGTACTTTTTACAATAATACATTTATTAAGTAGGCCTACCGGTACGTTACATGTAACCATTTACTTCACACATACAGTACAGTACATAACATCACATTTATGGCCTTGGAGCTATAATTGTAATAAAAAAAGACATTTTACATAATGTCAATGAAGTTTTCTTAAGTTAAGTTCAGAATCGATACTTATACGACACATTGACTTCGTTCAGTTCAGTCCATAGGCCTACAGTATATCTATTTATTTCAACATCAGGCCTACCAGCATTGATACAGATGCACTACACAAAATACTTTCGATAACTTACAGGATGAACGATAACGATGTATTTTTCGATACTAAGGATGGCAAAGTTGTATGAAGACGCTGATGACAAAAAAAAGAAGGCTCTTACATTACATAATCTTTCGCCAGAATTATTAGGACCATAAAACGTCCAAAATGATACCGATCCCAAGAGATCAATCACAGTCTGGTTTAAAATTAGTTTAATCGACAAAGACATTTTGTACGTTTTGTCGTAAACAAATACACCAATAACCATGCAGTTTGCAATAATACCTGTTGAAGCAACAAGCCACTGGAGTATCACCAGTACCAATAGATGTTGCCACTCCACACTAGACCGCGAGGTATCATTTCCAACAGCAGCCATGATAATTTGCCTTTAACGTATTAATGATTGTTATAATGAGTGGGATTTGAATAACTAACAATCCGTATGTACCTTTCTTATAACTCGAAGAACATGCGTCATAGAAAGCTCTCCAGATGCATTACACAGTTCAAAGATTATCGTCTATATCTGCTCTGTTTCCAAAACTTAGGCCCTATACTTTATATAGAGCATCCGTGATAAACTGTGACCTTCACCAATGACGCTTCATCATTACACAGTTCAAGGACTGTCGTCTACTTCTGTATTCTTTCCGAACGTATAGGCTATTTTATATAAATCTAGTAGCATCCGTCATAAAGTAGTGTGACCTTTACCAATGACGCTTCATCATTACACAGTATAAAGATTGTCGTCTATTTCTGTATTCTTTCCGAACTTATATGTTATATAAATCTAGTAGCATCCGTCATAAAGTGTGACCTTTACCAATGACGCTTCATCATTACACAGTATAAAGACTGTCGTCTATTTCTGTATTCTTTCCGAACTTATATTTTATATAAATCTAGTAGCATCCGTCATAAAGTGTGACCTTTACCAATGACGCTTCATCATTACACAGTATAAAGACTGTCGTCTATTTCTGTATTCTTTCCGAACTTATATTTTATATAAATCTAGTAGCATCCGTCATAAAGTGTGACCTTTACCAATGACGCTTCATCGTTACACAGTATAAAGACTGTCGTCTATTTCTGTATTCTTTCCGAACTTATATTTTATATAAATCTAGTAGGATCCGTCATAAAGTGTGACCTTTACCAATGACGCTTCATCATTACACAGTATAGGCCTAAAGACTGTCGTCTATTTCTGTATTCTTTCCGAACTTATATTTTATATAAATCTAGTAGCATCCGTCATAAAGTGTGACCTTTACCAATGACGCTTAATCATTACACAGTATAAAGACTGTCATCTATTTCTGTATTCTTTCCAAACTTATATTTTATATAAATCTAGTAGCATCTGTCATAAAGTGTGACCTTTACCCGATGACGCTTCATCATTACACAGTATAAAGACTGTCGTCTATTTCTGTATTCTTTCCGAACTTATATTTTATATAAATCTAGTAGCATCCGTCATAAAGTGTGACCTTTACCAATGACGCTTCATCGTTACACAGTATAAAGACTGTCGTCTATTTCTGTATTCTTTCCGAATTAACTTATATTTTATATAAATCTAGTAGCATCCGTCATAAAGTGTGACCTTTACCAATGACGCTTCATCATTACACAGTATAGGCCTAAAGACTGTCGTCTATTTCTGTATTCTTTCCGAACTTATATTTTATATAAATCTAGTAGCATCCGTCATAAAGTGTGACCTTTACCAATGACGCTTCATCATTACACAGTATAAAGACTGTCATCTATTTCTGTATTCTTTCCAAACTTATATTTTATATAAATCTAGTAGCATCCGTCATAAAGTGTGACCTTTACCAATGATGCTTCATCATTACACAGTATAAAGACTGTCGTCTACTGCTGATCTCTCCACAAAATTTATATTTTATATAAATCTAGGAGCATCCGTCATAAAGTGTGACCTTTACCAATGATGCTTCATCATTACACAGTATAAAGACTGTCGTCTACTGCTGCTCTCTCCACAAAATTTATATTTTATATAAATCTAGTAGCATATCCGTCATAAAGTGTGACCTTTGACCAATGATGCTTTATCATCAATGCATAGTAAGTACAGAATGTTGAATATACATAATACCTTGGCATTTTTATCTTTTCATTAAATACGAAAAGTAATAAGCTCTGCCTACACTATTCAAAGTTTATGTAACAAAAAAAAAACTTGTGATGCTACCTTATTTAAGCATATCACACTTTATTTTTGTGACCGAAACGTACATTTAGAATAATTTTTTAAAAAACCTAAGAAGGGGTGACTTAATTCTTTGATTTTATTCACTCTCGAACTAGTGCCACCAGTGAAAACTAAAAAAAACTCCAGTAAAGATACAAATACATTCCACTGAGGTAGTTACATTCGGTTCATCAGACAGGATTTTAAATACTATCAAAATGTTTGAATATGGTGTAATGTTATAAAACGTAAATTCCCCAGGAGAGGATCGAACTCTCGACCTCCGCATTACCTAACCAGTAAGGGCGAAGCCATGTACTGTTTATAAGTACGGCGCGCTAACCGACTGAGCCACTGGGGAACACGAATACTACTTTGAATAAATAAATATTAATTGAAATGTAACACGCATACATTGATTGTTATTAATTATCTCGGAAGGATCCAACACCTTAATTGGTGTGAAAAAAACGTTGGTAATAACAAATAGAAAATATACAAACAAACAGAATGGTTAATAATAATTTAGGCCCATATTATATTTAAAACAAAATAGGCATCTAAATAAAATGTGTCAATTAGCAAAACGACATTACGCACGCACTACGCGCTGTCCTCTGTCAAAAAGCACCTGCGCTGCCTGCAAGTTCTAGAGTAGTAGGACCCACTCACACACTCACTTTAGATATACATATTATTTTTAGAAAAATATTGTGATTTTTTGTTCCAGTTGGGAGGGAACGAATCTTAATTAAAGAGATAGTAATTGAAATTGTAAGTTTTGGGTGTCATACCTACCGATAAATTCGATTGTGGTGATTCAGGCAGCAGTTTTTTCGTCGCCGTGTTAACGTGTTGGCTGAGTTCTTGACGTGAATTTTTTTTATTAATAATGCAAATTACATGATAACTTACGTGTCATTTCGATTGGCTGAATCTTCCGTCATGTCGTTGATGTAGGTCGTTGATTGGTGAATTTACAAGTAGGCCTACTGTATTCTAACAAAAATCCAGCACAACGATTGGACCAGAGCTACTATACTACAATTGAAATACTGTGTACCCCCATCTGTACATATACACATTCTTTTTCAAAGTAAGATAACAGTAGAGGGAGATAGACTTGTTTTCAAGGCCCTCAGAGTGGAGGTGGTCGTCGGGCACAAAATCACTGTCTATTATTATTATTAATTAAATATTCATCATCAGAAAACGAAAATTGATCAGTTATTTTTATTTTTTTTATTTGATAATCAATGTTAATATAGAAATAGAAAAACAATTGCACAGAAAACGGGGCAAGAAAAAAGTAAAAAAAACTAATTTCCATGGGTCCTCTAAAAACTTATTTCCACTTAACCGGTGTCCTTATTATTCAGTTTATTAACACTTTACTCATGAATGGTTAATTTTTAGTACTCACTAAAACGTCCAAACAACATTTAATATTTGGATAGCTCAGCTGGATATCTATAATAAGAAAAATTGACAGAATGGACAGATAGTCCTCTCTTTTTTCGATGCCCACCTCAGAATAGATAATAATATATATAGCCCCCTCAATATCAACAGCCTACAACAGCGCCATTTTGAATAGTTGTCTTAGCAGCCAGACGCCGAAAACTGTTCAACCAAAACAAACATTTGTTAACAAAAGTGCGTAAAAATTAAACCTATTTGTAGGAAACGAAATACCTTTTAGCAATAATACATAAATGCATGATACCTTAATAGCCCCTACTACTAGTACTAGACCTAGCTAGAGGACTGGGAATACCCGGACTCTATTTATTTATGTATTGCTAGCTATAGGCCCTGCTAGCTACTAGGCTAGCTAGGCCTAGCTAGCCTACGAGACCGGCCCTCTAGCTAGAGTAGTAGGCCTAGAGGGGGCCTAGTCCTATTAGGCCCTGGGCCTAGAGTAAGTACTAAGGCCCTAGGCCTAGCCCATATATCATAATTTAATAGCCTCTCTCCTAGCCTAGGGCCTAACTTGAATTAATAAAGTTAAATATTAATAGGCCTATAGAGGCCTAGGCCTAGCTAGATTATTGAAATTTAGTTGAATAAAATTTACTATAGTAACAGTATAGCCTAGTATAAGGAAGGGCTTTGCCCTGCCTTGTTCTTTCTCCTAATACATGCCACACCTAACTATTAAGTATTACTATTAATAATAACTTATTATAAGGTTAATAAGCTGTAGACTATTAGTTAGTACTAGTAGGCACATTTATAAACAAAATAGTTGTTTATGATATGCTGTGTTTTTTAGCTTTCCACATTTTATACCATCTACTGTCCAGTATTTTGTCAACTCTCTGAGGATCAAGTAGATGACAATGACTTCAAAGAGGGCCTTCAATACATCAAGCAAAAACCCACTATCAACTAAACTAAGGTAAGGCTTTGCAGCGCATATCAATGTTTAATATCCATCCATTTGTATATCTTAATAAAGAAGTAACAGCAAATATATACAAGCTATGTAATTGACCATAGAGGTTTAAATAAGCAAGTGTTTGCTTCTCATTTTGCGTAACATAAAATCACAATTAATTAATTTAATGATTAAATAATTTTAAATTCTTCATTATTTATACAGTGAATAAATGTTTTTATATTCATTTTTTTTTTTAAAGAACCTTCAATGCTTCAAAATCAGCAACAAGGCAGCTGGAGATTGATAGCCGAAAAATGGAAGAGCGCCTCCGCGAGTTAAAAATGACAATGAGCCAGGAAAAACAGGAACGAGAGTAAGTTTACTAATTATAATTTGCTAATTATATTATATAATTATAATGGTAGCCTTCTATTTTATGACGCCTAATACAATGTTTCTAAGCACTTTACAGAAAATCAATCCATAAAATATCTTAAGAAAATCACAAAAACGAAGATGATGCAGAGTAATCATTTTCACCGCTCCGTTCTCCAGGAGCGGATTGCTATAAGCGGTCTTAGCGCCTAGCCGGCTATAATTTGTGACGTAGCAAGTAGTCTTTATTATAGACCATTGCTATACTGCGGTCTATCCTGTAAACAGTCTTTAAAATTAAAGCCTGCTCGAAGGAGTCTTAAAACAGTCTTAAACCTCTCTTTTTGTTGCTTATTATACATATTATTGATTGTGAAAGACAACCAATTTAACAAGTTTTAAGTGTTAAATCAAATAATAACGGTGATTTTATTCTTATTATAGGCCTAGAATAGATTCATGCGTATAATTGTACATACTGTTATAATTGTGAATTGAACAAGCGTGACAAACATTACCTTATTTGGTATTCTATGCGTAATTCTGTACGCGGTCTTAATTAAAACTGTTTTATAGCAATGGTCTAACTAACAGGGGTGTCTTTGTCTCTAAGACCGTCTGAACTTTGAAACTCCCATATGAGAGCTCGTCGGAACAGAATTCACATACTAAGCTCTATTCTGTCCAATAAAAAAAAGTAATCAAAAAAAGATTTTTAAAAAAGATAACCAAAGTAAGAAGAAATGCTCTAAGACTCTAAGAAACGATTGATTGAGTTCTTCTTTGTCGATATTGGGATGCTTTCAGTATCAGGTCAACATAATCTTAGCTTTTTTTTTTCAAACTGTTTATATAGACGTCAAGGAAGTGGTGGTTACTGGCGGTCTGGCAAGGAAGGAGCTTTGGCAGGACATGGGCCTAATAGCAGCAGGAACACCAGAAATTATACTGAAATGCCTAGGTCCACTAAGGTAAGAAAGTGTAGTGGATTTTAGCACTTAATTTAAAGATGTATTCCCTCAGAAACATCAGAAACATGAGAAATGGACCGACCTTCAATAAAAGATTTGGAGTGGAGGAGACAAAAGGGAACAATTATATCTTTAATAATCTTTTCAATTCCCCTTTTCAATAGTGTATAAACATTTAATATATAAGTAGGACTTCATATTTTCTAGTCCTCTACCACCACCACTTTTTTTATTTCACATGATCGTTCTCCTTTACCGGTGATGAAAAAAAAGTGTGGTTATTATCAATGTTGTTAAAAAGGTTTACATTGTATAATAAACAATAGAAAATGTATACCCGGATGCAGGAATGCGATATGCAGGAGAAAAGCAAAAAGTGATGAATTTCTAGTCTATATTCTGTTTTTTTTTAAATGTTTTTCAGCCAAAGAAAATAACAGTTTTGAAAGATGGTCCTATCAGTAAGTATTTTTAAAATTAAATTCTTCAAACCATGAATCTATCCAATTAGACAACATTTACATAGAAACAGACATATTTTTTTAATTTTAATTTTTTTTATTTTCATTTTTTAAATTATTACAACAATTAAAAGGCTGCTCAATCTCAAAACATGTTTATACCTAAAGCTATCTGAAGATAGAAATTTAAATTAAATTTGTATGTGTACTATTACAAACCCTGGGGGTGTGAAGGTATATATCTATCCTCCCTTTTCTTTTCAAACCCATCATTTTGTACACAGCGTTTTGTTTTTATTCTCATATTCCACTGTTTCCTCTCTCTCCCTAACCCCCTCTCCCCTACCACCACCTTTCATTTCCGAAAGTATTCATAAACAGATCTGCGTCTTTGAACATATAAATATGGTCCATATTTTTAGAACAATTGTATTCATTGAATAAATGTTTACATTTTTTTTCCGTTAAAGAAGCTCCAAAGCGAGCTGTGAGACCAAAGCTAACTGCAAGAAAGACATTTGATGGTCCTGCTTGTGGACAATGTGAAGAAAAGGCTGGAGCACTTGTAAGAATGACAACAATATTATCACATGACATTTGTTGTTTTTCTTCATACTGAATTTCTTAATTAAGTGAGGGAAGAGTAATTTGGATATTGTTATAGTTATTATTATTATTGGTGGTTTGATTAATAAAGTATAGACATTTTGAATGAATTTCTCAATAATGAATATCAGCAGCAACACCATTTATTATATATCATACAGTATATTATCATAGTTTATATTATAATATTACAAGACTTTGTTTACACCCCTTATCGAGTTCATTTTGTATTCAACAGTCATGTATGGAATGTGCTGAACTGTACTGTGCTGCATGCTTTGCACAATTCCACTTGAAGGGTGCACTGAAACTACACCGCTCTGTACCATATCAAGCTGGCCAAGAACTAAGACGAAGCAAAAAGTAAGTTTCTGATTCTTATTTCTGACTACAGTATTTAGGAATTCTCCATACCTTAAAATAGCTGTAGGATTTTAAAAGTAACATCCTAACATTAAGGTCTTTCATCACCCTAAATGATTATTTATTAGTATTCCACTGCTATGGTATGCTGGATTTCAAGTCATACTAAAATGGTATGTTGTATCCTAGCTCTTGACCATTCTGAGTTGAAACTCCAGTTCTCGTAAGATTACCGCAGTTAAGCAACGTTAGGCCCGGGTGCATTCAGGATGGAAGACCATCTGGGAATCGTGGCCGGAGAGTGATAGTGTAATGATAATATCGAACTAGCATGTGATAGGCACATGTTCAATTCTATCTATATTGTAGATGCTTTACTCCCATTGCCTTGAATCGAATGTAAAGCCGTTTGTCCTGTGTACTATAGTGTCTGTTAAAGAACTTGGTACACTATTCAGAAAGAGTAGGGGATCGTCTCTCTGGCGCGGTAGGTACTGCACTTCTGGCTAATCCGAATTTCCTCAGTTTTGACAGGTCAGACTAAATTTGGTTTTCTCACCAGAATTGACTACATACTGTGAGTACTGTATAAAGTAGTAATATTTATCTTCCAGTAATTATATATTTTTTTAGTGATAGTCCACTTAGTCCTGATCGAGCTATCGCATTGAAATCAAACCAGCAAACAGAGAGAAGTAGTATTGATTCCACAATCGCACCCGAAGCCATGTCTTCTGTTGAATCCCGTCAGCAAAAGAAGTCGCCAGTTTCATTATCCAATCAACAGGTATTTCTTCATCATGATAATACTGTTGTTGATTTATTTTTTGTTTAGTTCATTCGTTGCTATTTTTAGTTTTGTCATAATTAACTGCTAACCTACAAAATATTAGTCTTGAATACACGTACATATTCAAGTCACGGTACAGATCAAATCTGTAACTGTAATATCTAATATAAATAAAAAACTAAGTGACGAAAGGTATAATTTTTATATTGTCACGAAAACTTACAAAACGCTCATTTAATTTCTAGGGTTCTCTGTAATCATTGTTTGCAATTCATAAAATGTTTTCTTTTTATGTTTCAGGTATCAAATGGGCCCTCTTTGTTAGATGGTGATTATAATGAAGCAGAAAGCTCTGCCTCTTTTGCTGCAGCATTAGCTGAGTGGAGAGGTCAGCCACAAGTGACCTCTAAGCCCACCTCAAGTCCTCATCAATCTAAACCTGGTATGTGTCACCATTCATAGATGTGTACAGTAAATGTAAATTTAGTATGGGGAAGAAACACTAGTAAACTAAATCTCTGTCTACACTATGAAACTTTATGTGACAAAAAATGTGATGTGCCCATGGACACGATGATGTCTACTACTATATTTTAGTTTGATAGTGTAGACAGAGCTTTAGGTGTGTGGTACATGTGATTTCCAAGAGGAGAAAGTAAAGTTGAGAATTTCATTACTCCAGAAACTGAAACATCAAGATTTTCTCAACTTTACCTCCTTTTTAAAATCACACAATGTACCATATTATACCTTTCTTTACCAGTCCTTGTGGGATGCTACTATAATATTACGTAAAATTGAATGTTTTCAATTTATTTTCACTATATTTTTCTCACAACTAGGTGTAACAACAGTGAATGAGGGTACAGGAACTGAACAAGAACCCAAACATGAGATAAAGATTGAGTTTAAAGAATCCATGAGCTATGCTGATAAACTACTTCTGAAGAAGCATCGGCGTACTGAATTACCTCAGATACAAACACCACGACTCGAGACTGGGAGAGAGTCCAACTCCAGAATGTACACTCAGAGTGTTAGTCCAAGAGAAACATTAAATGCTAGTTCTTCAAATGGTTGGTTTTATTACTGTTTTTCTTTTGATTAATAGCATACAAAATGTCATTATTGTCCAAAAATCATTCTAAAAATAAAAAATTTAAAAAAAGTGGAACGTGTGCTTAAATATTTGTATCTTGCTCCCATTTATACTGGCGTACCAGACATCAAGTATCGTGCCGCAGATGGAGGTTAATAGAATGTGTTTATGAATCAAGTATTGTTATATTATTGTAATACCTTAATCCATAAATACAAAAGCATAATATACTGTTGAAAGTGACTTCCAGAGCTCTGTTCTATACTAGACTATTTAAGGAAGTTATTTTTAAATAATACTATATGTTTGTTTGTATTAGGCTTGGTTGATTTTGACGATGATGAAGAATTAGAACTCGAACTGCAGGAAGAGCACTTAAGATATGCAAGTATGTTTTCAACAACTTCACCAGTAGCTGATGGTGAGATCAGATGCAATAGTGTGGTCACCATTACCCCACTACCAGAAGTAAGTTCTTTTTATGATGATGTTAAGTACTGTATGTGCTTTCAACTAGGATTATTGACAGTTTTCAGGAAAGAATTGGTGGATGCATAGAGAGACATGATTTCTGCATGTAGTCTATTTTCCAATAGTTCAATTGAAAACACATGCATAGTCATATTTTTACCTACTTTCTTAGTAAATTGCCTTACATACAGACTTAATGTAACATACTGTAGGTCTGTTATGTATTAATCTAAGGCTGTGTTCGGACTTCAAACTCAATTACATGTGTAACCTACTCTCTGGACTATCCAGATGAACTGTTCGGACTATAAACAATTTACATATGTAAACTGAAAAAAATTTACCCAGCAAGGTCATATTTCATGTATCTGTTTACACTAGTAAGGTCAAATTTCTCCTTATCGTGTGGCTAATCAGCTTTTGGTTTAAGGTGTAATTGAACAAGTTCAATATTGAATATCGAAACGTGGCAGGCTGAAGGCGCTTGACCTTTGACAAGATCGCCTAATTTTTTAGTTTTAACTTTACAATACTTAGTGTTGTATATTCTGGTACAGCCGCTCCATGATCTCTTTGTTTTTCTTCCTTATATCTTTACTCTTTTTTAAAGTTTTACTAACGATTTTTATTTTATTCTATTTTATTATTTATTTATTTATTTATTTATTTTTTTTTTTTTTATTATATTTATGTTTTTGCTTTATGTACACGACAACTAACGATCAAATAACAGTTTTTCACATCGCAACTTATACAACGTAATTTTGAAAACTTATACAACGTAATTTTGAAAACTACAACCATTTTTCTATATACATACAACGTACATTTCTAGTCTAACAAAAAATTTTCTAAACTTTCTATTATTTAAAAGTCGAAGATAGCCAGGTCTCGGGTCCATTCTATTGTCGCCACAGATTGATATCTTCATCAGTACTTCTATGAATGGATGATTAGGTGGGAACACGAACGCTAGTTGATCATACCCAGTACCGTTTTGATCGTACGATTAATCGGGAAACCACCTCACGACATGCAACCATTACACTTGTAAAGTATGAACAGGCTCTATGCCTCACATATTTTACATTCTTTAATCAGTCATTGCTACAATCACATATATTTTACATTCCTCCTTTTTAGAATATTGATACCAGTGTCATTGAGGAGCAGACTTCATATTTGGTACAAGAAGAACCAGATGATGAGCCCATTATGTACACTGCTCAACAACCACAGATAGCAACCACCAAAGGGTTTGTCACTAAAACTCTTTTTTAAGTGTAAAATCCTTAAGTCTTAATGTATTTCACGAGTATACATTTAAATTTCTTTTAATTTCTATTTATACGACAGTAGTTATTTTGTTGTAGCTTTAGGTTCAACCACACCCAACTTGAATATTTCATATTAACTTGAATATAAGCCCACAAATTCGGTCAAGGTTAGAAAAAAGATTGTAGTACCAAAATGAAGTGGTTGAATGATCCCTACATAGATTGTAGTGTTACTCTGGTTTTGTTTGAGATGAGCCTGTATAAAATATACAGGCTTATCTCATAATATTATTGTGATCAGTTTGTACAAATAATGATATTAATTAGGTTTTCTTCAACAATCTTCTCTTAGGAAATGTACTAATTAAATTTATTTCCTTTGCTAGAAATAATAAAAAAACTTCAGAATCATCAAAAATAAATAGAAAAGATGAAAATGGAAAAAATGTAAAGAAACAGCGTGAAAAGAAAAGTGCATCAGAAAATCAAAGGAGGTATCTTCCAAGGCCTCCGTCTGATAATTCTAAAAGAAAATCTACAGAAAGTAAAATAGTGAATAACAAGATCGAAAATAAGGGCGATTCAAAGCAAGATATCAAAGAAAAAAACAGGCACAATGTTAATGGACCGAGGAGAACAAGTAGCAGAAACAGAAAGTTAAAAATATCACCTGACATCATGAACAATGATGGCCCTTATAAGAAACTGGAAAGTGATCAACAAAACCAAGATGTTAAAAGAGTTGGCAAGAAGTTGCCAAAAAGACCTGTTTCTGTTCAAAATCAACAGAAAACTTCTGGTGGGGCATCAAAAGATAATGTCAGAGCGGCAAGTGAGAAAAAGAGGGCAGCATCTGCAGGTGGGGGCGGTATTTCTCACACTTTGTATTTTATTTAAAGGATGCTATCAAAGTATTATGTACAGTTTTTAAAGAAAAAAATGACAAACATACACCACACACATTGTTCTTTGTAATATTCAGTATTGTTTTCCTTAGGTATAACAAGGAAACCAAGTGAAGACTTGGTAAAAACAAGCAAGCTAGCCTGGAAAGCCCAGCATCAGTATCAGCATGGTCTTGATGAGTTCTTCACAGCAGGAATGGGTGGTCAGGGATCAAAACCTGTGCAACGAACCATTGAGCCTAGCAATGCAATTAGTACAAGTCTTCCAAAGTGCTCATTTCAAGGTGTGTTGGATATGATGGCTTTATAATGATTCCAAACCTAAAAATCATTTGAATAACAAAATGTCTGGGCAAGCATTTATCATTCTGTTTGCTTAAGTCAAGTTAGTTAAGCAGTGGTTAAGTGAAAACTGAGGCCTTTTTTTTATCAAACTACTTTTTTTTATTGAATGATCTTCATCATCTAAGATTTAATAACAAATGTGTAAACATAAATATTGTCTTAGATTATTATTTTACAATCATTGACTTATATAGTAAAACAAACTTAATATGATTTATTCAAAGCTTGATTGTTTAATAAATCTAACCAAAAAGTGTTGCAACTCTATATAATGATTTTAATATTTTAGAAATATTTTTATTTAATGTTTGTTTCATAGTAAGTGTTCAATGCACTGAATCTTTTTTTGTATAATATTCATGTGTCTAGGAGCTGGCTATTGGCGTCCAGATAGCAGTCTTTCTACAGTAGATGTTACGTACACAACTGTTACACAATTCAATGCAGAAGACCGCAATCAAGCCTCACGCAAGCAACAATCTCGGTCAACTATATCGTATAAGCTAAGCCAAGATAAGACAAACTATTCGGGGAGCCTGGACAGGAAGTCAGCCACACCTACCCAGAGAAAGCCCAGTAAGAATATGGATAGAACACCTCCAAATGGCGGGGACTCCCGGCCTAAGAGTTGTATTGAAATCGAGGGAGATGATTTTAGGATCTATGATGAAGATTATTTGAAACTTGGAAAAGAAGTTACAGCTGATGATGAAGATACTTTAGAGCAGCTTGCATTAGAGCTAGAGTCGGGAAGAAATTCAGGTAAACACATAGAACCTTTAATACGTTTATGTTTTTCATGTCATTTACTATTTTCTTTACTGTTTTTGTAATTTCTTTAAATTGAGTTTTATAGTATAAAAGTTAATAGCAAAAAATATTTCGCAAGTATGATCATTATCATTATGTCATTAATTAGTCGATGAGTCTTTATTTTTGTGAGGGAGTCCTTTTCATGGAAAAAAATCTATTTTTTGGTAACGTACCATTGATTGATTGGTCAAGCGATTAAGACAGTGGAACTGTAATATACTTGGCCATGATATCGGCAAGGGTTCGAGGCTCACTTGTTCACTGATGGTAGAACAAGTCTTCTTGGATAAAGACTATGAGCCGTAGGTCCAGTGTACACAAAATGCTTGTAAAAGCCATTGTCACACACTACTGTACCTTGAGAGGGATAGGCTATGCCAAGTGTATTTGCCCTTGACACGCCACAAATTACGAAGCAACCCTAAAACCACACCCAGTCACAGGACCACTTACTGTAACAATCGAATACATATAACAATTTATTACCTGTCTTGCAGAAGTTGATGGTCCTTTATCCAGACTCAGTATGTTGGAAGATTTCCCTGATGGGGAGTATGAGGACCAGCTAGGGATAGTACAAGACGATGGCTTAGGCTCCGGTCTTAGCACTCCATGTGAGGAACTGAACATTGAGCATGAAATGGATGAGGAGTCTTTGAAGAGTGACTTTAAAGAGGACGAACGTGCACAAAGTGTTATGGAGGTGAATGCACTTCAGTAAAGGCCCTGGTTTAGCATTATAGTTTAATGCAACCCTAGGAGCATTATGATGGCTTCCTTTAGTCTTACGCCCGTATTCATAAACCGGACTTTAGTCGTAGTTCGAGCTAAAACTAAAAAAATGACGTCATTTTAATTCATAAACCGAACTTCAACTAAATCACCGACTAAATCAGGCCAACCTCGACTAAATCGAGACGGATTTTGATCGATTTTTTTAGTCCTGGAGGGGGCAGGCTAAATGTTCGACTAAATGGTTTTTAAACGATGTTTATAAAAAACGGAACAGTCATTGAGTTGTTATATTGGCCAGATATTGAAGAATGAAATATCTATATTTATATTAGCTTAATTAAATATACATTGGTATAAGTTATAATAATGAAAATCATCTTTATTTACAACTGTATACAAATTACATTATTTTCTTTGCGCAAGTCCGACTTGAACTACGTCACGCCATAGCGACAATGGGAGATGCGGCAATTCACCACGCGATGGAATGTTTAGGGGGCCTAGCGCTTTCTTGTCATGCTAGGAAGTGCATGGTTCGTCGCGATCATACTTTGTTGGAGGCCTAGAAAAATGGAAGTTACCGTACCGCCATGGTTCCTAAATATATTTTGAAGATTTTGTTTGTTGTTAATCAAAAGTACTTCACTGTTAAATTAATACTGATCTTGTTCTAATAATTAACGATTAAAATTATTTTTCATGTATATAGTCCTGATGCGTAAAAAGTTTTGTAAGAAAATGGAAAGTGATATCAATGCGCAAAATTTTGTCTGCTCCTCAATACTCTCTTGTCATTGGCCAATGTATAGCCTTTGTTACCCAGACGTGTGCAACTCGACTAAAAGCTCGACTTCATTAAGTCGAACTGCAAACTTCGACTACTTCGTTTTTGAATCGAATTTGAAGTAATAGCTCGAACTACAACTTTTTCAAGTCGAACTTTGAACTACGACTAAAGTCCGGTTTAAGAATACGGGCGTTAGTATTTTAGACGATGAGAAAGAGACATTTATTAAAGCCCCATTCCCTACGTTTTTTAGACCTAATTTAAGGTCACAAACTATATTTATTGTAAAAATAAATACTATATGATCCTATTGCGATAACTTTCTTTGTTTTTAAATGGTTATAAATGTGACAAATAAGTCGTTTCTAATCTCAACATGCATTGCGCGTGGATTGATATTTTAATTTTTCTTCCGTGATTCATCCTCTTTCGATCGATCGTGAAGGCCAAAACAAATGGTAGAATCGTAACCTATTTCATCTAACCAAATTTATCTGGGCTGCCGGTCTACATGGACACATTTTTTGTTGTTGAATTCACCTCCCATAAGCGGCAGCCAGAAATAATACATTTGTATAATAAAATAAAATTACAATGCCTAAAAAATAATTTTGAGAGACCCTTTAGGTTGAGAATATACAGTAGTATCTCAACATTAGCATGCAAAAAGTTTTTCCCCACGATTGGTTTTACCACTTTCTAGTTGTTCCAAATTTCTAAAGTCTTAAGCCTTTAATTGTTATTATTGTTACTGTTCATCAGAAAATTAATACATAATTATATTTGTTCATTTTCATTTTATCATAATACCTATATTTATCAAATTTATGGTATTTCCACCAATCAATTAAAATAAATATTAATAATTTACATTTGATTACCAAAATCCTTTTCTCAAGTATTGTTTGTTCTTTAATTTAAATGTGCAATTTCACACATTAATATGTTTTATTAAATTGTGTACAGTAGTTCTGTATGTTGTTAGTTAAATTTTATTTAGATCTTTGAATACAGCAATAACAATAATTTTAAATTTAAAACAAAATATAATATTTATTTATTTATTTTTTAACCCACTGGCTCCACATTACCTCTTCATTTATTTATGCTTAATTTTTTTCTTAGTTTTTCTTTTAACAAAAATATTAATTTAAGCATTACAGTACCCACCCATCATAAAGACTTAAAGTCTTTTTGAAAACTAATAACTGTAGAAAAAAGAAATCATACTGTAGCAACTGTACTAGGCTCTGGTTCTTTATTCAAATCTCAGAATCAGAAGTTGAGTAGAACTGTATTTTGTACCATGTCATAAAATATATGTATCCATAATTACCCGATAATGAAAAACAATTATCCTATAGGATAAAATACCAAAATGAAAACTACCCACTATGAAAATGATTAACCAGGCAATACAGCAGTATCTTAGATATTGAAAGGGCCTGGGGTTTAGTTGGGTAGTTGTCCTGGGTGTGGTTATCCTAGAAACTTAAAAATGCATAGCTATTAGATCAAGACTTTAGTTTATGTAAAACATTATGTACAAAAGTACTGTAGCATATAGGTTTCAGAAATTGAACGTGTTATTAAAGTACATAGTATTGGAAAAACAATAAAATGTCTATTTTTGTCATATTATATTTACATACATTAAATTGGATATTTCTTAATAAATTTCCATCAAGGTATATAGTAAAGCTGAACAATTCTGAATACCAATTGTACTATAACAGTAACATTCCTTGGAACTGCTAAAATATTTTTAAAAAGTAGCCTACAAAAAACAAATAACACACAAAGCAAAGCAACTGGGAAACAATTACTGAAACTGAAGTATTACAAATCTATACATCAAATGAAAGATTCATTACAATTTTCACACATTTTAAATATATAATAACAATTTTAACTTTTAACTAAATCTTACAGTACCTCTGAACAAGGCAATCTAACAACAGTATGCCGAGCTCCAGATATCAAAGTAGCACAGTCACATATGTAAGGAAAACTAGCTCCAGCTTGATATTTGTGCCAAAATAGATTTTATTGGCTAACTTTGTTATTCTTGAGTTGCTGAATTAAAAAAAGTTAGGTGCCATTTTTTTCGACCATTCCTTCAGCCGCCATTTTGTATTTTGAAATGGCCGACATTCCACACTGAACTTTGTCATCCATAGTATCATCGGAAAGGGAATGTAATACTGATCATTTTATCCTATTACATCGATATCTATATTTAACAATAAAACAAGTCACGTGACCAAGGTCAAAAGGTCAACATTTTAATTTTCTAAATGTTTAAATGTACAATGAAAAAGGTCTCCTTATTAAGATAAATACAGTTTTTCTTATTGGTTTTACAATTCATTCAAATATTGGTAACATTTATCTGGTTATATTTATAATAACAATTTCAGTGTGTGAAAATACTTTAGTATAAGTTTAACTATCAAGATCCTCGATATGCCCTGTTTTCGCATTGCAAGTAAAAAATAAAATCAAACAACCATTGCTTTGCAGGTAAATTAGTTGCGACGCAAACAAGTTGTTATACAGAAACTACCATAAAAGTTTATATTGTAACACACTAATGACATCGAATTAGTGTAACAGCTTTAATTTTTCATTTCCCGAGATAATCATGTAGGAAAGTATTGCAACATGATTTATATTGAGTATAACACCTGATTTTATACTTGGTTTTCATTACACATCACATGTAATTTAAAATTAGCCATACCTAATGAAAAAGTGATATCTAATAGTGATCATTTCACATTCAGGTTTAAAAAAAAGTTTAAGCCTATTTTTGTCATGAAATTTTATTGATTGATCAACTTGTTGTGCACGCCATTTATAACTGGTCTACTCCGTGTCTAAAATCGGAGCACTGCTGTTTTGAATGGCCTAGATTCCCAGCCTAGTATTTGTTAATAATTTTACTATGAATAAATTTCATTCAATGAAAAAATGACTTGCCTCATTACAAATACTGTAGAGCAGTCAATATTCATGAAATATTCTCTCCATCAACTCATTAACATAGGTGACATTATCGATATCTTGCAACACAAATATCGCATTCCCATTCAGTAGATGGAGTTTCAATGGTGGTGGTACAAGTATTTTTGTGGAACCACCGGCCACACACATCACATCCAATCCATGTGTCATCTGTCCCCAGACATGGTTCCGCATCACATTGCACTTGGGTTCCCTTTTTGCCATATCCTAGTAATTTCTTTAGGACCCATACCCTCATTGTGGCTGCCATATCTGGTGTGATTAAAGAGGGATGCACCCCTTCACTGATGAAGTAAGCATTCTGAAAAAGATAAAAAAAAAGATAATTTCTATATTACAGTACAAAAAAATGACAAATACAGTACATAATATTTGTCATTCATACTGAAAACTAAGATATACTTTATTAGTTATCCGCACTTGGCGGATAACCCCTTGTTATTGTCACAATCTTTTTTTTTTGGTTATCCGCAACTTAGTAGTTGCGGATAACCCTTGTTATTGTCACGATCTTTTTTATCTTCTTTGTTATTCTTCTTTCTTTCCCAGAATTTTGCGTCACGCATATCTGTCATTCTTGTAAATATAACATTTCATAACTTAGTCAACATATGGACATTTGCATGAAGTTGTGCACCTCCATATTTTTTATGACGTTAGAGTGGCGCAGTGTAAGTTACGCGCGATTTTATGAATTTCAATGATTGATCATAGATTATAAACCAAAAGTCATTTTGTATTCGCACTTGGTGAACATTTAAGTCATATCAAGGGCGAACTTTCTATGGATTAAAAATGGCATGTTTCACAAGAAGTTACGCGCGCACGCGCATTTAAAATTTTAATATTTGCAAAATTAATTTCTAATCAACTTTCTACGCTGATCATGACATTTTGAGCATGTCAAAAATTACCGCTCGCGCAAAATATTTTACGCGCGCGGTGCGTACGTAGCGTTAAAAAAACAGGTTTTTTCAGGTTTTTTCTAGTAATTTTACCAACTTTTAAACAATTTCGACTTAAAATCAGACCATTTTAGACCATTTGCGCGCGTTTCTGTTGAAAAAGTTAGAAAATATTGTCAAAATAATGCCAATATAGCTCTTCATGATCGAAGGTGACCCCCAATATTTTTAACTTATTATGCAAGAAGATAAATTGTAGATATGAACTTATGCAGAATTTTTAACTCTCGGATGTTATGACGTCATCGTATGGCCACACAAATGTAAAAAATAGGATTTTTGTCTATTTTGTTATTGCTCATCACATTCAACAAAGCGCATCTCGCTCATACGAATTTCATTTCCCCCAAGATTTTATTATTGTCTACGTCAATCAACTATCTTTCGCATGAGTTAAAAATATTTTAATTGTTATGACGTCATCATGTCTAAAAATGTAAATAACGTGGGTCACCTATTTTCATCTTTACAGTAAATTTCAATCTGTTATAGCTCGTCAGAATAAAAAGTGATAATCATAATTAAAACGTTTTCTGGAAGCTATTGGATTGTAGATACGAATTAATGTGAACATTTTTCAAATCAGATGTTGTGACGTCATCATATAGCCAGTTGAATAAAAAAGTCGTATTTTCATCTCTTGCGTAAAAGTTCATTGCGTTTAAACGAGAGCGCATCTGACTTTTACGTGCCCAAAATTCTTCAAATTTGTATTAATGTAATTATTTAGATAATTATCTTCTAAAATAGTTATCTTTATATGTCAATTTGATGACGTCATCGTGTTAATAATTGGATTTAAAAGATGGGTCTCGTAATTTCATCTATGCTACACTGTATATAACATATACAGTGTATGTATCTTGAAAATATTCTTTTTTCCAAACCAATAATTAGTAAAAACTAACCTTGACAGTTTCGCTGTCCTGATCGGACAGCTTCTTCAGAAATAATGACGATCTATCATCAAACAGACTGACCTCTAGAGGTCAGTCTGTCTCAAATTCTTATCAACATTACATTGTATAACTTTGTCAGAAGATTGACCTCTATCTGTAGAAGTGCAGGAAAGTTCGTTTTTTTACTTTAGAGTCACGCAGCGTAAGTTACGCGCGATTTTATGAATTTCGCGTATTTAACATAGACGTGTGCACGCGCGTTTAAAATTTCAAAATGAGAAAAATCAACTTCTAATCAACTTTCTACGCGTTTCATGTCATTTTGAGCATTTCAAAAATGTCCACGCTCGCACATCTTTTTTTGCGTGATTTATGTTTTTCAGCCTTTTCTAGTAATTTTACCAATTTTTAAACAATTTCGACTTAAAATCACGTCATACGAGCACGTGGAATTGGATAATTTGCGCGCGTTTTTGATGAAAAAGTTCAACAATTTGTCAAAATTATGCCTTTTTTTAATCAGTCATAGATTCTAAACTACAAGGTGAATTTTATTTTTTATTACATATTCTAAAAGTAGATGAGTTGTAGATATCGAATCATGAATTGATATGACTAACCTAATATTTTGACGTCATCGTATGGCCACTCGAATATAAAATAGAGGATTTTTTTCTCTTCTGTCATAGCTCATCACATTTAATAGAGCGCATCTCCACTTATCCGTATTTCATTTTCCCCCCATGTTTTTATATTGTCTAGGTCAATCAATTATCTTTCGCATGATTTACCATTTTTAAATTTTTTGTGACGTCATCATGTCCAAAAGCGTCAATAACTTTGGTCACTTATTTTCACCTATTCTGCACTGTATGTAGTACGTATACAGTGTTATACTGTATATACTTAGACGTGACACAAAATAGAGAGCGCACTAATATTTTTTCAATCGCATAATCGTTTTTCTGTGCGCAATATTCTAACGTATGATGTGAACGTGGCGTTTGCGCTGCGGATAACCTAACTCGTCCGTAGTGACGAGTTCAAATCTAGTTATTATTATTATTATGTTTAACAAAACGTATAATGATCTATCAATTTAAAGTTACTATTATTATTAATTACAATTTTGTTATTTTAACACAGAGGTGTGTTGACGTTCAGCTGATCCGTTTTCTAAAATGTCTAGTATGTCAACATTGGTTTACCACATTTTTTAATACAGTACTATACTTTTATTGTTAGTCAATATATAGCATATATATTTATACATATAAAACCGTCTATACACTTTACCTTTAAAAGATTTATAGTAAGTATAGTTGTTATCTTGTTTAATTTAAATGTGTAACAAACTTCCAAGCAAAATGGTTTTCTGTGTTTTAAAGATAATAATCGTATCTTATAATTTACAGACTATACATCTAAATTTTAAAAACCTAGTACGTACCAACATAACAAAAGAACCACAGCTGTGGTCATCAGCTTGTTTGCACGTATTCATTTCAATTTGTTTCCATGGGCCACCTAGTTCACCTGTTTCTGATGACCTTTTTTCCATATAATTGCTTAAATGGGATAAAAATATTACATATTATTTTAAATAACTGTGTAACGTTTAGTTTTATGTAAATTATAAACCAAAACTTCATGTTAGATCAAAAGATTGGTTGAGATATTAATATATTGTTGGCATAATGATTCAATGTTTAGAACATTAAAGAAAATAAACTACCTGAAGTACTGGATGTGTGCATCATTATTACCCTGTAAAGAATCCAACACACTCACTGATTTCGATGGCACATGTGCCACAAGTAGGATCCAGTGTTGTGGCACATGAATTGGCACAAGAATCCACTCATACTTAAACAGGACAACCTGTATAAATTGATAAAAATTTATGTGTGTATAAGTAAGTATAATGGTAAAGTGACATATTGTACATTGATTGAATTTCTAATTACAGGTAATTTGCTGCACAGTTTAAGCTTTTCACATGGAAACTAAAGAGAGGAAATTGGTTGAACAAAGATAAACTTAATTTACTGATGACATGTTCTCTAAAATGTTCACTTTGAACAAAAAAAAACATCTGATTCTTCAATCATAAACATTAAAACAAAAATTGAATCATGATCAAAAAATAAGCTGAACCATATAATAATATATATATAATAATAATAAAATGTAGAAGAAATAAAAAATCATTTATATGCAGTTGATTATTTATCGTTAACATGGCAAATGGATTTTTAAGTCCAAAATATATAATTATTATTCTAATCCTATCCATGTCACAGAATTTGATCACAAAGTTTTGAGCAAATTTGCGTTTAGAGTCAGGTTTCTCCAACATAACATTTTGCAGGCCTAAATAGTGATAAAAAATATGAATGTACACAAATAATATATAAATATTCAATATATTCTTGAATTAAAAATAATAATAATAAGCTTAAAGATGGACATTTTAACTACTATAATACAGAATAATCAAAAAGAGAAAAACTAAATTGTAACTGACCATTGTTTAAAAAGAATAAACAATTCAATTTCGGTAGGTACAAAAAGCAAATAACTGTGAAACAATACCTTCTTTGCCAACCACGGTGAAATGTGTGGGTTGTTCCACCTTGTGGCAATGTGTGTCGGTAATACAAACACATGCCCCTCATCTTGCAAGTTTTTTTGGAAGGCAATTAAACTCAGGTAGGCATTTACGATCTATAGAAATAAATAGTAAATGTTAAATATCTTTAAAAAAGACCCTCAGCGGGAATTGAACCAGGGATGTATAAGGATATATAACCATTACAACAAACTCACATTCACAAAGGTTATAGTGCAAAAATAGCCTAATCACACTCGAGGGGAAATAATATGTAGGGGAATTATACATTAGGTATGCACTTTGCATATATATATATATTTTTTTTTATCTGTCAACGATTTTAACTTTTATATGAATTTTATATAATCATTGTAAATTTTTAAGCCTTTAATATATTTTATGTCATTTGAATATTTAATATGTTATGTGTTGTACTGTATGTATGTTTTATCGAGGGCCCTGAATGATCAGTTCTATTAGGAACTGGATAGGCTACCCTCAGTAAATATGGTAATAAATAAATAAATAAAGTGCCCTTCTTTCTAGTTTGAAATGTTTTTAAAAATTATTAGAAAATGAGTGCAGTCAATTGGCTGCTGTAGATAGGTGATTATTTGTGGTGTCAAAATAATTAGGTAATAATGCTGTATTGTCTTTGCATTTTGCATGTATTTATTTATTTAACAAATAGCACATTTTTACCGCATCACTGATCCACCCTGGACTTATAAGTGACAGCAAATCATCCAGGTTGACGCTGAACTTTGGCAATTTCAGCCATTCGTCTTTCCTTATTTTGTTAAGGCTTTCTTCAATTTGTTTCATCTCAGTTTGTCTTGTCTGCAGAAAACCAGTTAATGCTGATATATCTTTAAAAAGAAAATAATAATAATCCAATGTTGTTATTAAGTTCAATATATAGTGGGTTCGATTTTTAACTAACCTGGCATGTAATAAAAACTGCACTGCCTACTCAGGCTACCTTTACCTGGTTGGAACAAAAGTAACATAGCCTATAACAAATAATTAATAAACATAAGTAGGTAAGAAGCCAATAATTTTAATATTAAAATAGCCATTAATTGCTCAAGTACACAGTACAAACAAGTCGAGTCCTGCCTGCTTAAAGGAAAACTTAATAAATGTCAAATGAACTATTTCATAGAGATTAAATTGGTTGGTTCAATCTGAATAAGATTTGATTTGATTTGATTTTATTCGCTTTCAACATAAGATTACTAGACAATATAAAAACAAACAATTTACAAGCAAATACATTAAATAAGAAACCAAGGATAGCCCATAAAGTCGAAAGAAAAATCAACTGAATTCCAATGGGGTCCTTTAAAAACAGCATAGACATACAAATGAAAAATGCATAACAATAAAATATGGCAGAAGAAATACAATTTAAATATTTCAAAATATGAGACCATAGCAATTGGATGACTTACAGCATAAACCTAGAATATAGTATTTGTTATAATGGCATAGATAGTATTTGTTATAATGGCATAGACACAAATAATGAATGTTTATGAGTGTAATGGTACAAATAATGGCATGAGGTGAATGATGAAAGGTTATATATCAACGAGGCAACGCCGAGTTGATATTTAACCTTTCATCATTCACCAAATGCCATTATTTGTACCATTACACGAATATAAAACATTCATTATTTGTTTTATATAACATCTAAATAGAATCCTGTCATTTGAATCAAATAAAAGGTAGGCCTAGCCAAGGCCTACATTTACATTTCATTCACATTGATTAAAACAGTAACGTTTGGTTTTTAATATTATATTAAATGTTATATTTACTGTATAATAAATATGTATTTTATAAACACACCTACTTTAGTGTTAATTATATCAACAAACGACCAAACAATCCTAAGCCTAGCAAGGCTAAAATGCCTAGGCTAGGCCTTAGCCTAATACTAACAGGCCTAGGCTAGACCTAGTACTAGCTTGGCTGAAAGGCAAAACTTCGACAGAAAATTGGAACTTATCTAGGCTAATGATGGTTTCCACCATATGGATTCCACGTCTTGTAGAGATGTTCCCATTAATTTATCAAAATCCTACAAATTATCTAAAGCTAATTTAAATGTCTTTTCGATCTAAATTAGTACATATTATATCTCTCCAGAAAAGTACTAAAACCAGTCATAACATTCAAATCGCCGGGAAAGAAACAAAATAGGTGGCGCTGTTGTTTTTTGAAAAGCAATAGTATAAAACAAAATATTTTCCAAATGCGAAAAGATTTTTTTTTCGTACACAAAAAAAGTACTATTAAACGATCGTTTAATAGTGCATACTATTGCATGCCATGTGACCCACATTCGTCCAATCAAATGACAGGAATTTATTTAGGTGTTATATAATATTTGTTATAATGGCATAAACAAAGTTTGTATAAGTCAGTTAATTGTTACCTCAATAACATAATTGTTAACCTACTTTGCGTCAAATGTGTTGATTTTTTATTGTTTTCATTTTGTTTTTCTTTCTCATTCATGATTTCTTCTTCATCTTCTTCCTTAATATCATTATTTTCTTCATCTTGTTCTTGCTCGTCATTAAAGATGTATTGTCCCCCTGAAAACAATTATTGAATAGGCCATTTTAATGTCACATGAAAGTTATTCACTTTGATCAAAAATTGGTTGAAAAAAAAAATGTTTATGTAAATGTATATATAACAAAACTTTTTCATCATTGAATTTTCAGAGCTGGGTTAGCTGGAAATAAGGCATAAATTAAAAATACTGTACATAAGAAAGAGATCAATTTTTTCCTTACCATTCATATCATCATTCCATGATTCTGGGAGTGATTCAATGATGTGATGCAAATTTTTTGTTTCTGGTGTTGTATTGAAGTCACACTCTTTAGCAACAGCATCAGTTTCGTCTGTTGCTATATCTTCATCCTCATCTAAAATTGATGATTATCAATATTTTATTTTGAAAATTGTCTGTGCATACACAACATTCCTGTCCTTAGATACTTGTTTGGACTGTATTGTTCATTGTATATATTTCAGATTGAAAAAAATCAGGTTTGGTCATAATTATGCCCTACTATGACAGCACAAGTTGTCTATATTATATATTTCGTCATTTGCAAATTATTATTTATAAAATTATAATTATATGGCCAATTTGGAGTTCCTCAAATGTGACACAGGTAACCGATGCCATACGCTCTATATATTTAAATATACTTCATATAATTTAACAATTTAAAAAAAAATTTACAATTGTACTTTACATGTGTTTTTATGTATTCAGCTTTTTGTTACTTTATTTCTATTACCGTTTATATATTTTTCGGGAATATAAATATTATTGATGTCCTCTGAATGTACATCTCTTTCTCCAGTTTCTATAATGAAATTAAACATATTGTATTTAATTTTTGGTTTATCATTGTGTTTATTTGAATGGAACGCTCACACCAACTAGGTCGTGCCCACAGATGGTTCTCAAATACAGTAGAACCCCTATTAAAGATATACTGTACTGTCCCCCTGATATAATATTTAAAAACAATTTTTTTAATATGCCATTTTAATATCACATAATAATTATTCCTTTGACCAAAAACTGGATCGAAAAAATTGTTTTTAATATAAGTTTAACTGACCAGAATGGGTGACATCGTCATTCTGCTCAGTGGCTTTCTCTGTTTTTATGTTGCTGGGCATTGGTATAACTGGAAAAAACAATGGTGAAATATAAATAAGGGCTAAAGGGAATTGGTATTCTTAGCATGAAATTTAAAAAGGAAAACTTTCATTGAGGTTATTGTTTATTTCCTTTATTACATATGATAAAATGTTGATAGTATACGATTATGAGCTATTTGCAATATAAATGGGTTAATTTTAGATACGAACTGTAGTGTAACATACATGTCACTCTACAAAATGATGGTAATTGTATCATGTCTGGTTTCAATTCCTGAAACTGTTATATGGTTGCAAAAACGTACCGTGACTTTGTGTATCTATGACTGCTTTACTACAGTCATCGATGATTATTTCTTTCTTAAACACTTTCTTCATATTTGAAACATATATCTGGTTTAATGATGTGTTGTTGCTGTCTAGTATATTCAAAACAGAGAAAATGTGTGATGATGGGTTCATGCTGTTCAAGAAATCTCTAGATCTGTGGAGCTGCTCTGCAACCTGGGAATTTAACATTCCTTTTAATTGTGGGCATAGGCAAACTTTTCGTAGTACTTCCCTTTCCATTTTTGTATCAAATTGATGAAAAGTATTGAAGAGGCAAAGTGTTGCTTTTGTATCTACAGTGACGGATGTAGGATTCATGTTGGGATAGACATCATCTAGTGTCTTAAGATGAACTTGCAGTGTCCCTTCTTTGGCTGCTTTTATGTTTTCCTCAGTTGGTTCCACAAATCTTCCTTCGTTTGGTTGAAACATAACTCCATCTGTACGTCGGTTACCATGTCTCGAAACCATCTGGGGTATATCACATACAATAATTGGTGGTTGTTTTGCCAAAGACATAATCAAGTCTACATAGTCCCTTGGACTTTCGGCCAGGAGCAAGAATTTTACTCCATATACAATCTGATGTGGACAACTTGCAGAGAGCCAACCACCTGTTAAGTAACAAAGAAAATATCAATATTTCCAGAATATCAGCAATATCACTGTTTGTAATACTACTAGAAAATTAGACATACCGTATTTATTCAAATAAATGCCTCGCTTTGAATAAGTGCATTACACACAATACTGTATTAGAACACATTTCTATTTGTAGTAGAATTCATGACTTCAAAGATCTACAATTTACAAAGTATTTTGATATAATTTTTACTGTATTTTATAACTTCTTGATATTAATTGTGTTGTATTTTTTTTATATCAAGTGGCATTTATTTATTTGTTACCATACACCCAAAAAATAAATGCCTTTCTGAAAAGGTTTACCTGAAGTGCCCCATACACTGCTGCCCTGTATTTGCAAAACCATGTCAAGCTTGGACCCGGTTGGTTTCACATCACATACCCTGCACAAATCTTTCACTTGATGAACCTGCAAAATTTGTGTTTTATAAAATGTTGTTTGGTTTAATTAAATTTTAAAAAGTCTCTGGATGTTGAAATAAACAAGTACCACAGTTAGAACAAAATAATATACGCAAATCTAAAAAGTTGTACTCAACTATATTGTACTAAGAAAAAAAAAAAACAAGGGTCATTTAATTAATTTTTCTGCTACTGTTCTTATAAAACTACAAAACCTGCCTTTATATGTGGTGAAAGCAGCCTTTCTAAAAGTTGTTTTTTACAAGTCTCCCGGCAATCAACTTCAAGTTGAGAGGTGTCTCGCACAAATTTTCGATGTTCAGTGTTGATAGCTTTAACAGCAGAGCAGGTTCGTCTACCAATAAATGGGGCCCAATTTGTATATGTAGGTTTGACTTTTAATGGGTTTCGTTCATTCTCTGTTGAAGATTATAGTCAATATTTTCAACATCTGATCCAATGAAACTCAATTTTGGCATTCGATAACTTATTTTGTATGTGCTGGTAATTATTGTTAATATTATTATACTGCATTAATATTGTTTTGAGTGAATACAATGATAACTGTAACATAATTAAATGTTCACTTACTTATTAGTAGCCCATTTATCAGCTTTTCTTTTTTCACTTTTGTCCAAAAGTCCTCAATATCGACAGAGTCATTTTCATCTGTTAGATCTGGAAGCTCTAACTCTGAAACTATAATTTGAAAATGATGTTAAATAATTTTGAAAAGTGTACCAACAACAATAATGAATTGTGCCTATTAATAGTTTCTCTACAAACTTACCATCCAATGAAAAGCAAGCGTTTTTCTGCATTTCCATTATAAGGATAGGTGGATGAATACCACATGCAACACATGTAAAGTTATAAGATCGTTCACTCAAGGCCTCGAAGTGCTCCAAACCACGTAGTAATACCTTTGATGGTAGTTTTTCATTTATCATATTTTCTAAAGCAGTAAGTACACCATCGAGAGCCATATAACTCTGAAAAAAAAGTGAGAGAAAGTATGGCATGCGTCTACTTTCAAAACGAGCACGAGTGTGTGGTCAGTCATGTATCGCAACTGGCCAGCAGCAGTTTAGATTTGATTTGGCCCGGTGATGTACTGTAGATGACAATCACCAGATCACATAGATAAATAAATTAAGGAGATTCATGGAAAAAAATGCTGCCTATAGCCATGTATTTAAAACAATTGTTGCACTGCACATCACTACATGGTTTTGGAACAATGTAATAATTCTAATACTTCAAATTTTATGTTTTCAATAATATAAAATACCTAAAAGCTATGGTTGTATTAAAAGAAAATAAGTTTTCTGTCGCCCGATTTTGATGAAATTAAAAATAATCGAGTTCAGCAACATATTGTTGTAATTGTTTGCAACTACCGTGGAGGAGTCAATAGAGCAATGAGGCTGCATATATGATTTACTGTATACATGAGTACATTTGTTTTTGATAATGATTTTAAAATTTTAACAGTTGATTTGAAACTGTCTATAGAGGGCTGAGGCAAGATACATTGTTATAGGCAAGCTCGTTTTATCTCGCCGCCGATGCAAGTCCTTGTATTCATTGTCCATGGGATGGGATAACTCACCATCCGATTGTGGCGCAAAAACACAAGTAGTTCCAAGGAAATTAACCAGTTGTCATCGAAATTGTGAATTCCGTCCGTGTACTCTTGATATCGGTAAGGCAAGGAACATAATGTACACTCTCTGATGTACAATTTAACATCTGAAATAATTAATGATAATTTAAAATTATATAGTTGTGGCATTTTCAACTATTTTATTTCAATTATTATTCAAACACAAATTACAATGTTATTAGGGAGTGTTTGATTATCTGTTATTAACAATAATTAACTTTACCTCCGACAAGTAGGTATATGTAGTCGATTGCGTGTGTCTGTTTGTTAGCAGGACTACTCAAAAAGTTATTGCAAGATCTTTACCAAAATGAAAATACAGATCGATATGTGGTCAAGGACCACTCCATTGGAAGCAATCCGAACCACGATCCCAATTCTGGACCACTTTTAGTATTATTTTCAGACCTACTAGTGTTAAAAGATAGGAGACAATTTTCAAAAGCCGGTGAACAGTCTTAAAGTAACAAGTAAACTGAAATGGCATTTTCTCAAGAACTACTTGTCCAAAAAAGGTACAATTAAGAGGCAAGAGTTATAATTTGGCATTTGTAATTTGATTTAATAATGTACAGGTTTTTGGATACAAGTAGTTTAAAAAAAACCGACTTCTTTTCAATTTGTTTTTGGCATTGCTGTTCTATTGTTAGTCAACTGAAACTATTGTTAGTTGAAAGGCTGGTTACATAACCATTACACGAAATTCGCATACACAAGGTTGTAGTGAAATTAGCCTAATCACACACAACATTAAAACACCAAAAAAAAAAAATCTTATGTAGGAGAATTTTACAGTAGGGGGAGGTATATGCACTCTCAGAGGGCTGTTCTAGTTGTTAATAAGTAATTTCATCCATTTCAAACATGTCAATGCAATTTGTGTTCGAAGAAAGAAATTGTGTTACTTTTTTATTATAATTGTCATGATTTGAACATATCATTGCCATAAACTTGCCTTTAATAATTTTATGCATAGTAATGATTGAAGCGTGACTTGTTATCAGTTTTCGTAGACCCAATGTTGGGTTTCCTGGACACTGTGAACACCTTATTTCTGTAGGAACTAGATCCAGAGAATTTAAGTTGACTTGAGTGAATTTCTTTGGAACAGGATACGGTATTCTTTTGCTGGCATTGTTTAACCAATAGGAAACCATTTTTCTTTTCATTGCAGTAGGTGGAGGATAATTGCTTGCATTTGGCTTAGATGTTTGTTCAGTTTGTGTTGGTGTGGTCAGTGTTTTCATTAACAGTTGCGGAGCACTTTCTAACATATACCACTTTGCCATTACTTTATGTACACATGACCGCTCACCCATTGGACATTTACAATTCCATGAATTGTCAATCGCCTTATAATGCACTATCACTCTTTTCACCTTATTGTAGTAGCTTACTGTGGGGCAATAAACTGAGAAGAACAAAAATGTGTTATCTTCTGTCATCTGCGAAATGGGATATACACTGCATTTAGCACATGTTCTAGCTGCCTGGTTCAATGCATCTGCAGAATGTAATATTTCCTTAGAGTACTGCTGTGATTGAGATTGAGACAACTCTAGCAACTTGTCCTTACTGAGCATTCCCTGCTGTCGATGCGGTTCACTGTCAGCAACTGATAAAAGGTGTATACATTCGAAGGATGTTATTCCACTGTAGCGAGCCAGATTGACTGCCATCATGCACTCTTCCACCTCACAAAACAAATTCATTGGCATATCTCCTTTGGCAATTGTCCTTTTTACAACATGAATGGGATGAGCAGATTTCTCATTTTTATGAACAGCAAAAATACCTTCCTCTTTGTCAACGCATACAGTTGGCAGGAGATTTAAATTCTGCTTCGCTCTTTCATCATAACCTCTCTGACAGTGTATGCTTGAATTTTTCTTTAATAGTTTCCTGCCACAGTCATCGTTAACAGCTTCTTTCTGTGATAAAGTTTCATTTACTCGTACATCTATATCACATTTGCTATCCTGGTGATCAGGCGTGTTCTCAGCAGTAACCGATTTTTTCCACAATTTACCAAAAGTATATCTCCAAAATTCTGAAAATATAAATGTGTACTATAAATGTTAATTCTCATTTCATTACTAGAGGGTTTGCTCGCTCACCCTCTAGTGGGTCTATATGCGTGAGTGTACATGAATAGTTCTCGAAAACATGGCCACGCCTCTGGAAATTAGGGACCTGGACAAGACCTAAGCATATGATTACTGAATTATGCATGTTTATTTTGACATTCATGAGGGGTTCCCAACCTATTCACAAAAACCAAAATATAATATATTTTATAATATAGTGAGTGTGTTTACTTGGAGGGTTGCAGGGTTGAGGTTGGTAACATAAATGCTATAAATTTTAGGACTGTTGTTTAAAATAGGAGCTACTATGAGTTTTGAGTAAAAAATGGGGGCCATTTTGAAATCCAAGATGGCGGCCAAAATAGGGTCGGGAAAAATTGGCCACCAGTTGCAATGAATTCTACTAGTCCTAAGGATTCCAAAACTGCCAACAACTCAACTTGAGCATTAAAATCTTACATAATTGATATTTGGAACATTAGGTTCCCCACTATAACAGTATTTAACATAGTAGGGGGAATTTTCATCATTAGTCAGCGACAATAATTGTTCTGTTTGGTGGGTTGCTGGGTTTGTTTAGTTGAATCTTTACTTGCAAATAAGTATCAATCATGAATTGTTTATAACAACATCCATCTATTTATTAAAAAATAATCAACTTTACTGTGACGATACAATCGCTATTTTTCAACAAGCTAACCCACAACAGAGGGCGCAATGACACTTTTTGGATATTGCGCTGTCTTAACAGTCGGCCTCAGAATTTCTTAATGAAATTCGCCTAATAAAATCAAGGTACAAGTCATACCAATTTTCCTGTATCATTAATCAATGGATTAAACTTCTTTTAACATTATCGTGGCTTATGTTTCAAACATTACATATCTTTAAAGCCATAACTAATAATTATGCTCTAGATTCTTCGGCTTTATCGTTACTTTCAACAATTTCACAAGATCGATAAACCTCTTTGTTGACACAAACATCCACCACTCTCACTCGATTGTCACTGCTTGGATATAGCGCCGAAACAATGCCGACTGGCCACTGAGATCATTACGCGGACCAGGCTACGTTAGCGTTACGGTTAGGCAATTTGGTTTTGACAAGCAATTACTGTCAGTGCTTTGTAAGTTATTGTGATTTTATTGCCCTGGAGTGTCATTTGAGCCACAAGTTCTAACTACAAGTCCTGCCCACTGGAGGTTGGTCTAACCTGAGATGATTCACATGGAAGAGCTTGAGTCATCCTCTTAAGTTTGGCCTCGATGACCTTTGCGCAGGCTACCTAGAATTCTCATGGGCCATTAAATATTCAGTTTCAACTTTTAGATTTTATGTGGTTTGAGACTTTGTTGAGCATTTTTAAAAATGTGTATAGGCCTACTACAGTACATAATATTAATATTTAATCAAAGATAAGAACAATAATGCAATATACATTGAGATATAAATGATGTAAAATAAACCATAAAGATTAATACAATAAACTACAAATAGCCAATTTTTAAGTTTGAATGGAAAAAATGATTGACCTATGAAAGAACCCTAAAATAAACATATAAATAAAAATAAACGCCAAGTGATGATAACCAATTTAAATTAATACACATTAAAAAGTTTTATCATTATGTAAATAATTATCTTAAATTAAAAATGAAAGATATATTTAGGTTAACAAATTGAATATAATATGTTTCCTTTTTTCTTATCACTCTTGAAAAGTAATGTTATCTGTTATCTGCCAGAGTCAAATGTTCTGACCCTTTCATCATTTGTTTAGCTCTGCTGATGTTACTCTGATACTTTTTTTCGTAAAATGCTACAAATAAGTGTGTATGTTTTTTACCCTGCCACTGTTTTAGTACAACACAATTGTGTGTACCCTGCCACTGTTTTGTATCCCTGCCACCGTTTTTGTATCCCTGCAATCTTCTTTTTTCCCAGAAACTTTGTATACAACACAAGTTTTTGTATCCTAGACCACTGCTTGGTCGTACCGTCTCTGTTTTTGTACCCTGACACCGTTTTTCTTCCCTGCAACTGTTTTGTACCCTGCCACTGTTTTTGTACCATGCCCCAGTTTTTGTACCCAGCTGCCATCGTGTTTGTACCCTGCCACTGTTTTTGTACCCTGCCACTGTTTTTATACCCTGCCACCGTTTTTGTACCCTGCGACTGTTTTTGTACCCTGCGACTGTTTTTATAGCCTGCCACCGTTTTTGTATCCTGCCACCGTTTTTGTATCCCTGCCACCGTTTTTTGTACCACTGTCATCGTCTTTTTTCCCAGACACTTTGTATACAACACAAGTTTTTGTACCATAGACCACTGCTTGTCATACCCTGTCTCTGTTTTTGTACCCTGATACCGTTTTTGTACCATGTCACCGTTTTTGTACCCTGCCACTATTTTTGTACCTTGCCACTGTTTTTGTACCCATCTGCCATCGTTTTTGTACCCTGCCACCGTTTTTGTACCCAGCTGCCATCGATTTTGTACTGCCACCGTTTTTGTACCCTGCCACTTTTTTTGTACCCTGCCACCGTTTTTGTACTCTGCCACTGTTTGTGTACTTTGCCACTGTTTATGTACCCTGCGACTGTTTTTGTACCCAGCTGCCATCGTTTTTGTACCCTGCCATCGTTTTTGTACCCTGCCACCGTTTTTGTACCCTGCCACTGTTTTTGTACCCTGCCACCGTTTTTGTATCCTGCCACCGTTTTTGTACCCTGCCACTGTTTTTGTACCGAGCTGCTATCGTTTATGTACCCTGCCACCGTTTTTGTACCCTGCCACCGTTTTTGTACCCTCCACTGTTTTTGTACCCTGCTCATTTTTTGTACCCAACTGCCATCGATGTTGTACCCTGCCACTGTTTTTGTACCCAGCTGCCATCGTTTTTGTACCCTGCCACTGTTTTTGTACCCAGCTGCCATCGTTTTTGTACCCTGCCATCGTTTTTGTACCCTGGCACTGTTTGTACCCTTCCACCAGGGCCTTCCAGCCTTTTAAACACTGCCTGACATACAAAGATATTTTTGACATTTTGTGAAAGATATACTTTCCCATTAAATTAAATAAATGGAATATCACAACCACTAAGTATTTATTCCTGTATAAGGTCAGCAATCAGATTTCCCGCGAACTATTGTATAAAATCATTGACGCTGTTTTTGTACACTGCCACCGTTTTTGTACCCTGCCACCGTTTTTGTACCCAGCTGCCATCGTTTTTGTACCCTGCCACTGTTTTTGTACCCAGCTGCCATCGTTTTTGTACCCTGCCATCGTTTTTGTACCCTGCCACCGTTTTTGTACCCTGCCACTGTTTTTGTACCCTGCCACCGTTTTTGTATCCTGCCACCGTTTTTGTACCCTGCCACCGTTTTTGTACCCTGCCACTGTTTTTGTACCGAGCTGCTATCGTTTTTGTACCCTGCCACCGTTTTTGTACCCTGCCACCGTTTTTGTACCCTCCACTGTTTTTGTACCCTGCTCATTTTTTGTACCCTGCTCATTTTTTGTACCCAACTGCCATCGATGTTGTACCCTGCCACTTTTTTTGTACCCTGCCACTTTTTTTGTACCCAGCTGCCATCGTTTTTGTACCCTGCCACCGTTTTTGTACCCTTCCACTATTTTTGTACCCTGCCACTGTTTTTGTACCCATCTGCCATCGTTTTTGTACCCTGCCACCGTTTTTGTACCCTGCCACCGTTTTTGTACCCTGCCACTGTTTTTGTACCCTTCCACTATTTTTGTACCCTGCCACTGTTTTTGTACCCATCTGCCATCGTTTTTGTACCCTGCCACCGTTTTTGTACCCTGCCACCGTTTTTGTACCCTGCCACTGTTTTTGTACCCTGCTACTGTTTTTGTACCCAGCTGCCATCTATTTTGTACCCTGTCACCGTTTTTGTACCCTGCCACTGTTTTTGTACCCTGCTACTGTTTTTGTACCCTGCTACTGTTTTTGTACCCTGCTACTGTTTTTGTACCCTGCTACTGTTTTTGTACCCTGCTACTGTTTTTGTACCCAGCTGCCATCGATTTTGTACCCTGCCACCGTTTTTGTACCCTGTCGCTGTTTGTGTACTCTGCCAGTGTTTTTGTACCCTGCCACTGTTTTTATACCCTGCCTCCGTTTTTGTACCCAGTCAATGTTTTTGTACAAAACAATTTTTTTTTACAAGTGTTGTACCCAGAAACTGTTTTTGTAATGTTGTCATCGTTTTATAACAATTTTATACAATGTATAATAGAACAAAATACGTGATAATTGCAAATAAATATAATTTCATTTTCAATTTAATTTTATTTCCACAATATAATAACATACATACAGGATAATAAATGCAATGAAGTAATCATGTGGGGAGAGAGTCATAATAAGTCAGTCAGTAAGTTTGACCCACCACGAAATATAACATTAAATACAAATACGAAAAATAAAAAAATATATATACATAAACTAATAATAAATAAAAGAAAAAAAAGCTACAATTTATTGCTCCCCTTTTTTAAAAATCCATTCTGAAAAACATATGACTTCTAATTATTCATGATCTAACGTTATTACATAAAAGGTGGTGGTCAAGCTAGCTCTGCAGGTGACGGCCGCCGCATGCATATCTCGCCAGTTTCCCGTATTCTTATGTTGTTCGTTTTGGTAAATATGCGGCTGAACATGTATCCAAACGCGTAAATAGCGCTGTGCTCTGATGGTGCTTCGACACCAGAAATTACTTCTGGTGCAGTCCATGGAAAGCATTTCTTCCACCTAATCTTCTCCTCCGATGACAACTTTAAAGGAGTAGGCCTACTCCGTCCGGTCCGAAATGCCTTGCCATAATCTATTGTTACTGGTATAAATTAATTTTACCATCAATCATGAAGCACGTACCACGTTATTACCTGTAAGAGAAAAGACAATTGGGAAAATAAGAAAATAACTGTAAAATAATCACTGAATTGTGTATGGTATAATTGAATTTAATGTATGATAATGAAAAATGAGTGGCTTAATTAAAAAAAATTACGCATAGGCCTATAACAGATTCTTACTATTGATATCATTATGGACATAATCCTGAGTTGTGGAAATTAGGATATTTTATACGAATATATATTAGGCCTACTGATATACTGTAAATAAGACCTCTTTCTACTTCACACGTTTACGTAGATCTATCTGATAAGAATTTGTGAATTATTTTATTTTTATCGGAACGTTGATTTCTACCTACCATGCAAACGCATGCAGCAAGTCAGATTTTCCTCCACAATGAATCTTCCGAGAAAGATCTTTTATTTATTTTCGATGCGCTTCCATTCAATTTTAAAATCGCTTTGATGCCTGCCACCTCAATCCATCAGGAGGAATGGCGGGGGATATTTGAACTCCGTGGTATATCTGGCTAAGGCCTAACCCTTTTGCGATTAATTCTTTCTAATAGTTCTGTTGTAGGCTACATTTTCTTCCACGGGCTCGTCGTTTATATTATCAAGTAGACGGTCATTGATGACCGAGTCTACGCATTTATCTCGTATAAAATTGCGTAGAGTTATCAAATTTAAATTGTGTTCATTTGTATCAATTATGTATGTTTGTTGCTGCTGTACATTGTCTACAAGATGTCCACCACCCAACAACAGGTGAATAAAACATGAAACACTAATATACTTTCGTGATACATTAGCACTGTTCGGAAGTACTCATGATTGACTATCAATCCATTTTGTTCCCAAAATCGATCAAAGGGCTTCCAGCCTTTAAAACGCTGCCTGATGACATACGAAATTTTGTGAAAGATATATACTTTCCCATTAAATTTAATAAATTGAATATCACACGGCCATCCCAATTCCCTAACAAAACTATTGTTCATGTTTAAAAGTATTTATTTAATGTGTCTGTAGTTCTAGTTAAATTGCTTTGCATAAAGCAGCATTGAGAAATATTTAGATTATTATTATAAACAACCACTAAAGTATTTATTCCTGTACAAGGTCAGAAATCAAATTTCCCGCAAACTATTTTATAAAATCAGTGACCTATCTAATAGTAAATTGATTGGTTAATACCCAGTCAGTGAGGACCTGATTGACAAGCAGTGCCTGTTTGCTATTGGTCATTGGTAAGAGGAAGTTGAAAATGGAGAGCAAGTTATTCTTAACACTTGCAGTCTTAAATAAACACGCTGGCATTTTTATTACACCACAGAGTATTATTCCTGTCAACTTATACCACAATTGACATGTTGAGGGGATAGGTCATCCACTGATTCAGTGGATGCCAAACGTAACGCTAAAGTAGCCTGGTCCGCGTAATGATTGGCTCAACTGTGGACTACTATCATCACGTCTCCAACTTCAAGTTCTCGATCTCTGCCACTTCTGGCGCTTTTACAGAGTCGGTAAGTATTTTATTTTTTTTTTTATTTTATGTCTTTAGACAATGTGGCCAAGGATTACCAATAGTGAATTAATCACTGTCCTATCAGATAGGTGGTAATCCCCCTGATACAGGGGCTATTGTGTGAACCAGTTCACCGGGGTAACCCCCTACTCTTTTTCGAATAATGAACTGGGTTTCTTTAAAGTACACACAGGTTATAACTGTGTACACTGGACCTACGGTTTATAGTCCTTATCCGAGAAGACTTGTTCCACCACCAGAACTAGGAGCGAGTCGGCCTCGAACCCTTGCCGATGTTGTATGATCTGATCATGGAGGATACCTCCATGATCTGATCAACTCAAGTTCAAAAACATTTATTTTGTTCAACAACATTTATTTTGTTCAACAATGGCATTATACAGTATAATATATAGATGTGTACATAAATGAAAACATTAGTAATAAGCCATCATTTGGGGTCTTCTCTAGAAGAAATCAAGTTTCTTGTCTCGATAAAGACCCCAGAAACAATACACATACATTTAAACTAATACATTTTACTACATAAAATAATAAATAAAAACAAAAACGATGAAATAAAAATAGATACTTTCAGTGTACTACAATCATAATAATATTTAAAAAAATTAGTATAAAGAAATAAGATATTTTTTTTAATTTTTACAAAAAGTATAAAGAGATTTAAAATGCTTTAGGTTTGTCATCAAGATCATTCCAGATTCGCGGCCCTGAAACAGAAATACAATATTCGGAAATTTTCAGTCTAAAAAGAGGTACCTCAAGATGCTGAAATTTATTGTTGATACGTAAATTGTACTTGTGTGATTTTGTATGATGACTTAATAGATTAGACATTGTCACAGGGAGTCTGGTATTAAAGAATTGAAAAATAAAGGAAGCAATTTGTGTTGTAAATAGATCATGTTTACTAAGAATATTGAGTTTTTTAAGTAAAGGTTGGGAAGGGGCGAGATAGTGAGAGAAAGTAATAATACGGGCAGCACGTTTAATTTGTTTATTAAGTTTTTCTAAATTTGATGGGTAGTCGGCTGCCCAAATAATGTTGCAATAAAGAAGATGAGGTTGTATAAGGGTGTTAAACAAGAGTAAGATATGTTGTGGAAAAAAATGTCTTAATTTACAAAGGATGCCAATTACAATATCTTTTTAGATACATGATGACTGGTCCATCTCAAGTATTCATGTAAATAAACTCCGAGGAATAATACTTCGGGTTTACGTTCAATAATATTATTGTTAAAGATGTATTGTCTCTTGAAACACAAAAAAATGAAGGTCAAATTTTGTTTTTTTTTCGAAAAATTTTTTGTGATAGTTAATAGCTATTATGATACTTCAAAATGACCCATCTTTTATTTTTTATTTTTTTGGAATTAGTCAAAGGGACAATACATCTTTAATGTAAATATTAAGATTAGAGAAATCAATTTGTCTTTGTTGAGTACGAAATAAAATGTAATTAGTTTTCTGTACATTAACAATAAGCTTATTTGAGATGAACCAGTCAGTCATTTTATTTAGTTCAGTGTTGACGGTGTTATATAAGACATTGATATCAGAATGAGAATACAAAATCGTAGTATCATCAGCAAAGGATATGACTTTCAGAGTGTCACTTGATCTAGAAAGATTATTTACATAAATTAAAAATAGTAGTGGTCCTAAAACCGACCCTTTAGGCACTCCGCAATTTACAGCCTCCACTGATGATTTAAATGAGCCTAACGCAACATACTGTTTACGGTTTACTAAATAACTTTCAAACCAGTTTAATGCAATTTCTCCAATGCCATAATTAAATAATTTACCAAAAAGAATTTTATGATTGATGACATCAAACGCTTTTGACAAGTCTAAAAACGGAGAGTAAAAACTGTCAAGAGATGAGGTGATGTTGTTAACAAGATCCAGAATTGCATGGGAATAACGCCGTCCTTTTAGTTCTGACTCCTTGTACACAACCATGGGTAGAGCAGGATCCTGCTGCCCAATCAACAGCATATTTGGTGTAACTGGGTTGATATCAGCTATCTCGGAGGATGCGTAGCCAAGAGGTTTAGAGTTCATAATTCCTTCCACTTCCGACAGAATGGTACGTAGCACAACATCAGGTAATACTCGGTCTCGTAGAACTCCTTTCAGCGCACATTTGATAGACCTCATTTCCCACTCCCACAACCCACCAAAGAGGAGCACTTGGAGGGTTAAAGCAAAATCTCACTTTAAATGTTGCCAGACTCCAGTTCCATTGCTTTCGGTGCAGTCTCAATCCTTTTCTCTGTGCCCTTGAAGTTTGTTCCACAGTCACTACAGAGTTCATATGGTACTTCTCTGCATAGAGGCAAAATGCCTATATGCCATCAGAAAAAGATCCACATCAAGAAACTCTATCAGTTCCAGATGAACTGTCATACACTTGAAGACAAGGCCCCAACACTTTTCTTGTGACCGTCTAACTTTCACTGCAATTGGGACAAAGCAATACCCTCCCTGTGGAATAGAATTTTCTGAGTATACCTATGACAGAGGTTCGTCCTCTTAATATCCAGAAGCGACAACGCAGAAAGGCGAAAACTTGCTCGGTTCCGGCCTGGTGGTTGAAATGATTATCCGCATCCTGGATAAGAAGCTTGGTTACTGGATATGATGGTGGGAGGACAATTGGATGTGGTCCTACACTAGTGTTGTTTATCCACTTTCCTGAGTATACCTATACAAATTTAATGTTTATCGTTTCATCCAGCTCCGGAGAGAGCTCCAACAGACGACTACTCTTCTGTGATTCTTTCTGGGTTGTGAGTGTAGCGATCTCTTCTTTAAATGATTGTAAGAGTTTATATTTGGCATCATGTACTTGTTCTGCATTTAATACAACCGTATCTTGTCCATCTACTGTGTTGAGTTTCTCCCCCAGTGCTTATACAAGTTCTGGCAAGTCTGGAATTCTTTCAAGTCTATATCCTGTATTGGAGTTGCCAAGGTTACACCACAGAATAGGGACTTCTTTATCTCGTTGGTATCTGCAGATGAATTTAATGATTAGACTCGGGTTCGTGCCAGCATCGAGGCACTATACCTCTGCCGTGTATCTTTTGCATCTAGCAGCCATGAAGTTCATCAGTCCATCTGGATCCTTTCGCAAGCTCTGTAACTGACAGACCTCGAGTAATGTCATCTGTAGGGTTCTCATCTGTTCGCACATACCACCACACACTGTCGGATGTCAACGTCTGGATTTCAGCTATCCGAGTCCCGACAAAATGACAGGAATCCGATTGTATCCATGTAAGAACTGTTGTTGAATCACTCCACATAATAATATATTCCACGTCCAGGGTGAGTGCACTGGTGATAGTCTGAGCTAGTTGTGCACCAAGAAGAGCCCCAAGTAATTGCAGGTGTGGTATAGAAATTTGGCATTTTTGTGCTACTCTGCATTTGGCCAACACGAAACTCAGGTGGCCTATCATTTGCCACCTTCTGTAAGGCAAATGTTGCGCAGCAAAGGCTACAGGCAGCTCCAGAGTACCAACCACTCCATCACAAGTCAAGTATCCATCTCGTCATCCCACCAGAGGAGCGCAACATATTGTACGTCGATCTCCAGATACTCCAACGCGTCCTTGCCGGAAACATAACAGCAAGTTCAGTAATGCTAGACTACTGTGTACCACATGACAGGGGATGTACCAGCCTAATTGCTACTCCGCAGACAATTTGTCGACAGGCCCTATAGCTTGATAGAGCCATTCTCCTTCAGTTTGTTATTAAACGATCGACTGAAGTCTATCAACTCTAGTTTGCACGATATTTTCCTTTTCCTATTTATCAATTTATCCCGACCACGATATTCCTAAAATTCTCTCACCTAGCAGCCAGCTGGGGCTGAGGTGGAGAGGTTAAAATAACATTGCAAAATTACAAAAAACCATTATGAGAGTGCAATTTCTGAGGATGATGTGAGTTTGGAGCCCAGTCAGGTTTGGTTGCTGGGAAAATTCACTTTTAATAATTTTTTGTACAACTCTGTGGTATCTATGGGTTTGGCAAAAATAAGAACTTATAAGTTATTAATATAAAAGTTATAACCCTTTTGGCAACTTTGACTGAACATAACTTTTGAAAGGATAATCTGATATCAATCATTTTAATTGCAAAAGTTTAGGTTCAGTAAGTTCCTTTTGATTAACTGAAGAAAAAGTACCATCATTAATTTGAATTTTTACATTGGGATACCTACTATTACCTTTACCCCCATTCCTCATTTCAGAAACGTTTCACCGGCCCTGATTGACATCCTGCCCAATATTTCTAATTATATTTTTACGTTATTACAATTAATTTGTCGGTTAACCCTATAATAATTTTTTTCAAATCTGAACCCCTCCATAAACATTCTGGCTGTGGGCCGGGCAGCAGAAATTTTTTTTACTAGGTTGAACGTTTTGTACTTTTAAATCTATTTTTATTCTTTAATTAAAATAATATTAAGCAATTAGGTATGTATAAAAACGATATTTCGAGAAGATTTAACATGAGTTGCCATGGCAGTGTAAATAACCCATGTCATTGGAATTTGTAGTTTTGGTTTTATACAAAATACAGTAATCTGAAAGTCCAATAGGGGATTGGGTGCAATAAGGATATCAAAATAGGATTTGCCACGTTGGTTTGTTAATCTTAAACAATTTTGAAGGTAAAGTATTATAATAATGCTGACTTACTTTTGATGAAGTCCTTAACATTCAAGGCAACACCGCCATTGGATTTGGATTCTGCAGATAAAGTAGAAGAAAATCAAATTATGTCTTTAGAATAATCTTAACCCTAATAACTCAATAACTCAAATGCCATAGTTGTTTTGCCAATATTTCTCAAATTCCACTGGGTTGGCATTTATCAATATTTGCTTATATTTTTGCTTAAGGTGAAATATTTAAGAAGTGCTTAAGCAAATAACTTAATCTTATTTATCAAACCGTCTTAGCAATGTCTTAGCAGAAAAATTGTCTTAGGTAAATTTTACTTTGCACATGCGCAAAATTAAACTCTAGAGGGCAGCAAATTATGTCTTAAGACGAAAAATTCTTGCTTACGCATGCGTATTAGCTTTTTTCTCTTAGCGATGGCGGCGCTATAACATTTTATCTCCGTATTTTCACTCCCAACAAGAGAGGGCGCATTCTGGCTACTATTGTTTTTATTACTTGAAATAGAGAAAGAGCACAACAGTCGGAAATATATACGAAAATCATTCGCTCTAAACTTAAATCAAATCAACATTTATTTATTTTTATCAATGACAGCGACCCTTGGCAGCCGATACAGTTTTCTAAAAGCTAGTCAATTGGGTCGTACCTATCCCGAAAATATTAGTTTTGCTCGTCCAATTTCTAGGCCATCTTTGTGAAAATCGATATCATTATTTTAGCGTCCGTAGTACAGCGTAAAACGCACTAGCGTAGCCTTTCCGAATGTTCAATGTTCCGGCCTAGCGCGCTCGCGTTGTCAAAAAAGAATGTTTCTGTTGCAGAAATGAGATAAGACGAAATTTTTCATCTTAAGGCAGGGTGTTTTTCGTCTTAGATTTAAGACAAAATTAAGCAAATTTTTTTGCTTAGATATATTGATAAATCTGACTTAGGCAAAATCAAGGATTTAAGGCAAAGTTAAGACGATTTTTTTGCTAAGCAAGTTTGATAAATCCGGCCCCTGGTATTCAGACATAAAAATCAAAGGGTTCACAAATTGAAGAATATTAAACAGATGGCAACATTGACCTACCTTGAATTGTATTATCAATATTAATATTCACATTTTTTGAATTCTGCACAATGATGTTTTGATTTCCTGCGGTTGTGACACCTGCAAAGAAAAATTATTTCATATTCCAAACTTTTGCAAAATGTTACAAGCTGAATAAAAAAGCCTTCATGTTCATGAATTTTTTCTCTCAAATGCTTTCATCTAAAATTATTTTGTTTCATGAAAGCTATTTTCAATATATACTGTACTTCCAATCCCTTCAACAGGTCCCCCTAAAATATTATTTTGTTCCCAGAAACTGTTATTGTCAATGTCAGAAGTAGGATTTTTTTCTATAAACATTGTTTTCGTATTAAACAATACAATATGTCAAAATGGTTTCTTTAAATACAATTAAACCTTACTATGATTCTGTGGAACTGCAGCTTGTTCAAGTTTGTTCAGTATATCGTGTATTTTTGAGAGTTCCTTTATAAACATTCTTTTCAAATCATCATGTTTCTCAAAGAACTCTTTCATACTCGACTGAAGACTTTCTGTTTTCTGTGAAATTGTTTAAGCGTGAACTTTGAATTATTAGTCAGCATAATACAAATACAGATACAATAAAGAACTGTTAAACGAAACCTCACCATAAAAGGCACTTTCTATTGGTATGTACAAATTTAAGGTTCTAGGACACCTACCCCCTAGACAGTTACCCCCCGGATATTTACCACCCGGACAACTACCCCCTTAGGACAACTACCCCCGGACAACTACCCCCCGGACAACTACCCCCCGGACAACTACCCCCTGGACAACTACCCCCGGACAACTACCCCCTTAGGACAACTACCCCCTTAGGACAACAACCCCCCGGACAACTACCCCCCGGACAACTACCCCCTTAGGACAACTACCCCCTTAGGATAACTACCCCCCGGATAACTAACCCCCGGTCAACTAACCCCCGGTCAACTAACCCCCGGTCAACTAACCCCCGGTCAACTACCCCCCGGTCAACTACCCCCCGGTCAACTACCCCCCGGTCAACTACCCCCCGGTCAACTACCCCCCGGTCAACTACCCCCCCCCCCCCCAATCCAAAAGTAGACAAACGGTTTCTGTAAAAATGAAATCATCTGTTTTTAACGGGTGTTTCGAAACTAGAGACCCGAGACCAGAGACCTGACACGAGACCCAATACGAAAAGGGAGACCTATATTTGGGTCTCCCTTTTCGTATATTAGGGTCTCCCTTTTCGTATAGTGTGGTCTCTCTTTTCGTATAGTGGGGTCTCCCTTTTCGTATATTTGGGTCTCCCTTTTCGTATATTTAGGTCTCCCTTTTCGTATAATAGGGTCTCTCTTTTCGTATAGTGGGGTCTCCCTTTTCGTACGTGGGTCTCTCTTTTCGTATATTTAGGTCTCCCTTTTCGTATTGGGTCTCGGATCTCTAGTTTCGAAACACCCGTTTTTAACCGATTATTCTGTTTAACAGCACGCTAGACCCTAGATGTGCTAGATTTAAAGTACCGTATTTATTGACAAAACGGCCTGGGCTGTTTATTGTTTAGGTGGTTTTTAGGTGGACATTTATTGGAAGAAAGTTGTTTATTCAATGGGAGGGGGTATAATCTAATGGAAATAGACGCCGATTATTAATTCCATATGATGTTTTATGGGAGTGACATGATCACCGTTTATTTGAGGGGAATTTATTTAAAGATCGCCGTTTATTCGGTGAGTGAACATTGAGGTCAAATATCAAAAGTGATATTATTCTTCAAGTGTACAAAAATACATAGGCCTATATGACAAATTTGAGACAAAAATTAATTCTTTTAAGACCAGTGGTTATCGAAGCATTGTCCTGACGCAAACATTATTATTATTATTAGCGAACCCAGTCTTTACAGTAAATACAGGGAGTACTATATAATACGTTCGACTATCCTATGATCATGTGTGACAATCTTCAGTTTAAACCAGGATATATTTATGTTCAATCTTTTACTATTGTTTACAATAATGAATAGTAATTCGTCAAAGTAACGAATTAAAATATAGTTATTAATTCCTATTATACACTGTTGCAGAGTCAGGTTGTTGAATGGTCTGGGTGGTGTTGTCCGTCCGGGGGGGTAGTTGTTCTAAAGGGATAGTTTTCTGGGTGGTAGTTGTCCAGGGGTTAGTTGTCCTACGGAGGTAGTTGTCCTAAAATATTATTTGCCCTCGGAGTATTGTCCAGGTCCAGGAGGTAGTTGTCCTACGGGGAGTATTGTGTCAGAGGTAGTTGTCCGCGGGGTAATTACCCGGGGGGGGGGGGGGGGGGGGTTGTCAGGGGGTAATTGTTCCTAGGGGGTAATTGTCCGGGGGTAATTGTTCCTAGGGGGCAATTGTCCGGGGGTTAGTTGTCCAGGGGTTAGTTGTCCTACGGAGGTAGTTGTCCTAAAAGATTATTTGCCCTCGGAGTATTGTCCAGGAAGTAGTTGTCCTACGGGGAGTATTGTGTCAGAGGTAGTTGTCCGGGGGGTAATTGTCCGGGGGGTAATTGTCCGGGGGGTAATTGTTCCTAGGGGGTAATTGTCCGGGGAGTAGTTGTCCGGGGGGTAGTTGTCCTAAGGGGGTTGTTGTCCTAAGGGGGTAGTTGTCCGGGGGTATTTGTCCGGGGGGTAGTTGTCCTAAAGGGGTAGTTGTCCTAAAGGGGTAGTTGTCCTAAGGGGGTAGTGGTCCAGGTGGTGGTTGTCCGGGGGGTAGTTTTCCGGGTGGTAAATGTCCAGGGGGTGAATATCCGGATACGCAAATTTAAACATAATGCAAAGGGCCAAAACCAAACATAGTATATTTACTGTACAGTATTGCCATTATGAAATTATGTTGATTGATATTAAGAAGTAATCAGGACTAAAAAATGTCCTACAGTATCCTCATAGTGAATTGGCTGGAAATAAAGCACTTACTGTACCTTATTGAATATGTCTTCCATACCACCAAGTTGTTTTGTCATTTCAGTAAGATACTGCTTTATAACATCTTTTTCAATTTGTTCTATACTTGCAGAACTGTATCAATAAACAGAATTTAATAACACAAACAACATTTATAAGAACAACATATTTAAATTATGGTCATAATGTTTGGATCATATTAATGAAAATTGATACATGTAAACAACCCATTCTTCAACTTCAAAGATAAAAAACATACCCCTTTTCTACTGACTTGCCATCAATGATTTCAAAATCCAATTTTAACAGCTGAAAAAATATGAAATAGTGTATACAATCATAATGAAGAACTAGAATTTAATTCGTCACTTTGACGAATTATAGGTGATCATTTTTATCATTTTATTGACATTAATTAATTAATTACTGAAAATAATTTGTTATAAACATGCACGTACGTTATCATACGATCGGAAAATGATGATACATTCCATCCTATTATATGTATAGTGTTGAGTTGTGCCTATTACCGGTATATATGCCATATACAATATACAGTATATACTGTATATCTATATACAGTGTAGCATAGGTGAAATTACGGGACACACATCATCTTATAATTTTTTGGTATGATGGATATATCAAAATAAACTCGAAGATGACAATTTCGAAAGATAATGAATTGAGCAAATAAATATAAGGATTGGAAGAAAATTTGACACGTAGAAGCGCAATGCGCGGTCTTTGAAATTTGTATAACTTTGACTAAAGAAATTTAAAAACTACTTTTTAACTTCAACTGGCCATATGATAACATCACAACATCCGATAGGCTTAATTTTAATATGAATTCATATCTACATTTCATCAGCTTTCATAATAAGTTATAATCTTCAAGGTCACCTTTAATTCTGAAGAGCTATAAGATATTCAAATGTATGGTGTAGCTGAAATTACACGACCTAGGTTATTCAAGTTTTTACGCGTGATGACGTCATCAAAATAAAAATGTTGACAACTCATTAAAAGAATAATTAATTGAGCAAGCACATACTAAAAGTTGTGCGAAAATCGGGCTCAAATAACGGAGATGCGCTCTATTGAATGTGATAACCCACACAAAAAGAAAAAAATTCCTAATTTTTAAATTCAAGTGGCCATTTGATGACGTCATACCATTTTGTACGTCTAATGTGTATATACATTTGTATCTACATCTTATTGGCTTCCATAATAAGTTAAAAAAATTGGGGGTCATCTGCCATTCTGAAGAGTTATATTCATTTTAAAAAGTCCTTATTTTTTACCATTTTTTGCACTTTTGTACAATTAGTGTGCGCATTTTGTCATTTTTAACGTGCCCGTATAGCGTTATTTTAAGTCGGAATGGACTCAAAATTGGTGAATGTACTAAGGATTGTGAGTAGAATGTGATTTATACATCAAATTTTATTTTTTACGCATTTTAAGAATCGTGCGCACAAAAACGCATTTTTGCGCAGTAATTTTTTGAAACGCGCAAATGGCCTAATTCATGCTCTAAATTGATCAAAACCTAATTTTGCGCATTTCAAATTTTTAACTCGCGATTTCACGTGCATGACCTTGAAACGCGCAACTTTTTATTTGCTAATATTTTTACCCTTGACCTGAAGTTTACCTGTAGTGAATTTCATTAATATGTCATAATGAATTATGGAGATATGATTGATAATATGATTTCACAAAATGGCGTATAAATGACGTCACGGATGAGTGATCACGCTGGAAAGCTCATTAGGATTAAGTTATATTATTTGAAAGATATTCTGAAATTTTGGTAATCATTGTCATTAAACTTTTTGAGATAATTGTTACACAAAATAGTGTACAGAAACAATAAAAAGAAAAAAAATAACTAGACATGAAACTCGTCACTTTGACGAGTTAGTTATCCGCACGACAAACGCCACGTGCACGTCATACGTTAGAACTTTGCACACAAAATAAGATTAGGGCATTATTTACAATCACATGGGTTATCCTGCAACTAAGTTGCGGATAACCAATAATAAAGATTTCATACAATAACAATAGGTGATCATTTTCTAAATGATCACCTAATAATAAAGAAAACGACGACGATGTTACTGTTAGTAAAAGTACACCAAATATCAAGTTGAGCCGTGCTAATGTTGGTTACAGTGATGAAGATCTTTGATTATGATAACTAAAGATTTTTGGTGCTACTAGTGATGATTAATGATTATGATGATGATATCAACTAAAGGTGACTGATTAATGATTATGATGATTGATGATGATGATGATGAGATCAACTAAAAGTGATGATTAATGATTATGATTGATGATGATATCTACTAAAAGTGATGATTAATGATTATGATTGATGATGATATCTACTAAAAGTGATTGATTACTGATTATGACGATGATTGATGACGATATCACCTAAAAGTGATTGATTACTGATTATGATGATTGATGATGATATCAACTAAAGTGATTGATTACTGATTATGATGATGATTGATCATATCAACTAATGTGATTGATTACTGATTATGATGATGATTGATGACGATATCACCTAAAAGTGATTGAATACTGATTATGATGATTGATGATGATATCAACTAAAAGTGATTGATTACTGATTATGATGATGATTGATGACGATATCACCTAAAAGTGATTGAATACTGATTATGATGATTGATGATGATATCAACTAAAAGTGATTGATTACTGATTATGATGATGATTGATGATGATATCACCTAAAAGTGATGATTAATGATTATGATAAAAACTGAAGAATGTTGTTTTTATTAATGATTGTGATAATGATGATGATTGTGATAATAATAATAATGATGATTACAACAATATCTACTGAAAGTGATGTTTAATAATTGTGATGATGATGTCTACTAAAAGTGATGATTAAAGTTAATGATTATGCTACTGCTGATAAACATGATGGAGATTGTTGCTGATATATTCGTATTGATGTAATTGTAATTGATTATAATAATCTCATGAATTTCTGTTGATGAATGTTTGATATTGTTCCTTATGAATTATGATAAAATAATGATATAAAATGATTGATTAACTTTATAAAATCAATTCAGTGCATGATTTTAATGTAACTAAATACAGAGGCACTGAACATTAAAACATTATTACAAAATGATATGCAAAGTTGGGAAACTGAACTAATATGCAAAGAGTGATATGGTGCACTATGGCTCTAGTTTGAATATACATAACCCCTCCCCCACCACCCCACTTAATCATCTTCAGTTAAAAAAAATGTACCTGCCAAATAAAATACAAAAATAAAATTTTCTGGAAACATATCAAAATACAAGGCATTGCAAAAATCATTAAATATAAGAGAAAATTCAATTTGATGTAGATAAATTATGATATCTTAATAAAAACTGAAATATCATATTTTCTTATCAATCATTTTGTAAAGAATTTTATCAAATAAATTGACAGTGACGAAGGAAACAAAACATAAAAAGAACTTCTACAGATATTACGAATCAAGCCGATTACTTTACGCTACATCATACCATCTTTATGTTTTTTTAACACTCGTACGGCAACCTAGATATCCGAGTGAGATCATTTTCTTATATACAGTATGAAGAAAAAACAGATTCCATTTTCAAAGTAGATGTGTTTAGATTACTGCCAAAGGCATAGCGGTACGGCAGAGGACACAATGAAAGCTATATTCATTATCAAGAATCTTCACACAAAATTATGTGCAGAAAATGTGTGTTTGAAATAGTGACATAAAACAATATTCTAGAAGTATTTATTTAAAGCTTCTATGATTCATTACAAACTTTATATGGAGGTTTTGCACCATTATTAATATTATTAATATTATTAATACGGTAAATACATTTTGTTATAATAGTGAAACATGTTTAACAGAGGGTGCTCTCCTTTATACCAAGGCGGTAAATATTAACTATTGGGCTACTAGGCATGAATTGAACAGAACTTTAAATTTGTCATTTACTTATTCACGCAATAAACCCAATATTTCAAACAGCTAAAACGGAAAAATGAATGACTGGAGTATTAAAAACAGTGAAAACGTTTAAAATCCAAGGACTTGTACAAGAAAAATGAAAAGTTATTTTGTTTTCAAAGAGAATAAACGATAAAATGTTCTCCATTATAGAACCTAGATCGTAAAATTTTCAACATATCCGTGGAAATACTACAAACAATGAAAGTCCTAGTTTAATAACGGTAAAATTACAAGCCATAAAATTTATATGTACATATAATGCTGATCATGAAATTAAATTCTATTCGATATCATAATTCGGTCAGATTGTTTCCTATTCTATCCATATTTTCATTTCACTTTACATTAACTTAAATTTATAATGTAAACACACGGTTCGAAATGATGATGATTTTTTGACTCAAAATGTAAATTAAAAGCAAATTTCATATAAAATTCATCTTCATGTTCTTCCAAGATAATTTATTAACTACCACACACATGGCGCAAACAATAATATTGGTAATTCTATGTTTCTGAGTGAAAACATTAATGGAGAGCTTTCGCTTTTCAACGACTTGAATCCGTTGCAGCGTATCAGCCATTATAATTATATAAAAATTAATATTATTTTTTGGCACAGAAATAAAATTAATGGTATCACAGAATGAAATCGTAGAACTAACTATTAAAAAAAATTTCATACACATCTAAAGCAGGTAACTAATGTCACTTACAGGATGAATAAGATACATACTTAATTTGAAATCTAACTAAAGTATTGATAACAACAATTTTAAATGTAAATATGTATGTTTGTATGATGTAGTATGTTTAAGCCGATATTAGCCCTTGATGGCATTTGCAGCAATAAAGAAATTGAATTGAATTGAATTGAATATCAAGTCCGACTTGAGGTTTAAAGGTGGAGTACAAACAGCCATGAGTTGCTGGGTCAGGATTGAACCCTGGACCTTGAGATTTGATGGCAATCACCTAGGTACACTACCAACAAGTATGATGAAAGAGAAGAGCCGTAAAAAAATTAAATTACTTTTGTAATTTGATAATAATTTTCTTCTACTTTTTTATTGAAGGGTTCATATCATAATAATTATAAACATGGTCTTTACATTGAATAATTCAATTAAAATAAGAAATAGAAGGTAAATATAAAAGGAAGAAAATTATCAAATGATTTAATGGAAGAGTAATATTCCTCTTCAAGTCCATGTCCTCAAAATGATGATGATTTCGTTTGACAAAAGCAGGTGTTTAATTCAAATTAACAAAAGATCCTCATATGAAGTTAAATAAAAACAAACAAAAGAGCTGGTTGATGAACATGAGTTGTCAAATATCATGGAAAACAATCAATAATTGAATGAAGGTTAAGAAGAAGGTGGAGGTGTGTGATTGGTTAATGATCAACCTGTTGATTGGCCAATCAGCTTCTTCCAACTGTCCTTAAGGAACAAAAGCATTAGAAAGAGTAAAACTGGCTCTCAAAGACTGTAAAACAACCCAATTGACTCTCACGTTTATTAGGTTGAAATTCGAATAATATGAAAACAATACCTATTGATTTTATGAAAATGTTTTGCCATCAAATGCTTGTTTCTTATTCATTGCTGGTTCTTTTGTGAAATAAAAAAAGGAAACAGCAATTTGAGTTTGTTGATGATTATCGATCCACTAGCAAATGTAATTACATGCACTAAAGAAAATTTGGGTAGGCCTACTTCGATATTAGACAAAAAAAAATGGCAATACAACTAAAAGTATGAAATAAGTTAAATAGTGTTTATATAACATTATATACATGATATAATAAACCTAATATTTATAACTACTTATACAAAATAAAACATCTGAAAGAAATAAATTAGTAAGAATAATATAAATAAAGTTATGATTGGATATTATATTGAAACCCATTTTCTAAAATACATTTTATTAAAAAAATGAAAAACTACTTAGTCATAGTTAAATTCCATAATAACTGCTGTAAAGTTGAAATCACTAATTTAAGGGTATTTAATAGCAGAAACATTGAGGGGAAAAATAGTTCAAAAAGTAGTCAAATTAATATGGTGATCGCAGGAACTAGAATTGCACATTGTAATATACATTTAACACAATATCTTAAATCAATCTAACCCATCACCAAAACCAACAAAAAAATAAGGCACAAATAAAAGGTTAAATATTAATTATTAATTCAAGGAAAATATCAATGTAAATATTATTTTTAATAATCCTATTATCACCATCAATAAGCCTTGGTTGTAACCGATAAAAACTTACTTGGTATTATTTCATATTCGTCATCTGGTCCTGAAAACAGACATGGTCACATATTAATTAATACAAAAGATTTTTGAGATGCTGTCAGATCGGGCCCATGCCTAGACCATCAGGCCCAACTGAACCTAATTCCTAAAATAATTAGGCAACACCTAAACATTCAACCCAAACACCTAAATATTTAACCTATAACATTCAACCTAAACACCTAAATAAACTGAATCAAACGTCTTTAAGTAACCTAAACACCTAAACATTCAACCTAAACACCTAAATAAATTGAATCAAACATCTAAGCACCTAAACATTTAACCTGAACATTCAACTAAACACCTAAACATTCAACCTAAAAATAACACCTAAACACCTAAATAAACTGAATCAAACATAATGAAAACATTTCTTCTTTTTCTTCTTCTTCTTGCCAACGTAAGTTTTATTGGTTTACTATCAAAGAACTACTTATATTATTATATGAATCAAACATCTTTAAGTAATCTATACTCAAGAGTTGGGTGCTGGGAGGAGATGGATGTGGTGGGCCACAATTTCTAATATCTTTTTTAAGGTTTTTGACCTAGTTTTAGAAATACCCTTTTATTATAGCAAGATTTACATCTTAATCCCAAACATAAGCTAATGCCTAACCAATCAGTGGAATCTATTACGACGTATTTGTAATACTTTACATGTATTAAAAAAATGTCTGCAAATTTTGCTGTTGCTTAATTTCTTTCGTTTAGTTTTATTGTGACTATACTTCTGTGACTGATTACTGGTAAAAATGTGGGGCTGAGGAATCGGATAAATGCAAAACATTAGGCAACGGTAAAGTGTGATGCTCCCAAATAGCGTAGTGATATGTCCAAATATGGTGGTGATATGACATTATCATGTCTATATACAGTATGGGCACATTTTCTTGTCACATAAAGTTTGATAGTTGAGACAGAGCTTAAGAGTGAAAACAGTGCACAAATGTACCTGTGTCACTGCACTACAAAATGTGTAATTTATTAATTGTAAATTCAATTTGAAATGCATATGAGACATTCTTATGTTTACAGTGTAAACAGCATGTTACTTTTCTTAGTAGTTACTAAATAAATGCGGTGCCAGGGATGTAGCCAGCATGAGAAAGACAAGGCGCTATAGCCTCGTCTGAAATTTTTTAATTTTCACCACCCACCCCAATTCCCCTGCACAGATCGTCTATATTGTATATAATTATATTTAAAGCATCTTGCTTTACGGCCTTGCATGCTATGTCAGTAGGACCAATATTCATGTATAGTACACCAGTAGTAGCATAATATTTGACAAACTTTGTCGTTATTAAATCAATTTTTATGTTCCATTGTTATGCATAAATTCCACATAATAATTTAATTATTTTGTAAGACTAACAATTTTATTATATTTTTATGAGATATCAATAAAACGGACAATTGTTTGGGTGCGCCCCTGAATATAAGAATTGATTTGTCCTATTTCACAGGCCTTTAAATTGACTAAATAAAAAAAATATTATTGCTTAATTTATGGATATGAAATCAATTTTTGTCTATAAACAACAGAGGGCTCACTTCATTCAATGAAAGAACATATGAACGCGAACTTAAAAATTATTAAGCAATAAGTATTACCCACCCAAGTACTTAAAAATACCTATATTTCCTTATGTATGTGTATTAACTATTTTACCAGTAATTGTTATTACTATATTTATATTGTAGTGTGAAGTATGCCACCAATATGTCAGCAACCGTAACATGTTGAAACAATTTGGGGAGCGTTTTCTTCAAATTTGCGGATGATACTACCATTGTAGGTCTAATCAATGATGACAGTGATGAGTCTAATTATCGCAACCAAGTTAAACGAGTTGTAGACTGGTGTAACGAAAAAAATCTGTTCTTGAATGTATCTAAGACTAAAGAAATGGTTGTTGATTTCCGTAAATCACTTAATGTCAAATATCCAATATTTATTAATGGTATATCAGTTGAGTTTGTAGAAGAATTTAAATTCTTGGGTATTTATATTTCAAATGATCTGAAGTGGCATATTAACACACGTAACATTATTAGAAAGGCCCAAAGAAGAATCTACTTTCTACGTAGACTTAAATCATTTGGTATAAACTCTGAAATAATGTCGTCCTTCTATAGGTCAGTTATAGAGAGTGTAATAACGTATTCTTTAACGGTATGGTTCGGTAGCGCTACCGAAAATGAAAAGCGTGACCTAAATAGAATAGTCAAGACCGCATCGCGTATAATTGGATCTACACAACTGCCTTTGGAGAACATATTTTCGGATCGTCTTCTGAAAAAGGCAGTGGCTATCAAAGATGATCATTTTCATCCGGCCTCTAGTATGTTCCAGTTGATGCGCAGCGGTCGGCGATTTCGTTCTATTAAGGCCAATAAGGCACGATTTACAAATAGTTTCTTTCCAGGATCTATTAGAGCCTTAAATATGATGTAGACTTTTTTTTGTAATGTTTTTGTTTTTGAGTTCGTGTTGTGTCCGTTGGATATTGTGCTCCGCCAACAGAGCAAACAGAATTTCTATGTTTTTCCTAAAACAAATGATAATAAATGATACTTGACTTGACTTGACTTGACTTGACTTGACTTAATACATTATTATTATTAGGTGTATCATATCCATATAGTGAAGGATTACATTCCCAAGTAGGCCTACTTTCTTTCTTTTAACTTAGTGTTCTCTGTATTTATAATTTTTCCAGTAATTGTTTTAATATTATGAATCTATTGTTATGTGAAGTATTAGTCATGAACCACTGTTATAAAGGTAGTTCCCTATAACTATATTTATATAAATCCATATAGTGGATATAAATTACAAAAGTTTACGATTATTTACCATAGTGGGTTCTCATTGCATTATTATAGTAGTATTTCATTCAGTGTAATTTTGATTACGTATTTTATGAGATGTGTACCATTGCTTAAATTCTATGTATTTGGCCTTTTTTCAGTATACATTTCATTATGCCATTTAACATATCAAGAATTAATCAATTAACTAGACATGTAACTTAACTCGTCACTTTGACGAGTTTGGTTATCCGCCGCGCAAGTGGTGCAACATTAACATTAAGGGGATAGGTTAAGGACAAAAGGAAGTGTTCACGTTGCCATTATGACCTGAACTGAAGAATATGATATGTTGTTATTGCTGAATTTTATTATTTAAATTCATATATAGTATATACACAGTATAATCTGTATCCATATCACATACAGTGTAGAATAGGTGAAATTACGGGACCCGCTATTTATTGCAATTTTTAACATGTTGACGGTTTTAAAATGAAACGCGAAGGTAGCAATTCCGAAAGGAAATTATCTCAGCAACAACGTATTAGCGTGTAGAAGAATTCCGATTGGCAACATTTTTACATAATTTCGTATTTACAATCCAATAGCTTCCGGAAAAAAATTTTAATCGTGATTATCACATTTTATTCTTACGAGCTATAACAGATTAAAATTTACTGTAAAGATGAAATTAATGCCACACGTGATTTAAATTTTTAGGCATGATGACGTCAAAACAATTAAAATATTTTTAACTCATGCGAAAGATACTTGATTGACCTAGACAAAATCAAAATCGGGGTGAAAATGGAAAACGGATAAGTGGAGATGCGCTCTATTCAATGTGATGAGCTATGACGAAAGATACAAAAATCCTAAATTTTATATTCGCATGGCCATACGATGACGTCACAATGTCCGGTTAGCCATATTAATACCTGATCCGATATCTACAACTCATCTACTTCCAGAATATGCCATCCACAAAAAGTTGACCGTCTAGTTTAGAAATTACGACTGTTTAAAAAAAGTCATATTTTAAACAAATTTTTTAACCTTTTCATAAAAAACGCGCGCAAATTGTCCAATTCGACGTGCTCGTATGACGTATCTTTAAGTCGAAATTGTTTAAAATTTGGTAAAATTACTAGAAAAGGCTGGAAAAATATAAATCACGCGAAAAAAGTACGTTTTCAATACTACGTGCGCACCGCACACATAAAAATGTGCGCACGCGTGGGAATTTTTGACATGCTTAAAACGACATGAAACGCGTAGAAAGTTGATTATAAATTATTGTTGCGCATTTTGAAATTTTAAATGCGCGTGCGCGCGTAACTTTGTGTAAAACACGCAATTTTTTTTCAACAGAAAGTTAGCGCATGATATAAATTAAACTTTTGCAAAGTTTCAAGTTGAAATGTTATTTGGTTGTTGAGCTACGTTAAATACGACAAAATCGTTAAATTGCGCGTAAGTCACGTTGCGCAATTGTAAACGTCATGAAAAGCTTCGCTTGACGACGTTACGTAAATGTCAATATGTTAAGATAGTTACCGAAATGTTATGTTTGCGAGTTTTAGAGAAAAGCGTTACACAAAAATCATACAGAATGATTTCGTACAATCACAAGAGGTTATCCTGCAACTTCGTTGCGGATAACCAATAATAAAGATTTCATACAATAACAATAGGTGATCATTTTATTCTAAATGATCACCTAAATAGCATCTACCACAGATCTTCAGGGGCGGTCGCAGAACTATTTTAAGGGGGTTGCCCAGAAGTCCAGGACACAGGCCCCACATAGTATATATCGGGCTACCAAACAGCAATACCATCGTATCCCGCCTATTTTTTCCGCCGGTAAATCACATGCGACATTTTTAACTTCAGAGGAAGTCCTCGACGAAGGTACTTCTGGTAAGCTAATACATTCTGGAAATTATATAATCAATAAATAAAAATTAATTATTATTATCAATTAATAATTAAAAAAAGTTAGACAAAAAATATGTCCGCCCCTGCATTTGCAGCCTTACACTTACTCCACCACTCTAAAAATCATTTCAAAAGTAATATAAATTTATATAAAAAATAGTTGAAATAAAACACAAAAGGTTTTGATGGATGGAATTCATCAACACCATATGCTATTCTCAAGCTAGGCCTTTCTTCTTCATTTTTTTGTGTGCATGAAGTTTTGCATTAAGCTTCTATCATTTAATCAAAATGAACAAGTATGGTTAATGTGTACACATTTGGAATACAGAAAAACTTTACTGTACTCTATACTTCATATCAGATAGCACTATTGATAAACTTCAACTCTTCTAAAGGATGCTTTGAATCAACCAACTGGAATATTTTTATAGAAGGTGCCACAATTCATGATGCGACAGATGCGATATCCGGATACATTGATTTTTGTGTTGGAATTATTATTTAAGGAAAGGAAAATTAAGCTGTTCCCTAATAATAGGTATCCCAATGTAAAAATTCAAATTAATGATGGTACTTTTTCTTTCAGTTAATCAGAAGGAACTTACTGAACATAAACTTTTGCAATTTAAATGATTGAAATCGGATTATCCATTCAAAAGTTATGGTCCGTTAAAGTGCCCAAAAAACAGTGATTTTTGCTTGAAAAATGGCACTTTTTCTAATTATATTTGAACCCATATTTGAAGGGTTATAACTTTTATACTAATAATTTTAAAGTTCTTATTTTTTCCAAACCCATAGATACAACAGAGTTGTACAAGAATATTTTTTTTTGGGTGTCCTCGACATTTTTTTTTTTAGATATCGCCCTCCAAAATTCGTCCGAGGGCTTTTTACGCGTGATTTTCCCAATGTCTCAAAAAAGCCCAAAAAGTTCCTGTCTTTAAATGATTCATAACTTTTGAACCAATGTGTGAATTAACTTCTTTTTTTTTGCATTGCATAAAATGTAATATGTATTTTAGTAAGGTTATTTATATTGACAGGTAGGTAATTCTGAAATACAACATAAAATATTGTTAAAAAATGTTAAAATGTGAAGAAAAAAAAATATTGCGTTAAAAAACTGTGTGGGTATTGTTTCTTTTCATTAAATATTATTTTTCGTAAGTATACATTTTTATGTTAATATTAATATAACAAGTTATATTTATAATCATATATTATTTTAATTGATTTTCGAACCGCCAAAAATAAGAATTAAGCCCGTGCTTATTATGTGTTCGATTCCATTTGGAGCGCCGCCGGGCCGAACGTAGACTCGGCCGCGCCTACTACAAGTTAAGTTATATAGGCCCCTAGCTAAAGGTCTAAATAAAAGCCTGACGCTAAATTCTGCCTAAGAAATATCGGGAAGAAATTTTTTATTTAACAAAGTAATTACCTCAATGGTATAATTGTAACATGTTTAATTTTATTTCCCTTTCGATTATTCTAACCAAAAGTTGCACTTTGAATTGAAATATACGGAATAAAATTTAGGCCTAGAAACAGCGTAGATATACAACGGCAACACAGGCCAAAGCGCGTTTCGGCCGCCTACATAGAATGGCTTACAGCCGCTGCATAGCAAAATCAAAGCTTCTTAAATTTCTTCGGTACATTTCTTCCTAACGTACTTGCTTTATATAGTAGATTTATAAATATTCCACTTATTAAATAATTTAATAAATCGGTAAAATTGACGTTTCGAAGCAAATATTCCATGAGAGGCGACATTTTTCGACATGCCTCGTGTGCGGCGAAGACTAGTTCAGAAAATGGAACAGTCCACTGCAGGGGTTATCCAATCATTAATTAACGCGCTAAACATGCATACCATGCACATTGTCTGGGCGACGGTAATTTAGTAATAAGCGGAGAACTGAATCCCCCCCGTAAGGAAAATGGTAAACACTGATATTTATGGTAGGGATTATTTTTTTCAGTGGTTGGTCTTGTTGGCCTCTTCGCACGAGGTCCACGCAAAGTCAAATAAAACGATGTGGTTTATCAAACAGAAATATAAATTAGCTTCAATTCAATACTAAATTAGCCAGATTTTGATAATGGGAAAGACTAAAAAATTAAATTGTTATCGTTAAAATTGACATTTGAGGCGGATGTACATAATAATAATAACCGATTTACATATCAAAATAAAGAGTATTTAAAGCCTGATAACATGCAACAAAAATTACTCCACCACCTATTATGGACCTCGTGCGATCGTGTTTTGAAAATGGGTAGGTGTTTTCCAAAGTTATTTTTAGCGCGCGGATTTCGGCTCGCCGGCTTTTGTACCTCATTTTTAACTCGCGTTTTCTATTAAAATATTTAATAAACATAGATTAAAAATATATGAAAATAATCCCTTAAACAAGATCTTTCCAGACATATAATTTTTATTCACATGTGTATATAAGAAATAGTATATTTTTAACTTCAAAGACACGTCACTTTTTGAAATTTCACGAACGTGTTAAAATCGCGGTAACGAAAATCCGCTTCATTGGGATACCTACTAATAATAAACCTTGGTTAAATGGAAATATTAAGAAATTAGTGCAAAGAAAGCAAAAATGTGCTAACCATGATGAAAGGAGAAAAATACAGAAGGAATTAAAAAAAGAAGTAGCTCGCAGTAAGAAACAGTATGGAAAAAAAAGTGGAGGCAAAGTTTAAGTCTGGAAACAGCAAGCAGGTATGGAATAGTATGCGCTACATGACAGGTTATGGAAATAAGATGGGTAATAATATTACAGCAGGAAATGGGAAAAAAATGGCGAGCGAGTTAAACTCTTTCTACACTCGGTTTGACGACAAGGACTTTAGTACAAAAAGATCTCAAACTGTTAACGAGATAGTAGATAGCGGATTACATGACAACCCTGTGGTGGTTGACACATCTGATGTCAAGTTCATGTTTGGGAAAATTAACATCAAGAAAGCAGTAGGGCCGGATAAAGTCAGTGGGAAGGTGCTAAAAGAGTGCAATGAGCAACTCTCGCAAGTGTTTTCGTTGTTGTTCAACTGGTCACTGCGTACATTTGAAATTCCTAGAATCTGGATAAAATCCTTAAATAAATCCAGCTACTATTTTATAGATCAATGATTTTTTAAAAGATAGGGAACAATTCGTCTGTTTTATTGATAATTTTTCAGAAAAACTTATGTGCAATACTGGTGCACCACAAGGTTGTGTTTTATCTCCTATTTTATTTTCTTTATACTAATGATTTTAAATGTTCAGATGATCTAGTTTTAACCAAATGCTTTACTGTGAAATACGCTGATGACACCGGCCTGATAAAACATGATGACCCTAAGTCATATTTTGATAATGTCAGTCAATTTTCTACTTGGTGCATTACATATCCTCGCTGGAACACTGAACGCCTACTTAGATCCTTTCTCCCATCTGCTATGAGGCATTTTATTACGATAACTGCAATAAGTATCTTAGCTGTATTTTTAACTCAATTTGTACTATTTGTGTCCTCTTTTAAATTTTTTATATAACACCTTGTTCTCTGTTTTATGTGATTTTATTCTTTTTACTGTTTGTGCGACAATACTTTTAGACAATTTTAATGTGTGTACTTTCAGCCAAAGTTTCAAGCCATTTATGAGTTTGGCAATAAAGTTTATTGAATTGAATTGAATTGAGGAATGTACCATTTTTTAACAAGGGGTATAAATCTGAGCGTTACGGAATTTTCTATCAGTATAGGTTAAAACCCTCATAACTAACAGATAAATTACTTGTCAATAACAATAAAGATTAAAATAGTTAAAATTTATATACTGAAAAAAATTTCAAAAAATGATGTTTATTGACTCAAATTCTTAGTCGATTACTAACTAATGCTAAAATGTCCGTCCGTAAAATAAAAAGTGTAAATAAGTTTTTAAATGATCCTGTAAAAAAGTATATCATCTCAAAAACACATTTAACTATCTCATTGGGTTTCATAGTAACAGAAAAAAATAAAAATATTTTTGGAAGCCCTCTTGTTATTTTTTTTTACCCAATTAAAATGTATGTCCTTCCATTTTTGTTACGGACGGACATATTACACACAATATATAGGCATTTTTTATGTCCGTCCGTAACAAAACAACATTTAATTGGTTCAAAAAAAAATAATAGGAGCGCCAACAAAAAAAGTTTATTTTTCCTGTAAAAGTGTAACTACCAATGCTAATGAGATAATCATAATGTGAACTAAATAACTAAATACACTGTTTTCATGATCATATAACAACTTTTTAATTGTTTACTATGTTAATGAATCTAGGCATTTACCATGTTTTTTGTAGCCAATTAGTCATTTGAACGTATTAGCTTTAACAGGTCGTAACTTTGGCATTTAATTATATTAAAAACCTAAATACATAGCGCAGTACAAGCAAACTTATTGATTAAACAATATATTTCCAGAAAATAAAACATATTGGCAATTTTTATTATGAAAGTGGGTCAATGTTTTAGGAGCAAAAGTATCCGTCCGTAACACAAAAAAGTGTCCGTCCGTAACAATTTAGTTTTTGGATTATTTCAAAATACAATTTTTTTTTCAAAAAAATCTTTGAGATATTTGTACAACCATATCACTAAATTTACTTTACTAATACAAATTTATGGTCTAGTCTTATTTTCCTAGATAGAAATTGTACTCAAATCTTAATATTTAGGAACTGTCAATTTTATCTTGTCCGTCCGTAACGTTCATATTTTCGCTGTTCTATTTTTAGCAACAGGATATTTTGGCGCAAATTTTTTTTTTAAAGTGGGTATGTGGTATTCTTGCATAAAAAACATACAAAGAATTTAAACCTCCTACCAGAACATTTGTCCGTAACATTGTTTAACACTCATTACAACTCTGCTGTATTGAAAACATATTAAATTATGAAATCTTACCTGTTTATAATCACATTTTATCGTCTTAATTGTCTCTGGATCATGCTTATACATCGTGGATACTGTATTTAACATGCCCTCAATTACGTTTAGATCATGTCTAAAATTTTCTGTTGACACTGTCATGCCGCTGTGCATTACTTTATTTCTAACAAAACAAATCTAAACAAAAATGGATAGAGCTAAATTATTTTCTGGGAGTATATAATGTTTCTAATCTCAAGTCCAAAATGTTTTGTGGTTTTAAGTAGTAATTCCCAGTGGTTTTCTTTGTATTTGCGAGTTTTGTTGCTTCATTCAATATCATGGTCTATTGCAATAATTATTAAATTAAAATTGTCCACTACAGCTTGATTGAATTGCAGTTATATTTAGTCATAATAATTTACATGTGTGACAAATAAATGTCACATTCATCACACTTCACTATTATTTTGATGTAAGGTGTGTATTGCTTTAAAATAAAGCCGTTTTTTTCCAATTTTTTGCGGCCCTACAAAAATTTGGTTGCGGACCAGAGTTTACTGAACGTTAGTTTATGCCTAGGCCTAGGTAGTTTTGTGTTATTAATATTATTTTGTGTTCAACAAATTGCGCAGCGCAATAATTGTTTTGTCAATCGAGGAATTATGTCTTTAACACCATTAGTTTGGCTTACGGGAGTGGAATTGTTCGTACAGCAACGTTTGTCTATTTTGGCCCTAATGGCCGCCCATAGCCAAGAGGATACTAACACACAACATGAAGATAAAAAAGAGCAAAATGAAACAAAATACAGACACTTAAAATGGAGACCAATAAGTTGACAACTCCAGTTGATAATTAAAAGTAATGCAACAAGTGGAAAATAGACACTCAGGACCAATGCTAAAAACTGCTTTGAAATTGAGATTAGGAAAACCGTTTTCTTATAACATTTAACCATTAAATACATTCGAAGCTTTCTCTTACACTTCCCATCATCCAAACTGTGTCAAAGAAGACCCTAATAAAAGTCTTCTCATGTTAAAAAAAAGTGAGCTAAACAGGATCAGAATAAATGAGATTTTTCCTACTGTAATTATGAAAAACTAGGTCGTGTCCACAGATGGTTCTCGAATACACAGTAATTTCAGCGTAAAAAAACTGATGATTTAAAATGTACGTACCGCAGGACTATACATTGTCGTTTTCAGAAACGAATAAATAGAAACGATGATTAATGTAGTCAACTAAAAGCACCCTGGGAATTAGGCCTACTTCCGAAGGAGAAACTTGTCATAAAAATGAGTCCAAATTTTTTATTTGAACTCATTTAAACGAACCCAATTTGTGTTTTGTAATAACATTAGAGTTGAGGGATGGGGAAGAGGATGGGAAGAACAATTTTTAAATAATTATATTCTTTATCCACTCAGTAACGAAATATTGTTTTAAATGTTTTATATGCCTACCAATAATATACCACTAAACACAGTAAAGAGCCTTACCCACAGTCACAGTAATAAATGTTCTGTGTATAGGTGTTTATATAAAATTTTGATTCAAATGGCGACCAAAAATGCTTAATATGTATTACAATATTGTCAAAGTATTGCAATACTATCTCAGTTTTAAGTTTATTCTCCAAGGGTCCATAAATTTACCTACTTGTGTTAAACCAAGGGCTACCTACAAACTTGGAGTCTGAGAGATTGGAATGTTCCATTTATCGCAAATCAATACATTTGTACAAACTTATATTAAATCTATCAAAATAGTATTTTTTTTAGAAAATCGGCCTGTCTTCAACATTATGATACTGTGCTCGAGCTGTTCAACCGGTTTTCAGCCATTAAAAACAATTATTGTAGGAGGAGATAGGTAAATGCGGAGCATCCTTGTATTATTGTGTGCGGGTATTTTTCAAGAAGACATCCATTAGACAAGGTATACCACGATCGAAAAACACTCCTATTTGGGGCAAATCGTTGAACCTAAATTCGTTTTAATTGTCAATAACTAAATTATCTAACTAAATTTAATCAGGTGGTTAAAATCAGTACCAAGATTCTAACCAACTTTATATACCATCAAGTAAACATTCTAGAAATAACGCACGATTTACTAAATTTTGCCCTTACGTAAATTTATATAGAAAACGAATATATTTTTTAAATGAGGCTTTTACACCAATAAATATACAGAATTATATAATTAAAATCATATTTACCTTGTTAATTCTATCATCCTTTATTTTAAATAGGTTACAATTACGCATGAGACTAAATAGAGAACTTGTATCTGGCTCGTACTTAAGCTTAGGGGTTTGTCCATGATTCATATAAGCCTTTGCGACTTCCCAATTGTATGTTCGCCAGTAACCTTTGTTTACGTTACTCCACTCTATTTTTTTCTCTTTTGTTTCTTCTTTTTTTCCTTCTTCCTTTTTTCCTTTTTTATTTCCTCCCCTTTTCCCCCCTTGTTTAAGTTTACTCTCTATTTCAGCTGTCCACATCTTTATACAACTTTCACACATTGTGTTTTCTCCTGCCTCACATGAACTGCATTTTTGGTCAATAGATTTTTTTAAATATTCATGAAAATTAGTTATTTCTTTTTCACAGTATGGATAAACACTTTTATTTAGTAACATCAGTCCATGGTTTAACTTTATCCAGTTTTTATATTCTTCATCATTCATACACCTCTTCAAACTTGGTGTCATCGCCATGTTTAGATTGTTCTACAAAACCAAATCAAAATATTGATTAAACATCAAAACATTTTATTTACTTATCATGTGAAATGTAAAATACATGCAGCTATAGAGTTATTTCTGGATCACTGAATCAGGTATAAAAAGGTGTGATTGTGTTTGAAATTGGTTTTGCATAACAAAGGGATTGGATGGATTGAATGGTAATAGGAAAAAATAGGATATTTGTTATCAATTGAGAGAGTTAATTGTGAACTTGTACTGTATAATAAGTATATGTCATATCCTAAAATACTGGATTCTTGTTGGAATGGAAGTTCATTGTTTTAACAAGGGAATTCCTAGTTACAGTTTGTACCTGCTCAGAAACATAGGCCAAACGAACTCAACAGGGGTATTATAGAGGCAGTTGTGAATGATGTTGAAAAGAGAACATCTAAAGATGATCAATGAACAACAATAATTGGAAAGGATAAAATTGGGTTGGTGGAGTAGAACATGATGTGCATGAAATATAAGTGAAGAAATTGTGATATTACATCCTTTAAAATGGAGAACAATTGACCATAATTCAATAGTTCTAGTGTCTAAATTTTAAGTAGATAATATTTTTATATCCAGGCTGAATTTTGTTACATACTGTATTCAGAAGCAAATCCAGGTAAATGCATGAAAAAAACATTGTATTACACTACAGTAGGTAGAAATAATCAATAATCCTAAAAAACTATATCAGAACTTAGGCCTGTATAATAGGCTTGTAAATTATCACTGTAGAATAATGTTATTATGCTCTTGATTTGTAATTAATTAGATTCAAGTTTTTACTTAAATAAATGTAAATAATATGTTAAGACCTACTAGTAGGCCTGCTAGGCCTAGACCTATTATGCCATACCTAATTGATATCATCTAATTAATAAATACTATTAATATAACTTTAGCCTAGTAGCTAGAAAAGCCTACGTCTACAGAGGCCTAGCCCTAAACTAGTAGGGCAGGCAAATAACGAGTAGGCCTAGTCCTATCTAGCTAGTTTTTAGTAGGATAATAATATAATCGCAAATTGCTTGATTTCATTGCACAGCGCGTACGTACAGACAACAAATCACATCGTGTCGTGATGTTTGCTCACCAATCATACCCACCATTTGTCGTGCACGCTATTTGCAATAAATCTTATATACTGTAAGCATACTACAAATACAATCTTATAGGCCTATCTGTTGAAAACTTTAGGCCTTAGTAGGCCTTCCTACTAGGTAGGAGCCATAAACAAACACATAGGCCTACTGCTGGCTATAATTTAGGCACTCTCTCTTTCTTTAGCCTACGATACTACTTAGAGTAGGCTGGCCTAGCTACTACTTGTGGCCTATTATAGGTCTATAAAGTAGCCTATATGCCTGCCTCTAGGCCTAGTCTAGCTAGGTATCCTTATATTAGTAAGCTAGCCTATCTAGGCCTAGTGTAGCCTTATAAAAAGGGGCCAGGCCTATCTAGGTTAGTACTGTCTAGATTAGGCTAGGCCTAGGCCTTGTCTAGGCTACAAACGTACGAGGCCGAGTACTATATTTATCTATAGCCTAGAGGCCTATAGGCCTAGTTCTTCTAGGCCTAGCCTACTAGTAGGCCTCTAGAGGCCTAGCCTAGGCCTAGATAGCCTATCCATCCATCCGGGCCTAGCCTAGCTAGGCTAGTAGGGGTAGGCCTAGTAGTAGTAGGCCTAGGCTAGGAGGCCTAGCTAGTAGCCTAGGCCTAGGTCTATCCATCCATCGATCAACAAACCTTAAATAAATAAGAAATGCGGGTCCTTTTTTGACGAAATAATAATACTCTTCACAAATCAATTTAATTTAATATGAAATTTAGGCCTAGGCTAGTAGTAGTAGGCCGGCTAGATAGGGCCTAATAATAACTGGACAGTTCAAATGTATTCACACACACGTTGCATCACCCAACGTATTACACCACAATTGCACAACATAAACAAGAAATGACTAACAACAACTAGAGGCAGAGGTAGTAAAAACGGCCGGTACGACGTCATATGTTGAAAACTCTCGCGTTCTACGTCACACATCACACAAAAGCGAGAGAGGAGGATCCTGCTGCATGATGCACGTACTATACTACTGGGAGAATCAGTTGGGAATAGGCTCGGTGGTAGAAGTCATAACAAGGTCATCAACTTTTTCCAACTATTGTTGGCGCTATACTGATTTGATCTAGGCCGTGTTTCCGCAGCTAAAATAAAATTAATCGGTTAATTATCGGATATGATCAAATTAAACTAGATTTGAACTCGTCACTACGGACGAGTTAGGTTATCCGCGTCACAAAAGCCACGTGCACGTCATACGTTAGAATATTGCGCGCAGAAAAACGATTATGCCATTGAAAAAATGTTAGTGCGCTCTCTATTTTGCGTCACGTCAAAGTATATACGGTATACACTATATTCTGTATACGTACTACATACAGTGCAGAATAGGTGAAAATAAGGGACCCTAGATTGACGCTTTTGGACATGATGTCGTCATCACAATTTAAAAAATGGTAGATTATGCAAAAGATAATTGATGGGCCTAGACAATATAACAAAATGGGGGGAAATGGAATACGGATAAGTGGAGATGCGCTCTATTAAATGTGATGAGCTATGCGAAAGAGACAAAAGTCTTATATTTTATATTCGAGTGGCCATACGATGACGTCACAATGTCCGGTTAGCCATATCGATGCATGATTTGATATCTACAACTAATAGTGAGGTGGCTTAACAACAAAAAATGAGGAAATCGTTACACAGTGGACAAAAGCGCCAAATTTGGCATGGAGCTTCGTTGGGACCTACCAATTGATTTTTGCCTAGGAGCCACTCTGGTCGTAATTTATTTTTCAAGATGGCGGTCAAAAACCAAAATGGCCGCCAATAAATGGGAAAATCACATTTCATTGTTGCAGAAGTTGCATATAGGCAAATGAACTATCAAAACATAAGTATTCATGGTCATTGAAACATATTTTAGACATGTTGCATGACATGGGTCATTCGTTGTTAAGATAGTGGCCAAAATCCAACATGGCTGCCAGTAGCCTAAACTGGAATATCATTCTGGTTGCAGAAATCGCATATAGGTATCAAACAAAGTTGGAAAACATGGAGTAGGCCTAATCATGGTCATTGAAACATATTTTAGACATGGTACATAATATAGGTCACTCGTTGCAAAGATGGTGGGAAAAATCCAAAATGGCTGCCAGTAAACTAGGAAATCACATACAGTATCTGTGGACGGCAGAAGTAAATGTAAATGAAGTAACTGTAGTAAATGGTAGAGGTGGTATGTAAATTACAAGTAACTGTAAAAAAAATCGATAAAAAAAAGTTATAATCAGTTCAGTTTCTGAAACCACATAAAATGTGGTATTTTTGGGAAAATAACGATTGAGGGCGCTGTTCACATAAGTAAAAGTACACTTTTTAGTCGCGTGGAAGCGACTCTATAGTTCACTATGTCGGTCGGTCGGTCTGTCTGTCTGTCTGTCGGTCGGTCTGTCTGTCTGTCTGTCTGTCTGTCGGTCCGGTATCACTATGCGTTTTATCGCTTTCTGACCTTATCTTGATATCAGTTTAATCTAGCTAGGTCAATTTCATTTTTTACAGTATATTCCTTATGGCCAGGAATCAATGTGGTTATGTTTTCACGGTGCGCAATAAAAAATTACGCGGTCTACGCACGATTTAACGAAATCACGTTTGTAATCATATCTTCACAACCATGAATCACAATTAAATAAAATTTGGTACTCATAAATTTCAGGGCATAAATCATCATATGGCAATACAATTACGTGCGTAGCGCATGTAACGCATGCGTACGCGCGCTTAACATTTTCAAAATTTATTTTCGATGAAATAAGAGTACATTTCAGGCAATTTTAAGCGTTTACAAAATTGCCATGAGTGCGCATATTTTTGCGCGCGCACTGCGCGTTAAATGTTATTGCGCACTCTTTTTGCCCGATTTCTGTTTTCTTGACTTACTTTTCAACTCGAAATTACGTTATACGAGCACGTCGAAAGTGACAGGCTACGCACGTGTAAATTAAAAAAAAATAAATGTTTTTAAACATTTCAACATTTTTAAACATGTTCAGTAATTTCGGTCAGTATAGTTCACTATGTCGGTCGGTCGGTCTCTCTGTCTGTCTGTCTGTCGGTCTGTCGGTCTGTCTGTCGGTCTGTCTGTCGGTCCGGTATCACTATGCATTGTAGCACGTGACTTAATGGCTGTTGGCCTTGTTGACCATTCGGGGAAACCTGGCCGTAGTGTTTCATTAGTAGGAATACATTTAACAATCAGGTTACGGAACTTACTCAAATCTGATTGAATACTATTACAGGTGTACAACATATGTTTTTCACTTTCTATTTCTATACAACACTTTTCGCAATAATCACTTTTATTAAGATTCCACTTCTTTAATTTTTTTCTACAAGCTAAAGATACGATGTAATACTTTAAAATTTAATTGGTCGACTTTTGGTAAATGTTTCATATTGTGAACTTTACAGTACCATATTACAGTACTATATTTTGTGGAACTACACTAACAATATTATTCTTAACCGCTGATTTTAACATTGATACATAAAAATCAGGCATTCTATTCAAGTCAATATGATCTTCAAAGTTAAGCTGAGTAGGACCTAAAGTGTATTCTATTGGATACATAAAGTATTTAGGAATAATTTTCCATTTTCCTGGATCGGGACTTCTTTTAATCTTTTTATCCATGTTAGTTTTAATAAATCTATTTTACGGAGTTGAAATTTATCATACTCAAGCCACTATCGAATGCTTTTTTTTTTATAAGAACAGGTCTTTTAGTTTTTTTACGTTGACCATTCCACAGAAATTACAGTATAAAGTATTTTTTCAACAAGGGGAATTATATGTAAGCAAAGATCTTCTATACATCAAACATCATCAGAAAAATAAAGTTAAAAATCGCTACCATGTTACATAGATTTGGTATGAAGTTGAATCTTTGTTCACCAACAATAATTGAAACATTGCTAATTGAAACGTACGTAAACTTACGCATATTCTATGCTGTTAAATTCTTCAACAGAGACATAATCAGTGATAAGAAGAAGAGTAAAAAATTAATTAAAGTTTCACATTTCTATGTTTCACAAATCTCCTTAAATTAATGAAATAAAAAAAAAAATGCTATTTTTATCTCTTAAAAACATTGTATATAGGCCTAGTAACTATATTAGTTTTAAGATATGTCATCCGGGTATGAAGCGACTCACATACACACAGAGCCAAAATATTACCTTGGACTTGCACTTTGTATGGACTCTAACCTTACGGTTTTCATTATATATATATCATTCCATCCTATCCATCCTAAACACCCTTTTTTCAAGCTTTTGCATTCTTCGTTTTCATCTCATCCATTTTTTTCTTGGTGAAAAGGGAAGATTCTTTATATTCTTCCCCTGAGTTTATAGCCTCTCTACCCAGATAACGGACACGAACAGAATAAAACAACAATAATAACTTTTTCATAAGTAGGTTTTTTTAAAATCAATTTTTATCGTCAGTTTACTGCCATCGACATATTTTAATTAATTGTATTTTTAAAAATGTATATGAATGTAAATGTGGTTACTTCTTAACATCAAAATAATCTTAGTCTTATGTATATACTGTTCAAAAGATATGTATTTTTTTAACAATGTACCTTATAAATAAGAGAATTATATAAATGTGCATATACACATATATTATTTATATTTATAGAACTATAATAAAAGTGGGACGAACCCACACAAGACAAAAAAAAAAGTTTCACATTTATGAGGTATGGTAAAGTTGTAGGAGGTTTGTACGCGCCCCGGTCTGTGCATTATCGGCTAGAAATGATGATCATTACGACGGTCTGGTATGATGATTGAATAATTGTAAATATGATGATTTTATTTCTATGTTTCTACACTTTTTATATTTCCTCTGGGTGGCCCGTGCATCATTTCGCAATAGCTATTGAGTTAATTTTAAACTGAGACTACTATAACATAACTAATTGTTATCTCAGGTTTTAAATAAATTATAATAATAAATGAATGTCATGGCTAATGATGGGTACATGTATGCCTAGTATGAATTGTCTCAGAATTGACTATCATAATCTGTTTCATATCATGCCTGTAGGCTTAAGCCTATGATTGTTTATAAATATATTCCGAATAAAATAGTCGAAGTAGTGATTTTAAAAAGTGACTTCTTGTTCTTTTTTAATTGTTTATAACACACTATTTGACTAATATATTTTCCTAATCTACACTGTTTTGCTGCTGGATGAAAAAGAAGAACACATCAAGAACAAAAATGGAATACGATGCGCTTAGTGTTAATACCAGAGGGACCGACTCGCATAAATAAGTAGTAGTGATGTGAGTGATGATTACTCCTAGATGATGATTTTGAGGATGATGATAAACATTCAATAATAACAACAATATTCAGTAATTAAAACAAATAGATATACAAAGTACAGAAAATAAGTCTATCATTATAATTTAATCGCACATTACCGCAATTATTGTGATGAAAAAAATTGAGTATTCAGTTACAATACAGTAGACATATCTGATCCATAAATCTACTTGTTTGAGCGAGAGGGCGCCCTATAAAATGAGCTCCATGTGTGTTACATGAATCGCACGTAAAATTCCGAGAGTGTCCCATCTTTAGTATATAAGATCTTTGAGTGTAAGGGTATGTTTATATGCTTGCGTTATAAACCAATTTAGAGATTGCAAGCGTTTTGATTATTGTTATCCTTCCAAAGAAAGTCCTTCTTTGTACCTATCCACATCCCTTTGGTTCTATTTTTATTTAATTTTAGGCTGGACATTTTACAAAATCGTTCAATTTCATGAAAGAAATGTTTAACTCGTTTCTTCTCTTGTAAAAATGACTGTGTCGTCTGCTAATTGAGCAATTTTTACAGTGTTCTCATGAACGTTTTCTGTTATTGGTAGAACAATCCCTTTACATTTTGGATTATTCCTAATGCTTACAGCCATTATTTCTACCGCAAGTATAAAAAGTAAAGCCGATAATGAGCATCCTTGTCTTACACCACGTTCCATACTAAAACTTTCGGATACCCATCCGTTATTTGTCACCATACATTTTGTATTTGTGAAAGGAAATGATACTTGATGTAATCGGTAACTTTTTGTACGAGATTTCAACAGCACTTCGAAGATGATCAGGCGTAGACGCTCTATATTTGTTCAGGTATTTGGCCACACCTGAAAATAATTGGTCAATATCCTCGTGAGTGTGACCAACCATTAAAAATCCAATCTTTATCTGAAGAGTAAAAGAAGTAATGATTTAAAATTAAAACTGTAAAACTTTTAAAAGCAAAAAAAAATAAATACATTTTTAGTATATTTCCATGTCTTTAGATAATTTTACCAATATAATTAATTAAGCAGGTGGAAATCACCCAACACAGTTGATATTTTGTGGTGAACGAGAACAGGGTAAATGAATGATGAAGTGGGTTCTTTTAAAGTGCACTGTGTACCTGGTGAACTGTTTTATTATTTATAAATCATTTATAAATGTATAGTCATTTACCTTTCGAAAAATCTTTAACTCTACAAGAACAGCACATAGGGCAAAACAAATCTGTTTTATTATCCTTTCCGCTATTGTCCAATTGCAGATATAAGAGGTTTTTTTTTTTTTATCTCTGACAGCACCTTCAGTATAATGTTGCAGGTTAGATTTGAGTCATGTGGAAACTATTTTAGGTCAATGAAGCAGTGCCCATGTCGGCCATGTACTAGTACACCAGTTACATGTGTGGCTAGCTTCTACATCTTCGACGTTTCTTTTGATTCGCAAGCAAAAGATGGTAAATCAGTCTTGCTTTTGTACACACTGCAGGTAGTAGGCATACTTACTTTTGTTTTCGTAAATGCTTCTCTCTCTTCATCATTAGTATTTGCCGTTTTTGCTTTTGATTTGTATTGTGCAGCTCAAATTTAATTCTGGTGCATTTGCTGCATTTTGCAAAACGATATTCCTATTTAAAAAAAAAACAGCATGTACAATGCAAAATAAATTAGCCGTGTGGCTCTTCGCATGACTACATCTTGTATGGCCCCACGGGCATTTTTGGGCTACTGTCTGCTGGGGAAACTTACAGGATAACGTTGCTGTCAAAGGTATTTTTGTACATTACAATGTGTAACAGTTACAATACAAAAGGAATTAGCCGTGTGGCTCTTCGCATGATTGAATAGTGGCCGAACGGGCATTTTTGGGCTACTGTCTGCTGGGGAAACTTACAGGATAACGTTGCTGTCAATGGTATTTTTGTACATCACAATGTGTAACAGTTACAATACAAAAGAAATTAGCCATGTGGCTCTTCGCATATTGAATAGTGGCCGAACGGGCATTTTGGGCTAGTGTCTGGGGCAAACTTACAGGATAAAGTTGCTGTCAATGGTATTTTTGTGCACCCAATGAGTGACAGTTACAATGCAAAAGGAATTAGCCGTGTGGCTCTTGACATAACAACATTTTTTAGTGCTACTGTCTCAGGAAACTTATAGGATAAAGTTGCTGCTGTCATTGCTGTTTTAACATTGTATAACACATATGGGGACAATGTCCAACAGCTTTTATCCGTGTGGCTTTTCACATGATTAATTCCATTTTTTACCCCTCCTATTTTGGTGTCTCCAGGGAAAATTTACAGGATATGACCTGGCAGCAATATTGAATCTTAGCCATATATCTACATAATCAGCCCATCAAACCTTTTGTGGCTTTTCACATGAATAAACTTTCTGGGCGCCCGGTCTATAACCCCTTACACACTCACACACAGTGAGAATAACTTGCTATTAGATATGAAAAATTTAAAAAATACAGAGTAAACAACAGTACTTTGACCCAATTCCAGATTATGATGGCATAATGAAACGTTTGAAATATGCCAAGAATTATTACTTTAACATAGGCAGAAGGCAATGTATGCATAGGGAAATTTCGAAGTTTGTTCTACTTTGACCCCTTATATCTCGAAAACGCTTCCTATCCTGATCGATTACCTTCCATATTCGTAATCTACGGAAAATTCTGGTCTAGAAAGGTTGGATGGCAATTTGTCCACTTTCGGGTGGTGATTCCCCCTCCTGCCACCGGACTATAGCAAGTTGTACCATTTCTAATGATATACAGCCACAGCTTAGATGTTCTCGATACCTTCTTGACTTTCCCAGACAGCTCTTGAGAATCCTCTGAGTCTGCCAACAAATGGCAGTTTTCTTTCTTTAACTATCTGCATAACTTTAATTCATATTGGTTGAGATGACTGCAGGCGCGCGCCAGCCCCGTCTCCCCCTTATATAACATTAAAAACAAAAAATAACTGACGCGTGCCATGTTTACGTATTGACGTACAGACATTTTTATAAAAATAAGGAATAATTAATTTAAAACTTGCTTCTATCATTCCACCAGAAATTTGTAAAAATTTACATTAAAATCTACATTCAACCAATCGTAATAATCTAGTGCGCACTCTTCGAACAACTGCGGCTGGTATTGTCTTCTTATGCCAAGATATAGTTCCAAGTACATGTACACGGGAATTTGGCTCTGTTAAGGTAGCAATCGTATATGTACCACCAGACGGAAATGCATCAACAGCAGCCGAGGAAATCGCTGAGCAAATCCACATCGCGCAAAGAAAGTCACCAGAGTGTCCAATGTTTGTCTTAGGAGATTTCAACAAGTGCAGACTCGATGATGTCCTTCCAAATTTTCAGCAGTATGTCACGTGCGTAACCCGAGGTGACAATATTATATATCTCTGCTATGGAAACATCAAAGACGCCTACAAATCTATGGTAAAGCCAAGCATCGGGTCATCAGATCACAATGTCGTACATCTCTTACCTTTATACAGACAACGATTAAAAACTGAAAAGATTCAAATAAAGTATGTTAGACAATGGTCCACAGACAATATTGAAAAGTTGCGCGGATGCCTGGAAGCGACAGATTGGGATATTTTTACTGACTCTTCTGCAGGTATTGATGAAATGACGGAATCAGTAACATCATATTTAAACTTCTGTCAAGATATCACTATACCAACCAAGAATGTAAAGCAGTATCCAAATAATAAAGCCTGGCTGACCAAGAAGGTAAAAACAGCAATCGTCGAAAAGAAGCTAGCTTTTGCAAGTAAAAACAAAATTAAGTTAAAAGAAGCACAGAAAAGGCTTGATATGGCTGTAAAAAGAGGCAAAGAAAAGTTCAGAAACAGATTAGAAAAGAATATAAATAATAGGCAGACGAGGAAAGCATGGAAAGACATAAAATATATAACTGGAGGATCAAACAAAACATGTCCTCCCAAACTTTTACCAGGATACAATGATCTGCAACTAGCTGAAGAACTCAACTTATTTTACAGTAGGTTTGATGCTCATGACTTTAAGTCGCAGTTAGCGGATACCTGCAAGAATATTGACGTAACTGATGATGCAGATTACTTAACAGAGAATGATGTTGTCAACCTTCTGAAAAAAACAAATGCAAACAAATGCAAACAAAGCTGGTGGCCCAGACAAGTTATGTGGAAAACTTTTGAAAGAGTGCGCTGCTCAGATAGGACATGTCTTTCAGAAACTTTTT